>NC_056750.1:320423898-320731398 GCF_019279795.1 Protopterus annectens | reverse complement strand
TTGCACTCAATGCACACTGATGAATGTAAATGCACTACTATACCAAACTCATGCATTTTTTTCAGAGCAGCACCTTGTCTACTGCCTTACATTCTGCATGGTTGGTATACCCTTCATCTTCAGACTGGAGCTTCTTCATCTGTGTCCTTCATGTGCTATATATCTGCTCCACCAGTCCTAGGTCATAGGTATCTCCACTGCCAGCTGCCTTGCCTTCCATCTCAGCTCTCTGCTGTCTCTTGTGGTTATGAAAGTTATTACTTCCTCATGCTACAGACTTGCCCTGTTAGCTGTGTGCACTGATATAGCTGCTCCTGGTTTCTGTGCTCCACTAAGAGTTCTGTTGCTGATATGAGTTGAAGTATCTTTGAGAAGTTCAACTTGGGCTGCCAGGTACACGAGCAACAGTTACCCTAATATACTTCATGGGGCATGTTATGAGCTGTTACAATGTGTCGAGCTGTAGTAGAACTATAAAATGTTCCCTTTAGTAGATAATATATGAGTGCATTGAAGGATTCACGTTTAATAAGTAAGATTGGATCAAGGAGTACCATTATTAGGCAAATAGTTTTGTATTTGATTGTGAAGTGCAAATAGTATCATGATTCTTCTAGCTCAGGGTTTGTGACCTTAAATGTTATATATCTGATAATTTAGGCTTCCCCCACCAGCTTCCCTGCTTTTCTCTCCGTCTTTATCTGTTGCAGTAATCTGAGATACACTGCTACAAAGCCTTATTTATGGAAAATATAGAGAAACTTAATATTGCAACTAAGCATCCTTTTTCTCCATTTGGGAGATCTGAAGAGATATATACAGGATGGCCAGCTTGAAACTGTGAATTTTGTATACTTGCTGATGGAGTACAATTATTCAGAATATTAACTGAAGAGAGTGTTGCACGATAAATATGAAATGGCCATATTATTCTCATTGATGGCCTCCTACTGTGAAGCCCTTTGATGTCATACAATTAAATCCTAGTAGGAGACATTTTGCTCCTTTATTGGGAGATCACACTAATAAAAGCTGCGCATTGTTTAAGGCCAGAATGTGACTTTGTTAAACTGTATTATTGTTTCAGCTGGAATCAGTCATCAATGGATATAGTCCTCAGGGAGACAATACCAACTGACTTATTTATATATCATGGTATAATCATGTCATCTTTAGATATATCTTGGAGTGTTAATGTATTGGTCAGTTCAGGAAAGAGGGCGTATATATTTTGTTAGGGAACTAAGATCTCAGTTTGTTTGCTTGTTTGTTTACAAGGACCACATCTGAATCTACAAGTTCACAGGAAACTTCTAAAGTAAGGCTTTGTGGAAGGATATTACTCTTTCTGTTGTTGTGGAAGGAGAAGGTGGGTATATACATTGATTATGAAATGGACATGCTTTTCAGTACAGATGGAGGTTAGACAAAGTAGGGAGATACTTAATGCGCTAAGAATAGTGAAAGGTATATCCATCCACACTCATGAATGCCTCCATACCTTCAGCAGTTTCTTATACTAAATTCTAAATCATGTTAGGTGAACATGATGTCATTCAAAAGGGGATTGTGATATGGGTAGGTGGCTGGAAATTGATTGTGGGGATAAAATAAGTGAAGTGAGGGTCAGATCTTGTAAAGTTCCAGCTACAGAAAATGTATGCCAAAATAACTAACTAGTATTGGCACAGGAGACATACATGTTTAACTAGACCTATCTCACGATATCAATACCCATTACACATCCTATTACATGAGCTTCTGTAGATTTAGATAAGAAATCTGTTCGCTGGAACATTTATTACTAGTGCAGGGTTTGTAGTCTCTTACATTTTGTTTATTGGATCATGTGGCCTATAAAATTCATATTAAATAAATGCAGGAAAAGATAGTACTGGATTGGAGATTTTAAATGTTAGTGCAAGAGGAGCACTCTTGAGCATTGATTTCTTGAATTATTTCATGGATGGAAAGAAAGGTGTGGAATCTGATGTGCTCAAATGGACAGCTTTAAAGTGGCTCCAACTGAAAGGCTAAAAGAGTATGTTTAAGTGGCAGGACAGTGATATGAAACTTGAAGAGTTTCATCTGAGGCTTTTGACATTACAGCATCTACAGTGTGGAGGTAGAGGAAACATGTAATCTTCAATTTCCAAGGCAAGTAAGGAACTCATCTCAGTCTCATGCTATAAATTAGTTTCCATTTCGAATCATGATTACATGGTATTCGTGACTATACTAATCATTAAATCAGTTAAGGTAATGCCCATTCTATGGGACTTGGATCATTATGTTTTTCTCATGAGTAGTTAAATATCTGTCACACAATGATAACAGTGATGCCAATGTATGGAGCTATATGGTGGAGTTGACCCTTTTAGTTGTAAACGCCAGTGCTACAAAAGAAAACCGAAAACCAAAACAACACAGTCAAGTTTCTAAAAAACAATAAATGAAAAAATTAATAAATAAAAAACTTTAAAAGGAGCAATAAATTTATTGACAGGTTTAGTGTTTCATTTTAAAGCTAGTTGCCAACGTACTTCCTTATTGTTGAAAACATTGTTAAACTCACCTCTTCTAATGGTCTCTAATGCATTAGCTGCCAACAAGTCCCATGGTCATAATGAAAGCATTAGTGTTAAGTGCATTTTGAAAAAAAAAGGTATTTCTAAAGTTTTTTTAAGTAGTGTTAGGCTGGGTGTTTACTGTTGGCATGTATAGACATTTTTTGCTATATAAATATGAATATGCATTTTCTATTTTTTATATTTGTTTGTATTTTTGAATGTTTTTTATATGGTGCAATTGGTGCCATGTTTTTCTGTTTCTTTTGGTTAATATGATCATGTGATGTTTGTGTTCAAAGGGTTAAAAAGGAGGAATGTTTTTAGCATATGTATTTCTGAAGAAGTTTTGGTATATATTTGGGATGAAAGCTCTAAACTTGTCGATAAAGTTTTGGCTCCCTTTAAGGTTGTTTTTATAGTTTTTTTTTCAAGTGCTACAAAAATGTCAAGGATCTGTAGCCATTGCTTCCAGTTTTCATGGAATTACTCTGAAACACTGTGCTTAGACGTATGAGATAATTAAAGCAACACTGTTTTAGACATGACATACAACACCAGTTTTCTCACTAAGTGTCCTAACAATAAATATATATCTAGGGAATAAAAGCAAATATTTGGAAAATTAATATTTCCCATTAGCGTATTTGTTAATGCAGTGCCCCATAGTGACTGAAAGATAAAGGCAACTTGTTATACTCCACACATCAACAGAAAAATGTTGATCTCTCTCTCCCTCCAAGCATGTGTATACTCATGTACAGGTGTGCACAAGCACACATCAGTTATACTAACTGGGTAGACCCATGTACACTGGTTATCACTATTAAACCTTTTATTGAAAAAAAAGCATCCCTTTCATTTAAACCATTACTGTTCAGTCACCATGTTTCCCAACATTGCACATTCTAGCCATATAAAATAATGACATCAAGGGATGCCCAGTCTCTTATAGGCTAGATGTTTGTACACTGAGTGAGAGATGCCAATTCTACCAGCATCTGTTTCTGACATAATTAAAGCCAATGCCTTTGTAAACCATATGTGTTATATACGAAACTGCATAAAAAGAGTCCCACTGTGTACTTCCCTATACCATATATCATGCAACATAATGATTTAGGGGTAATCCCCAGGTATTCCCCCTCCACTTCTGGATATCACAGATGCCTGATACAAACTTTCATAAAAAGAAATCTCACACTTTTTTCTTTCTTATTAATAAACTTTTAACACTGGAATTGTACAATCTTAATGTCATCTCTCAGCCTAATGTCCAGCTTGAAAGCAAGAAAATGGTCCATTATGTTTTTTTTTTTAATTGTACTAAAATCATCCATCATTGTCTTTATTCACTCACTGTATTCTAACCATGATCTTGCAAAGCCTCGCTGCATTGTGCAGAGGATAAAGTCCTAACGGCAACCAAGATGATTGGGGTTTGATAGCAGTCCTGCGAGTGGTGGAGCTAGGCAGGAATGGGGAGTAATAAAGGGGCATGGCCCACTTGCCTCTTCTAGGATGGGAGGGAAACAGCTGCATGCACTCAGAGGCACAGTGAAGATGTGATTTTTATCTGAGGAGACCAGAAAAAACAACACCCATTCTTCAAGGGAAGAATCACTGCTGCCTGAAAAACATACATCCCTTGCATAAGTGAGGGGATTCCATACATTGCAGCCCATTGCATGTTTCTTCTCTAGCACTTCACCAACTTCATGCAAAAGGATAAAGCGATAAAGAAAAATCAAAACCACTCCTGATGGCCCTCTGGATGATGGATCCCGGTCAACCTTCAGTCTGGTGACAGGGAATGAATGGGCTGCTTGGCCAGGAGGGGACTGATGATCGACAAACATTGGAGGCAAAAAAACAACCCCCCCCCTAAATCCAGCCATTCCAGACCTCTCACACTCCATTTGCCACATGGAATTGCTCTGGTGCAGCATTTCTGAAAGTGGCTTGTCAGAATGCTTCATTTACAGGCTGCTTATTAACTAAATTAAATAAAAATATGGCACATGGTCGGCATGGCAAGCAAACTTGAAATAAAAGCCAAATAATCATGTGCAGACCTGGCAAAGGTAGAACAACCAGCTACAGTTGCATGGTGGGGTATTCAGGTATCAGAAGTGCTTAGGGAAGCATGGATTCCCCACAGACATATTCATACTGCTCTATATAAAAGCAAAGAAATGTATTTTGCTTTTGTATGGCAGCAGCAGAATGTACGAGCTTCTGGGTTTCTAGGTGGAAGACCACTGAGGAGTCTAACTCAGTTTCCCAATTGTCCCAAAGCACACTGTGGTTAAGTGACTTGCTCAAGCTGACAAAGTAGGTAAATGTAGGCTGATGGAATCATACACTATTCCACAGGAAGCAGCTTCTTAGTAGCTCATAGCCTTAATCCTTATTTATTTATTTAACATTTGTTTACAGGGAAAGTTCGACTTGGAACAAGCCAATTTTCAGCGGAGGCCCGGGGAGAAACACTCCAGATGCATGTCTTTGTAATGTGAGAGGAACCCCACACTAATGCAGGTAGGACATGCAGACTCCACAGAGAAGGTTAACCAGCTGAGAATCGAACCGGAAAATCTCTTGCTTTGAGGTAACAGTGCAACCGCTGCACCACTGTGCTGTCCAGTATAATAATCCTCTGAGTTATTTGCCAATAAAAAAATGCAGACTCCTCATAGGCAGTGACCAGAGGCCAGAGTTTACCTGCAGACATTGGAGGTATAAGGCAGTGATCTTACCACTTAACCACCCTGCTCCCATCTTGTTGCATATAGTTTGGAAATACATGTATTTCTGTTGCTTATAGAATGTTATCCTTTGAGCTTGTTTGTGCTTACATGAGACATCTTCCTAACATTTTTATTTATTTGTTAAATTGTACATCATATATTCATTGCCATTTTCATCTATTTTAAATTCAAAACTTTTAGGATTCAGACTTTATAAGACTGTCAGTCTAGACTCAAGATCTGTATTTGTATTCTTGTGCCATCACTCTTGTTATTAACCAAGGTGCAGTGTTTGGAGATCATTTCTATCCGTCTATCTGTGTATTTATCTCCATCAGCATAATTGTTAAGTCCTTTGTCTCCTCTTTACAAGGTGTACTTTTTGATCCTGACCTCTGGCCAATGCCTGTGAGGAGTTTGCATGATTTCACTGTGTCTGTCTGTGGGATTCCTCCCACCTCCCCCCCCCCAAAAAAAAAAAAAAAACATGCCAGGTGTTTCCACCTCAAACTCAAGAAAGAATGGAATTGTGGTTGGCAGCACACCTAACAGATGGTGCCTTATGGGGGAAGAGTTGTATAGATCAATCACATTGGGCATCAACTATTGTGTGCAGTTTCCACAAGATAAGAGAACATGTGTCATGACTGCATGCAGTACCAAAAATAGCCACTCAGTAGTGTAAAAATTGGCTCTAGGTGATATGGTTGCATTCACTAATGTTGCCAAAAGTAGACATTGATATTTGCCAGTGATAAGTGGGTTGAGGACCTGGCATAATCCAGTCTAATCCAACCTGTGTCAGGGACCCATGCTAATGGAGTGAGGGGGGGTTATGTGCTACTATTGTCCAATGTTTGCCCTCCATAAATGCCTAGCAGCCTTGGGTCAATAAGCTACTGGCTGGCTGGTCTCCAGTTGCCCAGCTTGGGTTACCTGGGGCCACTCTGTTGAGCAAAAGCTGGGCTTAAAACCAATCCACCTGCCAAATATGAACTAAGGATTGCTACACTCAGTATATGTTCACTGACAGAACACAGCTTGGAAGTGGATGGCATGATGGTAAGGAGGAGGCTGAACCTACCCTGTATCCAGGAGATAAGATGAAAGGGCAGTACAGTAAAGCCAATTGGCTTGGGATCCAGAATCTACTAGTTAGGGAGCGAGCAGACTAGACATGGTGGGGGAATTGTGGTGAGGGTGAAGTTTCAGAAGACAATGAGGGATGTCATCAAAATTAGTGACAGACCCATGGCAATCAGACCATACTGTAGGGACAGGGCACTATTCATAATCTCAGCCCATTCCCCACACCAGGATTCTGATAATGAGGAAAAGTGTGCATTCAGGCAACAGCTGCAGGACGTACTAGATGATGCAACTGACACAAACTGCTATTGGTAATTGGAGAACTGAAAGCATATATTTGGACAGACAGAACAAGAAATGAAAATTGCCTGGGTCCACATGGGGAAGGAAACAGTAACAAAAAGTAGAGGCCAGTCTAGACTTCTGTCTGGCAAATGGCTTGATGGTGGCCAACATATGGTTCAGCAAGAGAGACAGTCACAAGATCGCATACAAAAGTGGGCAATATTCAACTCGGGTAAACTTCCTCCTAACAAGGAAAGGGCACTAGGGTAAAATTAGTGACTGCAAAGTCATCATCTCCAGTGAAACAGTTGTCCCACTACATAAACCACTGATTGTCACAATCAGCTGCATGCAGTGATCACAGAAGGCTCTAAGGTCAACAAAAACTAAGCTGAAAACCTGAAAGTTGACAGGAGAGAACACACAGGAGTTCAAGGAAATAATTGCAGCTATAATACTTCGTACAGCACAGAAGAAGAAGAGGAAGTGGGTGGAATTAAAGAATTGCACTCCTCAAAACAGAATGTGTGAGGACTATAGAATAGATATACAGCCAAGGCAGGTATGGAAGTAAGGTACATATAAAAAGCTGATGGTGGAATGCAGAAGTCCAGGAAGTCATCAAAAGAAAGGAGGAGTGCAGGAAAAAGTGTTAGATACAAAAGATGGGCCAAGCTAACAGGCTAAGAGAGCAGTTGCAATAGCAAAGAACAAAGCATCAGAGGTGCTCTACCAGCTTCTGGAAAGGCACTCTGCATATGGCACAAAGAAACTCTATCAGGTTGCAAGGCAAAGGCAGAAATGTAAAGAATATAGTCATCTGACACCTTACATAAAGGATACCAGCAACAACCTGCCTAACAGTCCACAGGACATGAAACGCAGATGGAAGGAGTGTTTCCAGCAATATCTGAATAAAAAAAAAATATAGAAGCTATACTGCCCCAGACACTGCCTATAGTGGACGAAGATTAGAAGTTGGAACAACACTAAAGAAAATGAATTCAGGAGTAAAGTAGCAGGCACAGATGAGTTCACAGCAGATAAGTTCAAGATTTTGCTTGAGTTAGGGGACAAATGGATCCAGACGGTATTCATAGCAGTATGGAGAGAAAGTCATATCCCAGATGACTGCAGAATAAGCAGTGAAAAGGGGATATTCACATCTGTGGGCAGTACTGAGGTATCCGAATCCTGTCTCACTACATGAACATTTTGGTGAGGGTGATTGATAACCAACTATGCAGAGTTTTAGAAACTAAGATGGGAGATCAGCAGTTTGTATTCAGATCAGAATGCAGCACAATTGACCTTATGTACAGTGGGACAGACAAACAGTTAAGAAGAACACAGAGATGAGGAAAGAGTCCAACTGGGCATTCGTAGACTTGGAGAAAGCATATAACAAGGTCCCAAGAAATTTGATTTGGGCAGTCCTGTGGTGGTTTGAAGTCCCAGAAACATTGGTAGAATTAGTGAAGGCTATGTACAAAAGATGCAATGACACAAGTATGGACAGTGCTCAGTCTCATAGAGGGATTTCCAGTGGCAGGAAATGTGCATCAGGTTTCAGCTCTGAACCCATTACTGTTTTACTGGTGATGGTCTATATTAGCAAACAGGTTGGAGGGGACAGATAAACAAAGCTGCTGTATGCAGACAATGTGGCATTGCAGGCAGATTCTGGACAAAAACTTTAGCAAATGATTGGGGAATGGCATGCAAAACTGAAGGCACGCTGGGTGAAAATGAACACAGATAAAACAGTTGCAATGGCAACAAATGGGGGAAATCAGAAGAAACTAAAAAGTGAGATAGAAGAGAAAATAATGGAATGGGTTAACAGCTTTAAATATCTTGGAGGGGTGGCTGAAGAATCTGAACGAGGAGGTCTAAGCCAGATTAAGAGGGGCTGCAGCCAACTGGCACAGTCTCAGGGCTAGGGTAATGTGTGATAGAAGGCCAAAATGGCTGAAAAGTTAAGGTGTACAAAGCAGTGGTACAACCAGTACTACTGTATGGTACAGAAACCACAGGCAGTGAAGGCAGAGCAGTTGAAAAAGCTAGAGATAATGGAGATGAAGTGCTTGAGATGGGTGGTATGATGCATACCATGGGACAGATAAAGAAATGAGGACATCACAGAATCCCAGACAGCTCCAACTGTAGAGATGGTCAAAGAAAACAGATTGCAGTGGTATGTTCACATGTTCAGGAAAACAGAAGACAATCTGGTGCAGAAGGTTTTAAACAGACAGGAAGAAGGCAAGGGGAAATGAGTGTTCATCAAAGAGCTGCATAGATTGTGTGAAATAAGATCTGCAACAGTCAAGCATGACCATCAAACAAGGTAGGAGAGCAACAATGAATTGAAATAGATGGCAACAACTGATGAGACACCCAGTCCCATGTAGAAAAATGGGAGAAAGGGGGTTGATTGATGATTTTCATATTTATCCATCTTTCTATCTATCTAGTTAGTTAAATAGCTAGCTAGCTATCTAATTTATTGTTGACCAGGTTAGGTGCACTAGGTAGTGTTCTTCTTTCAGGGGAGACCTGATGTTTCATTGTATAGGACTGGCAGTAATTTGGCCAAGGCTCTAGGGAACTTTCCCTACTCTTTTTGTTGATTGTCATGGGATCCTTTACACTTTGCTTATTGCAGGCCAGTATGAAACACCGGTAGTTTCTGTTCTAAATTTTTATTGTGTTTATAAAAACTTGGTTGGGAGATCTGAAGTCAAGGTTTGTTTCTTTGTTAACATTGTGCCTGGTTTAGTAAGAAGAGAGAGAGAGCATAGCAATAGAATTACACACCATGAGTTGAGCTAAGCTGCAGTATTGTTTTCTGTAAGTATTTCTCAGTATTGCATATAACTATCTGAATATTTTACTTACTATTAGTCAGATGTTCAACTTATGTATTTTTCTAATTTCCTAGTCAATGAACTTGAAAAGTCCATAGTCAGTGGTTCTGTGATTTATGTTACCCATTCAAGTATGCCATTTGTTTGCAACACATTAAGCATCTGGCGTCTTTTTAAATTAAGTGTTCTGTTTAAATTGCATACAAGTAATACCACCTCATCTTCCATATTGACCATGAATATTTTTCAACTGTTTTTATAAGGTTCCATTCACCAGAGCTTACTCTAGAAATTAAAAAGCATGAGAAGTGATATTTATGAATGTGATTACGGTAATATGGCTGAAGTTCTATGTTTTATTTACGTAGTTTTAGTGAGAAGTAAAGAGAGATATGTATTTTATCTTTGTGAGGTACAGTGTTGTGGGCATTCATTTTGTAAAGTCCATGGAATAGATTTAATATATACCTTAGAGTTAATATATTTCTCTATTTGTAATTCCTCTTTTAAAAGGGGGGAATTACGATTGCATTGTTGAATGTTTTATTTCAGGTTTTTAATATTTCAGTTTTCTCAAAGGATGCAGTTTCAGAGCTTTGAGTAGGATAGGTTATTTTTCATTCAAAGGGTACTAATTAAGGAAATGTAATGATAGAGATATTTTATTATAATGTCAGAAAAAGTTACAAAAGAAATCCAAATAAAGTGATGAGATTTTGTTCTCAGTTCAGCCGATAAATGCATGACCACCCATGCCCAAGTCTACAATATACCCCTTAAAAACTAGGGTATCAATACTTATCAGATACATTTAGGAAGAATGGCTAGGCTTAAAAAGGTCCCCTTGGGTTATTAGCCTAGTAATCACTTATGAACCTAAGGATACACTAGGAATGTATTATTGTAGACACAGTCAATTTTGGAAAGGACCAAGAAATAATGTGGAAATTTACAAATTTATCGGTCAGGTAAGAAATAATATTTAAACTAATCTATATCTATTTATATAATACTGATTTTCTTTGTAATATTCAGTGTAACATGGACTTTTTATTTTGTATATTATAACAACTGTTGAAACAACTAAATAAATAGAAGGTGAACACTGAAATCACTGCAAAGGCACAAAATATTAATTTGTGTTCCTTATAGTAATTGTCAGATTAAATGAATGAACATCCTAAAACTTATAGGCATCAGTGTTTCTAAGGTAGGTTGCAGTTTACCTCAAGGCAAATGTGCCGATAACTTTAATTTTTGTTTTTTCCTCCTCATTTAACATTTGCAAATTCAGAAATTTGCCAGAGCCAATGCATTTTTAACACAATGATGATTTTCATTGTAGAGTCATCAAAAAAACAGCACAATACTTGACAAAATTATGTTCATCTCTTTTCACATTAACAGTGGCTTAGGATCTCTTGCAGATATTCATTGTGAAAACAAAATTAAAGTTACCTTAAAATCATTAAACATAGACCACCACTTGTAACTTACATACAGGACTGTATCATAAGTAGGGCACTGCAGATGCTAGGCTTATTCCTTTCATGTTCTTTCCAACCATTCCAGCACATTCCTTTCCTTGTAATGTACTGTGACATACTTTCTGCACAATAAGTACAGAAATACAAAATGATTAGGTAACTGAGCTACTGCATTATGACAGCGTGTTCCTATATGACTGGAGACATCGCTATGCTGTTGTATTAATTTGTCAGTATGAGAATAAAACAGAATTATATAAATGTAGTTACCATATGTTTTCAGAATATCAAGCAGATAAATGAGATTTTATTCTTGATTTTGTAGGTACAAAGCTGTGTTGTCAGTATAATAGGATAGTGTTTTAGTGACCCTCCCCCTTTCCCACATACTCAGAACGGTGTTGACTGCAGTCATTGTCACAGTCTCCATATTTAAAAAGATGATAAATGATTTGGAGTAATATCAGGTATATTTATATTTTTCATTCAAGGGTCTTCCACCCTTAAACAATTTCTTTTTTTTTTCTATAATGACGATACTTTCTCATTTGATGGTCCATTTTTAACAACTCAGTGACTGAAACAGAAAGCATTCATTGCAGTATAGGACCTAGCATCTGCCATACTGGATATGTACAGTAACACAGCACTGTACTATGACAACACAGAGGTCCACCACATATTAACATATATTTCCTAGAGAATCACAAGGTAGACATGGGGAAATCCTGTAAAAATGCCTCCGTATTGCCCATCAGTCATTAGCATCAATGAAAGTGTACAAAATGGTTGTCAACAGCATCCATTTCAGTAGCTTGCAGTACAGCATAAAATGGGCTGATACAATGTGTTGTAAATTAGATGTAACCTATGGAGAATGGTGCAGTAGCAGTAGTGAAGGGAAGTAAGAGTCTAAGGATGGATCTGAAAAGGCTCACCAAGGGTCAGAAAGGAGCCAGGCTGAGGTTTAGTGCAAACAAGTGGGCCACAACAACACTGGTGTAAAGTTTCAACTGGGGAGTGGAATTGATGGGAACAGTAGGAAAAAGGTTTTAGTGGTATTGATCACACCTGGACTGGGCCAACAACAACAGAGAACATAATGCTGTAGTCTATACTCTGGGAAGGGACTTTAAAAAAAAAGAGGTAATGCTGCCAGTTTTCTGGGCACTGGTCAGACCAAACCTGAACACTGTGTGGAATTCTGAAAGCCATAAAAGGAAATGACTTTTAAGCTGCTGTGAAGAATTCATGTGAAAGCCAACAAATGGCTGGATATGAGGAAAGGAAAGGATACGACTACTGCCAAAATGAGCTAGACCTCTTTTCATTATAGACAAAATGGGAAAAGAAGTGAAGACAAGAGGGAAGGTAATAACACTGAGGTACATGATCATGTTAGAATGCTATAAAGTGATTGTGTAAACAGGAAAGGCAGAGGGCAGATAGGTCAGAGGAATGGATTTATAGGGACAAGCTACTCCATGGATCTGAACCATGAAGAGTGTTGTGGACCCATAGAATAGACTACCAGACTGGGTGGTAGACATAGGATCCATGGAAGCATTCGAAAAGGCAAGGATAGGATCTGGTAGAATGTTAAATAAACAATAAAATGTGAAGGAGTGAAAATGGTACCTATATTACTGCACTCTCGAGGATGCTGTAAGTCACAAACCCAAACAGCAAAGACCATGGAAGTGCAGTTATAGCTGTACCTTAGTCACCCTTTTGTGCCCACCATGCTTATAAAATGAGCAGCTACTCCTTTACTTAAGTAAGTATTTAACAACAAAAATATTTAATGTTGTACTTGAATGTAAATGTTAGGTATGACTTCAATTTTCTTTCATATTTTACAACATTGGTTCATAAATTGCCAGCAATTTTATTGAAAATATTGACCTGATGTTCTGAACTCACTTTAAAAGAGAGAGAGAGAGAGAGAGATTAAGCATGAGTCTGTGCGTGCGTGCGTGCATGTGTGCGTGTGTGTGTGTGTGTGTGTGTGTGTGTGTGTGTGTGTGTGTGTGTGTGTGTGTGTGTGTGTGTGTGTGTGTGTATGTGTTTATATGTATTTTGGGGGGGAGGTGTAATCTTTCTTTAAATTGCTTTACCTTCCTGCAGCTGACTATTGGCTTCCACTATATCTTATTTTTCACTGGGTGTACCGGACCTGTCTTAGCCTCCCCTGGGCTCCACCTGACCAATGTCCAGGACTGGTGAGCAGGTTGATAATGTAGCTGCCTGATAATGTAACCAGTAGATACTGACTCTAGTTTGAGGAGGACAGAAGTCATCTATTCTAGTTTTTTAATGCATTTTCTTATTAGTTGAGCTTTCTTCAAAGTGTCTTTAAGCTTTTTAAAGAAATGTGTGTTGCAGTTTGTGAGACTCACTTCACTCTGCTCTCAAGGTTACTTTCTTGACTTCCTTATCTTATACACATATTGGTTATTTGGAAACTCCGTCACAATCTTCCATATGATGTGCACTTTTAAAGACAATTTACTCATTTTTTTCCAATATAAATATCATGTTTATTTAATCTGCTAGAAAATAAATTGCTTTAACAATCAATGCTGCTTTAGCTCTGGGCCATATTGTTGATAATTACTTAACGTAATTTCCATTTACAGTCTGTGAACACAAAGTTTACTGTTAAGTAATGTATATATTTTCTCGCAAAGGAACAAGAGAAGGATAGCTGCAACTTCTGTTCCATTAGCTCATATTTTACAAGCAGTCACTGCTTTGCTTCCTTGTAATGTACATTGGCTGACTAACCAGAGAACCTCTACATCAGCTGTAGTTTGATACGCTTCACAATAAAATATACTTCAACTCAACAATGTCAAATGCATACTTACTAATGTTTTCCTATACAAATTCATTTCAAATGATTTACAAGGAAACATGTAAAATGTTCTGTTTGCCATTTACAACTATTTACACAGTGTACCTAAGACGTTTCAGTCCACAGTTTTAATAAACCTTTATCTGAGATTCAGTAAAGAATAAACAAATAAAAAACACAGGTCCCATATTTACAATTGTGAGTGTAATTCCCATACCGTGCTAGTTATAACATGTTGTTCTTAACTTAGGAAGATTACACATTCTTCTATTTCAGAATTTAAGTATTACTTTCACCTGGTTTATAAGTTGACAACTATGTTTTCGCAGCTGGAAAATGACAGCTACCTCTTTCAGCTGACTTAATACAGATATTCTTTTATAACTGAAGATATATTTTAACAGCCTGCAGACTGGAAATATAACTTTTTGATAGTGTTTCTTTGTTTCTTTCACACACAAGGATGCCGTCATGATCTGCTATTTGCTTCTAGACCCTCATCCTGGTCACGGTTCCGTTAAGCACCCACATCAAAGCAGAGCATTCCAAATTTTAATGTTTTCCCATTTCCAGCCCATTAGTTTACATTTTAGGATTGAAATTCTCTTTCTGGAGGATGCAGCTTCATGATTACTACAGTCTCCAGTTATTATTCTAGTGTTTCATAGATGAAATTAGGCATCATGTTTGTGTGTGTATGAGCGTGTGCATAATAACTGATGCAGACTGTTACGCATAGCCAGTTCTTTAAGGTCACTGTATCTTGACATTGCTCTGCCTTCTGATACCTGATGATATCAGACACTGACTTCAACCTTGGATTTGTCTCACCGGATCAACCTTTTTCTGACTAAACTGCTCACAGCTGTTACAGGGCTATGGCACTCTTCTCCCATTGCAGTGATAAGACTGTATGCAAAAATGCTTAAGATGGTCTTACTCCATTACAATGGGCAGATTGCACATAGGAATTTTGAGATGACACCTCCTCCATTGCAAAGAGCGGTTGTACATTGGAATGCTTGAGTTGGCCCCTCCCTATTTCAAAGGAGAGGTTATACAGAGGGGTGCTTGAGTTGGTACCTCCCCATTTTAAAGAAGATATTGTACAAAGGGATGCTTGAAATGGCTTTTCCCACTGGGTCTCCTAGTAGCTGGGCTTAAACTTTAACACAGATCAATATCACTGAAAATCTTTGTGCCAGAGGGGCTGGCCCGAAAAAGTGTCTGTTATCTGATTTCAAGAAATGAGTCATTTCCATATGTATTTTAATCATAACATGTTGTCGAGACTTGTGAAGTGTCTCTCTTTTTTCCACGGTTATGCCATCGGCATCAACACCCCACGTTCCCATTTTGTTCAGTAGGTCAGGGTATCACATTACCAGTGACCATTGCCTACAGCCAGTGTTCAGACATACATTAAATATCTAGCACATCCCCATTGCTCCACTTTTCTCCAGGGCCACTGCATACTAGGACATATCCTGATGTTATGCTTCATTTTGTGGGTCCTTTCTTTGTAGTGGGAAAAGTTTCTGGCTATCAGGCTTTGCAATGACTCATGACCAGGGAAAGGAGTGGGTGTGTTAGGCTGTCATACTGAGGCTGACTGGTGTTTTTACCTAGTCCCTATAACTCCTGCATGTGCTGGCTGGTACTGAAGGGGTGGGTATGTGGTGGACTAGATATAGGGGTATTCCCCTCCCCTAGGCGTGATGTAAGCATCAGCAGCCCATTCCTCTTATAAGCACATAATACTCTGATCTGTTTCCTGTCTCATTCAGGAATCAGTGTCAGTGATGCACTCTCTAACATCCTCCCAATCCACCCCCTCCCCAAAACGGGTGAGCAAGCAAAGCATCATTATACCCTATCTCTGTGTAATCCTCCAGTGCCTGGGCCACTGACTGAATCTGGGTCACTTGGGCCATAGCCAGGGCTTTAGCCCTCTACATCACTGACTGAATCTGGGTCACTTGGGCCATAGCCAGGGCTTTAGCCCTCTACATCACTGATTGAATCTGGGTCACTTGGGCCACAGCCAGGGCTTTATCCCTGTACATCACTGCTGACTAAGCACATCTCTTTTACTAACTGACATGTGGCTGAAGGTTTAGTTACTTTTGCAGTGGGTACCATGCATATTTCACAATGTTGATGTATCCTCCCCTATTTTAATTGCAATATAAATACATTTATTATTTAATACTTAGTAAAAACAGATACAAAATAATTTATTTTTTCTGACAAAAATCTTCCATATTTCACTAAAACATCAAAACGTTGAAGAAAATGTATTATATATACTTAAATATATTGTGACAGTTTGTTATGGTAAAATATAATGCTATTATGCTAAAATAAAAATGAGTTTATTTTATCAGTAGTAGTAGTATTTTTGTAAAGGCTTATCTAGTAAGTATAGTCTGTGACTTACTAATTTATTTTGCTTTTTTCTGTAAGTTCCATGAAGTCATTCAGTTCATAAGTCAGAAGAAATGCAAGGTACTTGACTTTATATTGCATATTTGTGTTCTTGAATCATAAGTGACAGGGGTCATAGTCCCACCACCTAAAAGAAGAAAGTAACTGCAAAAAATGTGAAATAAAAAAATACTTCAAACGTAGTAACTCTCTAAATGGAAATATTAGGAAGTTATGTTGTAGAACATATTATTCTATAAAACATTTGTTTGTAACAAAGAGGTTGAGACAATCATACGAAAATTGATTTTTTTTTTCATTTTGCTGTTTGAACAGGCTACCAAAACAACTGTTCTTGAGTTTATCTTGAGGCTTTGTTGCACAAAAATATGTTGAAATTGACGTTTTCCTGAAGGAGAAAATATATGTAGGTGCTTTCTTCTTGCGTCAAAGTATCAAGAATGTTTAGAATTAAAAACTCTGAATAATTATTTCCTTCTTGTCATTTTCATAGTTGCATAGATGCAGTTAAGTATATAAAATTCATGTCTGTACCAACAGAGTCCTGCAGAGGGCAGTCTTTCCACAGAGTGCATGAACATGAGTTGCAGTTTATGTCTAGGGCCCTCTCTTCTCTTCATGTGTTAGGTAGTTCTTCATGTATTTCAACACATACTTTTGTTTCCCGAGTCTTTGCTCTGTGATAGTGAAAGAAATCAAGTTTAGGTAAAATTCTCCAGTATCACATATATGACAAAATGTGCACACTGAACAGTTTAAATATAACTATTTTATAATTTTCTTTAAATATCCAGTTGCAAAACCCTTTACATTTATACCAGGATATTTATTTTGTCTCTTCCTTTGTACGTTAACAGTGCATGGGTTATTTTTTTAATAATCTGTAAAAATTCAAATCATCAGTTAGATTTTTATTTCAGTCTGCTGCCCCTTAGCTTCTCATATATAATATCAGGTCAAATTAATAAGGCATCTGCTGCACATCTAACAAATGCTAGCTTGACGAGATGGTTTGCAGGGCATGAGAAATACTAATCATAGATGTATATTTAGCTAGTAGCACTTCTGACCAATCGCCTCTGCTCAGCTTAAATATGCTAATAAACACTGCTGCAATAGAGCAAGTTTGTCAAACTGTACAGAATCTGTGGTAAATGATACAGCAGTTGTTGTTGTTGTTTGTCTTTCGACCTTTCCCAGTTAGGGGTCGCCACAGCGGAAATCCAGTCTGCTAATGATTTGCAGTTGGTTTTTATGGTGTCGAGTTGCCAGCCCGATGCCCAACCTTCAACGAAGGCACACCCATTCAACGCATATCTTTCGAACGCCCACTCGACCGCGGGGAGGACATGCAGACTCCACACAGAAGGCATTCCCAACCCAAGCCAAGAATCGAACGGGAGAACCTCTTGCTGTGAGGCAACAACGCTACCGCTGCACCACCACTTGCAATGAGAAAAGTCAAAAGTGCAGGTACTTCTCACCTATGCACAAGGGACTGAGTTCTTGCATATAAGATTATTTGAAGTTGAAAATATAATGTAAGAATTGAGGGTTGCCAAAGCATTTATTGTACTGTAGCATAATTTAGAATGTTTGCACATTGCTGTTCTTTGGTTCACAGTGCACAGCAACTTGCAATTTTCAAGTATGGTGCCGGAATAATCATTGTGGTATGGTTGAAATACTAAGGTCATAATCACTGGTATTACAATTGAGTGGAAAATGAGTACATAGGCTAGTAGAAAAGGTGTAAAAGGAAGAAGAGGGAAGCACACGAGGGGGTACATAGAAAAATGCAAGGTGGTGGGAGGGAATGTAGGGTAAATTTTTATTTTTTTCTGGGGATATTCTCCTGTTTTGTCTATATAAAGAAATAAGAGATGAGGGATAATGTATGCAAGGGAAAATTTAGGTAAAGAAACAAAGTGTGGGATGGTTTGCAATGTTGAACAGACAAGAAACATTATAGACAAATGGGTGGTTTTGCACAGGCAAGACTGGAAGACAAAGGGACACATACATACATACAAAGGGTTGACAAATGGGGATGGAGGTTGGATCATGCACAAGATATAGTACATGGCACACTAAGGGGGGGGGGGGGTCACACCAGGCAGGGAACATGATGTGATGCTGGTTGCAGGTGGGTTGCCACAATGATCTGCATGTCATCCTAGTAAACATCACACGCTGATGGTCCCATGTGTGTAACTGTCAAAAGCTTCTGCCCATTCAACAGCCTGGTGGTCTGAGCCTGCTGCTCTAGCCAATCTGTTACTCACTGTAGGATGGGCTCAGTATCCTCAAGAGGTTTACCCATCTGATGATACAGCAGTGACTCGGCTAGCTACTGCAGCTGTGGCTGGTCGACATGTGATGTGACATGGATGTCCACATCCCTTGCATCAGACTCACCGTGTACCACTCCAGCAGTTGGTGGTGATGAAGAATGCCTGGGCTTCTTCCCACTCTTCCTCCCTAACAGGTGAAACTGTATAGTGGAGATGCAATAGGAAAGTTGCTATAAATGTGACCTGTTATGAAAATAGTAATTTCTAAAGCAGACAGCAATACTGTACATTATCTCACAGGCAGTTTTTTTCTGGACTACTGTAACAGACCACATGGCTGAGACGTATTGCTTTACAAGTTGAAAAAAATGCACACAGTAAAGCTACCTGTTTAAGTGGCTTGCATTTAACAAGAAGAAGAAATCATAGAAAAAAGAAAGAAGAAAAAAAAACTTAGAATACAGCTGCAGCACTCAATTTGCTCCCATTTTTCCCACTCCAGGAACAGGTCAGACATTTGGATCCTGAAGTCATCATAACTGTATCTGCATTGCTCTGCAGATCATGGAATTCACACAGTTGTAGTCAATTTCAGGCCCTGGTTATACCAAGCATCCATTTTCTTCAAGGGTCCAATGACAATGTAGTTGCTGCCTGAGGTGCTTGTGAAGCAGATTAAGAAAAAACCTTTGTCTCCCTCCCCACCAAACAGGTGGTCTACACCTTCAGGTACTAGTAGCCATTTATGGCTTGTAAGATGTGAAAAGCCAAACTGCATGACAAAATGGCAGACTACTATATAAGTATGCACATTCAAGATGATTCACATACTGCACAAGCACTCGCCGCACAGCTATGCAGTCCATGTACATTTATATCTCTCTCTTGCATCAGCCTTGGGAAGGCTGTCATGAATTTGCTGCATGAAATGCATGCAAAAGCAGAATTATATTCTTTTCAAGGGTTCATGCTACAATGTACATTTGCCTACACAGGATGTAAACTAAAGATAAATTTGTAGACTATGGAGCATTGTCTCCACATTATCTACATTTGGTTTGTAATGTGTGCAAGAATATGCAGTGATGTTTGGAAATTTTTTTTTTTTTTCTGTTGGTGGATATCTAGATTTCACTGGTGAGGTATGTATATTTCTTTCTGACAATGGTTTTAAACACCAGGTGCATGACATTACAGTTGAAATGTTTCCTAGGTGTATTTGGATATGACAATAGAATGTTTTTTATGTTTACCCTGGTTGCCAGAACATTTTAATAAGTACAGCTGCAGTTAATATACCTTGTTGGTGGTGATGGGGGCTTTACCATGTCATGTCAGCAGACCATTTTACAGGCTAACCTCTGTCAGGTAGTATTATATTGTGCACATTAAAGTACCTACATTCTGAGAATAGATGTCTTTGTGAAACAGGTACAGCCTCGGTACATGCACACATATCCTTAACAATATGTATTCATATACCCCTATGTCTAACCAGGAGTCAGTGTGTCCACAGGAAGAGGCAAACAAAGGCTAGAGAATGTCATCAACGTTGAAAATGTGGTGGCCTACAGCTAATGGGTATGGAGTACAAACCTATCACTGAGGGATCAGATGTGGCATTCTGTGCTGTGGCACATCAACATGGTGGATGGCCACAACCACTTATTGACCCAGCATCACTATCCTATAACTGATATGATCAGGTATGCCAAGCAGAAGACACAGAAGACTGACTGACTGATCCACCACAGGGTGGCCCTCGGGTTCTATAAGACTGACAGCTGTGGAGGAGATTCTTGAATAAGTGAGATGGGGAGATGCAACAGCATTTATATGTGGCAGTGGTATAGATTTCAGTGCTGGGCTGATCTGTTCCACCTGTGTCTCAGTGGGTGATAGAACAGGTTAATTGTTTGAAGCAGAGGTGTGCATATCCAGCACAAGTTCATGAAACACTGGAGACACCATTTTGTATAAAACACAAGGTTTTCAGGATTCCATAAGATGAACCAAAACAGTTGCCTACTTCACTTTTAGTTAAAAAACAAAACACAAATTCTCATACACATGATGAAACAGTACAGCAATAAATACTGTAAGATATATTCAGCAAATGCAGCACAGTTATTTAAAGTGATTTATAGCAATTTTGCGTATAGGTGTGTGTGTGTGTGTGTGTGTGTGTGTGTGTGTGTGTGTGTGTGTGTGTGTGTGTGTATATATATATATATATATATATAAATATATATATATATATATATATATATATATATATGTGTGTGTGTGTGTATGTGTGTGTGAGTGTGTGTAGATATGTATGTTCGAGTACTGAACAAAAAAAACTCCTCTGATGCCTTCCTAGTCACCAACGGAGTCAAGCAAGGCTGTGTTTTGGCACCCATGCTGTTCAGCATTATATTCTCGGCCATGCTGGCAGATGGCTTCTGCAATGTTGAAGAAACCAGCATCAAGATCAGATACAGGACTGATGGGAGCCTCTTCAACCTGCAGAGGCTACAGGCCAAGACCAATGTTGAAGAGGACTTTGTGCGCAATTTCCTGTTTGCAGATGACTGCGCACTCAATGCTGCCACAGAGGCCCAGATGCAGCAGAGTATGAACTGCTTTTCCACTGCCTGCAGAAACTTCGGCCTCGCATTTAGTGCCAAGAACACTGAGGTTTGCATCAGCCCGCACCACAGAAGATGTATGCAGAACCAACTATCACCGCTGAAGGTGAGATCCTGAAGGTTGTTGACAAGTTTACATACCTCAACAGCACACTCTCCAGATTTGTGAACATTGACGATGAGGTAGACACATGTATCACCAAGGCAAGCTCTGCATTTGGATGACTGCGGGAGTCAGTGTGGGAGAGGAGACGCATAAAACTGTCCACAAAGCTGAAGGTGTAGAAGGCAGTCGTACTTCCCACACTACTGTATGCCTGTGAGACATGGACTGTATATGATCGTCATGCCAAAAAGCTGAATTGCTTCCATATGAACTGCTTAAGAAGGCTGCTGAAAATTACCTGGCAGGACAAAGTTCCAGACACAGTTGACCTCTCTCAAGCTGGACTGCCAAGTATCTACACCCTCCTGATGAGAGCCCAAGTCAGGTGGGCAGACCACCTTGTACGTATGCAGGACACATGCCTCCCTAAGAGACTGTTTTATGGTGAACTTGCAGGAGGTAAATGCACAGAAGGCGGGCAGAAAAAGCACTTCAAGGACATGCTGAAGGTCTCTCTGAAGAGCTTTGGCATTGACCCGGACTCCTGGGAAACCCTAGCGCAAGACCGCCCCTCCTGGCGAAGCTGCATCAGCAAAGGTGCTATCCCCTACGAGCAGAGCAGGACCACAGAGGCACAGAGGAAGCGTGAGCTGCGTAAATCCACAACCAACTCTTTGCCAACCAACCCAAATGACCACTTGTGCCTGACATCCGGCAGAGCTTTTCCAGCCCGCATAGGACTGATCAGCCACAGCTGGACACATCGTACTCAGTCAACCTCCTTGACGTGATGTCCTTGGTCATCGTTGACAACAACGGATGAACAACTACAACAGATATGTATGTATGTGTGTGTATAAATATATATATATATATATATATATATATATATATATATATATATATATAGATGAGTCTACTTCAGACCACTGAAATGTCAGATCATCAATTATTAAAACACTGAGATAAGAAAAACGAAAGCTGAGAACATTGAACATTCAGGAAACATCGCACTCCAATCAAGCCACCTCCTACATTTAAAACCATCATACAACAACACAATACCCTGTTTCAATAATTTTGCAGGGGGTGCAAGCCCCCCCTGCAACCCATGTGGGGGGCTATGCCCCCCCATAATTTATTTATATCAACTCTGAGACAGCACTACAGTGGGGTAAGGGTAAATTTCCCGATCCCCACTATACCGCAATCTGCATTGCAAATGTTGAAAAACTATTTGTTTTTGTTAATCACAGTTATTAAATGCAGAAGCTACTATGATGACTGCAGAGAGATCTCCAGTCCACAGTACTGTGTACAACCTGACATGCACAGTACACACATATATATTTATATACACACATGCATGCACACACACACACACACACACACACACACACACATACACACACGAGTTACCAAAGTTTGCTCAATATTTTATTATATCAAATGTTGAAAATGCCATTACAACTGATTTTTTTGAGCAAGATAGCAGTACAGCAGGCTTTGGAAATTTGGCCTTTTCCCACTGTACTGTATTCTTGGAGGTATTATATATAATTAGCAGGTGCTGTGGGGGTATAGCCCCTCACATGGAGGAGCGAGAGGGTTGCCCCCTGCAAAAAATGATGTATTTTTTTGATGATTTGATTCCTAGATCAGAATTATGACACACACACACACACACACACACACACACACACACACACACACACACACACACACACACGCACGTATTGATCATCGGTAAGCAAAACAGCTAATTGACAGTTGTGTGAGATCGATGCATGAAAAAATGGGCTGTCACATTCTATGCCATCAGGATCTTCATGTAAGCTCCTCCTTATCCTTTTCTGAACCTCAGAATGAGAGTTGAGCATACTAGTGTGCTATTTGCAGGCAACTTCCTTATATGTGATCTCAGAGTTGGAATACATAATTAGCAGATGATGAGAGCTTGCCTGTCTGCAAAAAAGAAAAATGTTTTTGTTGTTGTATGTTCAACTGGGCTGTCACACTATGCCATCAAGATCTTCACATAAGCTTTTCTTTACCCCTTTCTGAACCTCAGAATGAGGGTTGAGGTTACTAATGTGCTATTTGCAGGTAACCTCCTTATATAAAGCAGTAACAGTTTACGTCTCCCTGTAATTCTCCTTTTCATCCTCAGAGGTTCTACTTCACACTGTTTATACAGTTATTAACTATCTCTCAAAACCTTCTTAACTTATGCCATAGCTAAAGCTTCCTGATTGTTTTTCTCGATGCTGTCGCAGTGCTGATTCAGTGGTTGGGCCCCACCCCCTTCCCCTCCTCCACGCCCATTTCCAACCCATCTCCTCCTACTCTACATTTAAACTATCCTAAATCCACCCCTACACTTCTCAACCTATCTCTGCATCAAAGCAATCAAACATAACCCATTAGCAGTTGCTCAACAATTAGCATCTGTGACACATTTAGTTAAGGTGGTACAACCCAGCATGCCCCTTAAGAAGTACTGCTCTAACTTTAACTCCGCTCGCCCAGTAGCAGCAGTGTAACTTCTAAAAGGACATGCTGGGCAGGAGAATTTATACTGCTGTAACTATAACTACTCTTGCCTAGTAACGTTTTACAGTGCAAACTATCTTCAGCAAAATCTAAATTACATGTCATATAAAATGACTCTGATTCAAACCCTACTTGTGTGTCTCCTCAACATATTAGTAGTTTTTACGAACTACCATACCTTCCTTCTAAATATATTTAATACTCCTACAAACTCACACTCATTGCACCAACAGTTACCAAGTCTCTCAATCACCACAGCACCCAGACTATACCAGGAGACCTTCTTAGACTTTTTCATTTACAGGTATCTTAAATTTAAGCATGTTGTCATACAAAATCCAAGAAAACCAAATCTCAAATGCATTTGTCTACATACTTTCCTTCATAAAATTTCCTTCCCAAAAATCAGTGATGTTCGTCCAAACCATGGCCCCATACAACAGCAGAAAAAAACACACTAGCAGCACATTAGTAAATGTACCATTCTCTTTCCTCTCCCAATCCCTCAGTCCCAGCTTTCTTCTCCTAAATATCAGTCTTAGAAGCATATGCAATAATATCCAGGGCATACATGTTTGCATTGCCACATATTCCTCAGACAAAATCATAGCTACAGAAGCTGAAAAAAAAGACATAAATGACAATAAAATTATACTATCTCATTTCAGTGTAATTAGGCTTACAAGACAAGTAAATGGGTAGGCACAGTTGTCATCAACTATAAGGATTCCCTAAACATAACCACATATACACAGGAGATATGGAAGGGTCCATCTGGAGAGGTGATATGGTCCAAATGGAGAGATGATAAAATTTGCACGCAAAGGAGAGTAGTATTGCTGGAACTAAATTCATCCTCAGGTTTTGATGAGTTTCTTCACAAGGTGGACCCTGTTTTTTTTTATAAAATCTCACCAAGGCAACACTTGTATATAGACTGCATTTTATATAGCATATACATGGACAGAAGTAGTTTAAATTATTTAAAATTATGTAGTTCATCAGATGAAGAACTGAAAGCACAACGGCAAGTGGCCATATCTTTCTCAGATGATATAAGAATGTCATTTGGTCTTCATAAATGTGCAAAAGCAACCTTTAAAGCAGGAAAGCTACAGCACCAAGAAAATATTAGTCTGGGACAAGAATGTGATATAAATGAAGTTTAGCAAGAGGGAGTGTATAAATATTTGGGAATTAATGTAGGATCAACAATAACGCATGAACAAATGTGAATAAAACTTACTAAGGAATATTTTAGAAGACTAAAATTAATACTGAAAAGAGCTCTGACATCTAGGAACAAAGTCCAAGCTCTTCCTGTCTCAACTTACAGTTTTGGAGTGATTGACTGGCTCTAAAAGGTATTGGATTAGTTGGATAGGAAAACAAAAAAAAAATGCTTTATGCTTATCAAATGATTTATAAACATCAGTGTATACCAAAATTATGTACTCCCTGTTCTAAAGGAGGTATGGGCCTCCTTGAAATTGATTACATGTATAGATCTGCAATCTTAGGACTGTTTATATATCTGCTGATCTCACAAGATTCAAACATAACGAAAATTTTAAAACGTGAGGATAATAAATCTAACATGACTTCCTGCTTAGTTTAGCAGAAGTAGGAATGGAAATAAAACCAGAAGTAGTTAAAAATGAAGCAGCAACTGAATGTGCCCAAAAAAAAAAAAAAGAAAGAATATAAGATGAAGGATCAGATGAGAAGGCATGAAATGTGGAAAATGCATAAATATAGTTGCAAGTACAGAAAACTCTTGGAAAAATCTCATGTCGATCAGGACTAAATGCAGGAATGGTTAAGGAAAGGTGAAAGGTTAATATTAGAGGCCCAGGATAGTGGACTATTTACATGTTGGTTTACTAGGTCCTTTGAGAATGTGGGAGAAACAAACTAATGCAGGTTCTGTAAAAACATAACTGGAAACAATCACACATTTTGTTGAATGGTAGAGAGGCTGTATACTGAAAGGCACAATAATGTGGTAAGACTGTTGCATTGTGGATTGTGCAAACATTACAGTACTGAAGTAACTGAGAAGTATTGGGAACATGAACAACAAAGCATTATAGAGAATGATGAAGTTTGTATCACATGGGAATCACCCATTACCAGGAGTTCAAAACATATATGCAAGAAAACCAGATTTAGTAGTCCATGACAAGAAGACAAGAGTAACACTGATGACTGAAATTACTACACCCACAGTGTCTTTCATACAGAGAGACAAAAAGTAATAAAATACCAGGATTTGCAGGCAGAAACAAGGGCAACGTGAAAGAAGGATACCCACACACTTCCAATAGTAGTAAAGCAACAGGTCTTATAAATAAGAATTTTCAATTGTATTTAGATATCTTACCAATACACAGAACTCAGTATGATTTGAAGAAGGAGTCAATCCTGGGCTCATTGCGGGTGCTTTGAAAGCCCTTTTGGCTAACATCAAAAGACTGAAACAATACTAATTTCATAAACTTTAATTATACTTTAACTTAGGAATGGGGATCCATTCCTATCATGGTATTAGAAACCAAAAAGACTTAGAGAAATTAAACAGAGAGATAACACAGTTTAATAATGCAGAACTACTTATATCACACCACAAAATCAATAATCTCTTCTTCTTCTCTTTCGGCTGTTCCCGTTAGGGGTCGCCACAGACTTCCCAGTGGTTTATTGAACACGGGGGTGTTCAGGAAGTCTTGTTATAGGAATTCCTTATTACACAGAGCTAGCATGCACCCCAGGTTTGTTTTTAAAAATATAGTGAGAGGACAGGAGATGCGGGTTTCTCACCTCAACCCTACAGAAATGTTTTTTTATAGTGAATTGTCTAACCTCCACCACCAACTGACTGATAGGGCTTATAGCCAAGCAGAAATAAAAGAAGGTTTTATGGGAGTTGAGACACTTAGGAGAGACCGGGCATCTCCTTATTTTATGAATAGAGTTGAAACAACAAGTGATGGAAATTATGCACCAAATGGTATGGTAGAGCATAAGGATGGAACTAAGGTATTAATATACTATACACAGGATGTTAATGAGATTAGGAATATTTATTTTAAGTACTGGGACATATTAACTGTTGACCCATTAATTCGTGATATAGTAGGTGATATACCTAAGTTCACCTATAAGAATCGTATGAACCTGCATAGGATCCTGTGCTATCCGGATAGATATAATAATCATCCGCAATGCTCTACTACAGCTTCCACTAGACCTTGTAGAAACTGTAACTTTTGCCATGTCATAGATAGTACTGGCACTTTTATACATCCTATTAGTCAACAGTGT
Source organism: Protopterus annectens (assembly GCF_019279795.1). NCBI lineage: Eukaryota > Metazoa > Chordata > Ceratodontiformes > Protopteridae > Protopterus > Protopterus annectens. The sequence continues at coordinate 320,704,135 of NC_056750.1, read as the reverse complement.
TTTTATTTTTATGCCGTGGCTACATGTGATACAGAGCATATTGTCTATTTGGCCTACTGCACGTCTTGCCCAGCATTTTATGTGGGCAAGACGGACAGAAGGCTCAAGGACAGAATCAGAGAACATCTATATAATATTCGCATCAAATCCAATAGGAATGCTCTGTCAAAAAATGTATTGGAAACATCTGCACAACACAAGTTTAAGTTCCTAGTAGTACAGGTTAATATACCCACAATTAGGAGAGGTGATGTTGTGAATTTTACTGAACAGAGTGAGACCAAATGGATCATTAGGCTGAGAGCAGACAAGGAGCCTGGCTTAAATGATAGAGTACCCATGAAACCCATGCTGAAAGGCAGGAGACTCAGGGTTTAGTGCAGCGATCAGTATACATATAAGTATATATATATATATATATATATATATATATATATATATATATATATATGTATATATATATATATATATATATATACATATATATATATATGTATATATTTACTCTGATGTATTTATGTGTCTGTATTCTTCTGAATGCTATATTGTAGTAAATATGAAGTATTGAGTGATGGTTTCATTATGTCATTTAGTATGTTTTAAATGAGTTATACTCTTTATTGCTTTTTATTATTTTTTTATTATTTTTATTGTTGTTAGTGAGAATGCGATGGTTAGAATCACATGCAATTCAAATGTTTATTGATTAATTAGTTCACAGGATATGATGTCATGTATTAAAGAGTATATATAGGATATTTTAAAGATTTTGGGTATTTTGGCTTGAAGAAGCCCAGTGGGGTGAAAGCGCTTGCCATATCTGTTTATTTGTTTAATAAAACAGAAACTTTATCCTATCCATGAGGTGAAGACTGATTTTTCTGATGGTGAAGTGAAGACTGCCTGTCTTGTGCTTTGTTTCTATTATGGAGATTCGTTGATGTGGATTGCCTTACTCTGCCAACTTGTACTCCTGTGTTTTACCTTTGTTCTAGTTATATTTTTGTACAGGAGTTTTAACTTTTGGGCAGCATTTCTTGAAACTTTAATTATACTTTAACTTAGGAATGGGGATCTGTTCCCATCATGGTATTAGAAACTCAAAAGACTTAGGGAAATGAAACAGAGAGATAACACAGTTTAATAATGCAGAACTACTTATATCACACCACAAAATTAATAATCTCTTCTTCTTCTCTTTCGGCTGTTCCCGTTAGGGGTCGCCATAGCGGATCATCTGTTTCCATTTCTTCCTCTCCTCTGCATCTTGCTGTGACACACCAACCACCTGCATGTCTCACCACATCCATAAACCTTATCTTAGGCCTTCCTCTTTTCCTCTTACCTGGCAGCTCCATCCTTACCATCCTTTTCCCAATATACCCAGCATCCCTCCTCAGCACATGTCCAAACCAATGCAATCTCACCTCTCTGACTTTGTCTCCAAACCGTCCAACCTGAGCTGACCCTCTAATATACTGATTCCTAATCATGTCCATCCTTGTCACACCCAGTGCAAATCATAACATCTTTAACTCTGCCACTTCCAGCTCTGACTCCTGCCTTTTTGTCAATACCACCGTCTCCCATACAACATAGCTGGTCTTACTACCCTCTTGTAGACCTTCCCTTTCACTCTTACTGGTACCTGTCTGTCACAAATCACTTCTGACACTCTTCTCCACCCATTCCAACCTGCCTGTACTCTCTTCTTCACCTCTCTTCCACACTCACCATTACTCTGAACTGTTGATCTCAAGTACTTAAACTCATCCACCTCCACCAACTCTACTCCCTGCATCTTCACCATTCCTCTGTCCTCCCTCTCATTCACTTACATATATTCTGTCTTAGTCCTCCCGAATAATAGGAAAATGCTTTATCAGCTATATATATATATCCCACCAGGTAAAAACATTACCACATATATAACATGAAACAATAATACTAGGAGACCTAAATATATGCTGGCAGCTTATCAGTAGCATTCTGATTCCATAAACCTATACGTCTTTACACAGTCAATTACATCCGTTACTAGAATCGATGAAAGGATCAGCTTTAGATTAGATTCTTGCTAACAGACCCAGCCAAATCAACCTACTTACACACTCAGAAGTCACAATATCCACGATAATATATAACATAATCCAAGTTGTTAACTCAGAAATCTTTGACAAACACACTTTTATGAATCCTTAACAGAATGTAACTGGAAAATACTAAAAACTTTGCCCTTAGACTCTGTTATTATACACTGCAATGAGGTATTCCTAAAAATTCTCAATAACCTTGCCTCAGTACGTATCAGAAGGGTCAAATCCAATCCTGCACCATGGCCAACAAAGGAAACTAAGAAACTAATGCTACAGAGTGACAAAGCCTGTAAAGACTAGCTCAGAAATAGAGCATGACGTATATTTCAACTTTTTAGGCAAGTAAGGAATAGAACAAAATGCCAAATAAAACATGACAAGCTTACCTATTATAACATCCTCCAAAATAAACATCAAACAACCCAAAACCCTTCTGGACATCTATAAACAAACGTTTATATCCAGGCCAAACTACCACCCTCACCCCTAACATCCAACAATACTACTGATTTAATTCCCACACAGTTTAACAACTATTTTATACAGACTATATTGTCCCTTACAAACATTAATAGGTCTGCTTCCCTGCAGCCTCTGCTAAATATACTCATCTATTTCACTTCTGCCCAGTCCCTACCTCCACCATTAAAAAACTCCTACTTAAGCTAAAACCATCCATCCTAGTTGCTGACCAACTCCCCTTGGACAATTTAAAATGGCTGAAGAGCAAAGTCAAAGTAAACTTTATTGTCATTCAGACTCTACAACAAGTGCTACTGAACAAAATTACGTTACTCCAAGCACTTTGTGCAAACATTTAACATATACAACAATTCACATTACTACATTTAGACATTCCTACTACATAATATTTACTTTTTTACATATCAGAAGACATTAGCTAACTAAAGAGACACAGTATTTATTGCACATAATTGCACAGCTGCTTCTTATTGCACAGGATTCTGTTGGCACTAGTCTAAGGAAACACAATGTTTATTACACAAAGCATTTCACAGCTGTTACTTATTGCAGAGTATGCTGTTTTAGCATCAGCAGATATTGCACAGAAATAAGATTATATTCTGTTAGATCAATTGCACTGTGTATTTAAGACCTAAGGTTAATGCATGCAAATATGCTTCTCACTCATCATATTACCTAATGTCCCTGATGTCAAGTGAGATATAAGTTGCTACTGAAGTTCAGTAGCCTACTGGCAAGGGGATAGAAGGTTCTGCTAAATCTGGCCATTTTGCAACATATGCTATGATGATGTCTCCCAGATGTTAGGTGCAGGAACAGTCCATATGTAGGGTGAGGGCACTCCATGACTATTTTCCTGGCTCTGTTGAGACAACGAGAGCGGTGCAAGTCTTGAATTGATGGGAGAGAGGTCCTGGTATTTTTTTCTGCTACTTTCACCACTCTTTGGAAGGACTTGAGGTCTCTGGTGAAACAGTTGCCATATCAAGCTGCAAAACTGTTTGTTGGGATGCTCTCAATTGTGTCTCTGTAGTAGGTCATGAGAACAGGGGATGGTTTCTTCTGAAATCCATGATTACCTACTTGGTCTTAGGATCATAGGATCATAGGAATTTGCTAGGCTATTGGTCCCAAGGCCCTTACAAGCCTAGCCAAAAATTTAGCCCATATTCTAACAAGTCAGCACCCTATGCCACTGTCCAGCAGGGACATAGGTGGCATCCCAGGGGTGTATTTTCTGTTCCTCATCCAGTTATCCAGGTTGCACTTAAAAAGGTCTAATGAGGTACTCTGCTTTACGTGGAGAGGGATTCTATTCCACAAAAGGGGGAGGCTCTGGGACACAAATCTGTCCTGCCAACAAGTCCTATTGATGTCACAGACCAGGTTGATGTCTCGCGTGTGGGTTACTCGAGTGGAGCTTGACTTGTGGATATGCAGCAGTCCTGTCAGGGTGGGGTCTGAGATTGCTTTGTATGCCAGACAGAGGTCACCTCTGAGGAGTCTGTAAGAGACTGAGTAGAGGGACAGGGCTTTTAGCCTATCTGTTTAGGGTCAATGTTTGAGGCCGTGGATTCTCTGGGTGAGGAATCTCTGTGGTCTCTCAAGCTGCTGCATGTGTTTTGTGAGGTACATGTTGAAAAGGGCATTGCATTCAATAATTGGTATTATAAGGGAAGAATACAGGGATGTTATAACCACCTTGTCCCTGCATGAGATACCCTTACTAATGAGGTGGGCCATGTAGAAAGCTTTCCATACAACGGAGGCAATATGGTGGTCAAAAGTTAGTTTGCTGTCAACCTGGGTTCCCAAGACCCTCACAACTTCTTCCCAAAAGGGATGAAGATGATGCATTTTTTGGCATTCAGTCTGAGGTCATGTTTCTGGCACCAGTCATTTGTTTGGGTGAGACCCTCTTGGAGGATGACCACATCACTAGGGGGAATTGATGACAGCACCCAGCTCGCAGTCATCTGCAAACATAGTCAGCCATAGCCCACTAGATTTGGCCTGCACCTCTGAGAAGTATATCCTAAACAGCAGAGGCCCTAAGACTGATCCCCGGGGTACACCACTTGTTACAGGTCTACTACTTGAGGTGGCTTCCCCTATTTGGACTAGGTGGGTTCTATCAGTGAGCCAGTTTGCTACCCATCTGGTAACATATGCATTGATGCCTATTTGAGAGCGTTTATCTATTATACCTGAGTGGGGAATAGTATCGAAGGCCTTGGCCAGGTCAAGGTAGGCGGTGTGCACCATCTTCCCCTCGTCTATGGCCTTTGTGACTGTCTCAAAGAAGTCAGCTAAATTTAACAGGCATGACCTCCCCTTGACAAAACCAAACTGTGTGGGATCAAGTGTCTGGAGGTTGCCAATGTACTTGTTAATGAAGTCCATCATAATCCACTCCATGGCCTTGCAGACCAGGCTAGTTAGGCTGATGGGTCTATAATTTCCTGGATCAGTGGACGCTCCACCTTTATGCAGAGGGATGACAGTAGCTGTCCTCCACTCAGCTGGGATGAAGCTGGTACTCAAGCTTTGGTTAAATAGGGTGCCTAATGGTGCTGCAAGTTCCTGCCTGAGTTCATGTAGGATGCAGCCTGGGATATTACCAGGTCCCATGGAGGCTGTATTTTTTGCCTTTGAGAGGGTAGTGATTACTTGCTCCTGAGATAAGGGGAGGGGGGCAGGTACTGGGGATGCCCTGTTTTACTGATGGGGGGCAGAACCTGTCTCTCAGCAGGTTGGCTATATCTGGTGTCCTTGATCACCAGTTCTGAGCAGATCTGGTTGCTTCCCTTGAGATTGCGGACATATGTGAAGAAAGCCTTATGATTGTCTTTAGTAGATGTGGCCAGTTTGGACTCAGTTTGCTTTGGTAGATTTCAAGTGCTCTTATTTGCTTGTCCAGGCTAAGGAGAGATTGCTTGCAATTAGACACCTGCTCCTTCTTGGTCATGAACAGCATTTTTTTTCTTTTATTACAGAGTTTATTTATTGTAGATGTCCACCAGACAGGTTTACTTTTTCTTGAGGAGGAGAATTTCATCCTGTCTGGTATTCCCGATTCCATGCAGCTATATAAATGCTCATATAGTACTCTGGTGTAAGTTTGGACATATGTGACAGTTTCTGTGGAGGGGGCTGTAAAGTTGTTTATACCTTCCCTCAGGAGGTTGCAATCAGCTTTGGAGAAGTTTTTCTTGTTTGACCCTAGCTGGGGGGGGGGGGGTTTGGGGAGATGGTGACTTCGAAAGTGACTGCTTTGTGGTCAGATCTTACCAGGGATGATGACACTGTAGGGATGCTGCAATGGTTACTCGTGTTGGTTAATACCAAGTCCAAGATATTTTCACCTCTTGTGGGGGTGCCAACCAACTGGTCCAAAGCATTTCCATTGACGAAATCAAGGAATCTCTGGGCATTTGTGTTTTCGCATGAGTATTTCTTCCAATCTATGGTTAGATAGTTAAAGTCGCTCAGGATCAGGGTAAAGGGTTGAATCTTGATAGATTCGAAGAGGACCAGATAGGTGGAGTGGGCATCTTGAGTCAGAGTTGGAGGCCTGTAGCTAGCTATGATTTGAATAGGGGTCTTGTCAATTGTTAACTACACCTGGAGTATTTCCTTTGCATCATACTGTTTGACCATCCTAGAGGTGTGCATGTCTTTTATATATATTGCAACTCCACCTCCTTTCGTTTTGCTGCCCACAACGTGGGGTCTGAATGAATGATAGGATGAGTAACCTGGTATGGCTGGGGTGCTCTCCACAACTTTGAACCAGGTTTCTATGACTGCACAAATGTCAGCTTCTTCCAGGGTTAAAATGCTTGCAATGAGTGCAGTTTCATGTTTAGACTCATAGAATTTAGCAGCATAACTGTTAATTTACATTTTGATGAAATTTTCATGTTGGTAGTTTTGACCTCATGGGGGAGGCAAGAGCCTTTGCCAGGAGCCTGAAGCCCAAGGGAGACAGATGCAGGCCATCTCTGGCAAAGCATCTTGGCTTGTCAATCATGCCATCCCAGGCTGTCAAGTACTGGATCCCCTTTGAATGACACCTTATCTTATTCACATTCTTCAAAGGGGAAGAGATGTGATGATGTGAGGTATTGCCAGCTGTACCAGGAGAAGTAGGGCAGTGGATGTATAATATATGCCAGCACAGCTAGGTGGAATTTTGTAAAGAATTATATGGTATTTGTACATATGCTTGTGTTGAAAAATGTATTTGTAAAGCTGCTTGTGTTAAAAATGTATCAACAGTTTGCCCTGCTGGACTGAAAAGAAATATACATACATTATTGTAACTGTTTTAAAAGTATATGTTTTAACAGGGGATACTGGAAGAGAAGAGTTTAATCTCAATCCACCTAACTTTGAAAATAGTTTTAAATTAAATTACTTGGCTTAGGCCATAATGATTGTATCTTACAGTTCTCAATGCAGCCAGAGACAAAAAGTCTGTACTAGGAAACTTTCTGTATTGTCTTTGGGGTGAACTAATTTCTACTCTGGAAGGGTAAAGGTTTGAAACTGTTTTATGACTTCCAGAAGCTGCAAAAGATCTGAGCAAAACTCTATGTGAATGTATTATTGACACATATGTGCTAAACCCTGTTAGTTTCTAGAAATGGGGGTAGCATGGGAACCAGAAGTCAGATGACCAGATGTATATGATGTCATTCTGTAATCTAGGAGAAAATTATGTTTAATACTAATTGCAGTCTGTTTTTAGAAGATGACAGAGAAGGACCCCTCAGCTACTTCATCTTGCCTTGCTCTAGTAAGTGAACCAGGGAATAGTAATTATTTAGATCAGTCAGGAAAATATATTGAGATTAGTTAAGTACTGTTATTTCTGTATTTGTGTGAATCTATTCATCTGTGTTATTTTAATATTTCCTGTGATTGAAACTCTGGTGCTTACTGTAAATAGATATTTAGTATTTCTATGTTATTTTCTTATTTATAATTAAACATATTTAAGCTGTCATTGTGATCTTTTAGAGAATATTTTAATCTCTGAGAGTACTTAAATATATTTGGTGACAGCTGTGGCTATCACTGAAAGCCTTGCTGTTGGTCAAACTACCATTTGTATTAATATTAATTTCACTTAGTATAACAGGGTACCCTTCAAGACCCTTTGAGTAGCTGGCTTTGGAGTGTCTGGTGGTGGTGTAACTATCTTATAGTCTGGGCAGAAGGAGGCATAGCTAGTAAATCTATGCAAACTTTTCCCAGGGGGGTGTGTGTGTGTGTGTGTGTGTGTGTGTGTGTGTGTGTGTGTGTGTGTGAAAATCAAATCTCAAACAGTGAGTTTGTCATCTGTTTGGAGCAGGGACACACAACACTGGTTTCACAGAGAGGTTGATGGAGAACTGTTTCACAGAGAGGTTGCTGGATAACTTGGCTTGGACACTTGGCTGAGGTCTCAACAGTATAGCTGTACCAGTGGGGAGTCTTACTGAGGATCTGGTGGGAGACAGATAGACTCCGGACTGAGTGTGTTCTCTTTGTGCTCTTAAGGAAATTGTGCTTGATGCAGAGAGCTGCATCTGAAAATACTTGGCATATCCATTTTTGTTCAAAGTGAATGTCCTTCTACAGTGCCAGTGGTGAGGATTCAGGCTGCTTGATTACTGGCCCAGAGTGGGGGTGTCACATATTAGAATTGCTTTTCTGGTCTCTGTATTGATAAATAGATCTGTATCTGAAAAATATGTTCCTCCCATCTGGAAACATCCTTTATGATACCTTTATACAAAGATGGCACTTCTACTGAGTTTAATAAATACAGGCCTGTTGCAATCCTCTCCCCACTATCAAAAATACTTGAAAAATGTATTCATGCTCAGCTTCTACATCACCTTAATTCAATTAATCTGTTCTATGAATCACAGCATGGTTTCAAACCCCACCACAGCACAACCACCGCCCTCTTTTACTTCACCAACTCTTAGAACCAGCATAGGAGCAATGGTAACCTGGTGTTAACTGTGTTCTTAGACTTATTAAAAGCTTTCAACACTGTATCACACCAAAGTTAACTCACTGAACTCTCTTCTATAGGTCACTCTCAATCCTCCCTTAAATGGTTCCTTAGTTTTCTATCTGGAAGACAAGAAGAAGTCAAATGGCAACAGGACCTCTTTGCCAGTTACCATAAATGTCCCTAAGGGGTCTATACTAAGACTTCCTTTTTCTTTTTAATATTTTTTTAATGAACTTCACACTGCCATAGACCAAGCAAATATAGTAAAATATGCAGATGATTTGACTTTAATATATATAGCCCCCCACAATATCCAGACTCCAGGAAATCGCTCAAATTTCTTTCCCTTCCAGTGAAACCTGGCTGACAAATTCAAACCTGCTACTTAAGCCCAATAAAACAAAACTGATGCAGTTCACCTCAAAACATTATCTTGTTTTCATCTGCAAATAATACTAAAAATGAATTAGTACCACATACTAAATGAATGGGCATTATAATAGATGACAATCTTAAATTTGATCAACATATTCTTCAAGCAATTAAAAAGACCCACCAGAAACTCGGCTTCCTTTACACAGCAAAACAGTACAGTACATTATAGACCCAGCAAGAAAAACCCTAGCCTCATCCTTTTACCCTCTTATTTGCTTCATCTATCCTTACAAACCTAAGCTCTTCACTAAAATCCAAACGACCTTCGTATTAAAGTAGCTAAATTTGCTACCAACACTGCACACTGGGCTCACCGCTGCCAAGCCTTGAAACAGCATACTTGGCTAGAGCTGAACAAATAACTAACATAGTCTCAGCTAGTTATGGCATTCAGACTGATATATTACCCTGAACAATGCCCTGCATTAAAAAAAAAACATTGTTGCCCTACATCCCCACAAGGGACCTCTGTTCTGGTGATAAATTTCTCCTAAAGCACCACTAAAGCAAATAGTTCATTGGGGAACTCACTATACTCCTGTTACATATCCAAACTGTGGAACACCATTCTATGCAAGTAAAAATGATAAACAAATGGTTGGCATAATGGTTAAGATATTTGCTTACTAGACACAAAGTGCAGAATTTGATTCTCACATGGGTTAATTGTCGAGACTTAAAATGGCCCACAAGGACAGTTAGCTTAGTACTAACCTATGAAACTCCCAAACTGTAAAATCCAGCTCAAACAATACCTTACCAGTCCTGGTCATGCTCATGTTCATCACCAGGTTGAGACCTCTAGTGAAAGCAAACTTCTTATTGTTTATCACTTACTTTTTGCCCTCCTCTACACGAATCATTACACCACTAACAACTTTCTGTCCTGAACTTCAATCAATACATCCTGTTCACCCCCTCTTAAACAACACTTCTCATCTTGCTCTTTTTGTAACTACCCCCATCCACCACTCTGCCCTTCTCATGCATCCCTTGTATACCTAAGTTATAAACCTAGATACACCAATTTGGAACAGGCAGCCAAAATAGAACTAATGCTGCACAATGCTCTATCAGTCATATGCTATTACCACTATCTCCCTATACAATAATAATATCTTCCTCCCCTCCTACATAACTTTATAACTTACTTCATTATATCTCTTAAACTCTTTTTAAACCTACACAGTACTAAAATCTCCCTTCCTACATGATTTTATAACTAACTTCATTATGTATCTTGAACTCCTTTCAAAACTTTCTTTACTGAAATGTAAGAACACTTCTTTGCAACAGTGTTTTCATTTCTACAGTATCAATTCATTTACTTCCTGTAAAATTTTAGAGCTACAAGAACTACATAGATTTATAATTGTTCACATAAATACTTGACTGTATATACCTGTCTTGTAATTATGCTTTTTTCCCCTCCGAAATGTAACTGTTGTTTTTCTGAGCACTGTCTGAAATTCACTTGTTAATATATGTGTAATGTGATGGAGCTCTGCTGAAAATGGGCTTTGCCCATTCTTTCCCAGTCGACAAAGACAAACAAACAAATAAATAAATAAAAGACCATTACTAAGTTGCCTGCCCCATAAATAGTATTTTAAGGCACAGAAGGTCCACACTATTGCTAAACACTCTTACTGTGACTGAATATCTTTTTACATTTGCTTAGCTTTCTGCTGATATTGTACAAAGGGTGCTCCTCACCTTGAATGTATCGGGACCGAACTGCTTCTAAACTTACCGCTGATACATCTTATACAGGGGAAACACCTTAGTAAAATTAGGAGCCACTAAACCTGATTCAGAACATATGTTTCTGTTTAGTCACTTAACTGCTGTAGCTGACTTGATAACAACTTTCCATTTTCTGTCAAAGGAAAGGCAGTAGTTACAAAATTAGGTACATATTTTCTGTAGTTCCCATTTAATTCTAGAAAAGCCTTCACCTGTCTTTTAGTGGAAAGTACAGGCCAATCTTTTATGGACTCTGTCTTTTCTAGTTGTTATCTTATCATTTCTCTTCCTATAAGGTATCACAAATACTTGTCTCAGAGTTCCATAATACTCTGTTTACTTTTATTCTTCTTGCCACAAGACCTTGCATAATGGGTCCTCAATCTGCACCCAGCTGGCCCATTCAATCTGGAGGGATGGAAGTTGAGTATTCCTGGTCTAGGGGACAACCTGTACATTCCTATTCAGGAATCCCAGTTGACCCTCCATGGGTGGTAGGAAACAGCTATTTCATTTTATTGACCTACAATAACATTGGATGGCTAAATATTGAACCATAAGTATCAAAATCCAGAATTGTGAATATAGAGAAGTGAAGGGAAACTTTGTTATCTGAGATCACAGAACAGATAAGAAAAGGGGAATCTGCTCTTTCCCCAGTGTAGTGTGTCTCCGAATTGGTAGAGATAATAAGCAAGGGTTGTGTGGAGGCACAAGGGGACTTACCACCATGCAAAATAGTTTTTCTTTTCTTTTTCTTTTGCTGTTTGATATTCTGGATTTTAATATTTATACCTCAATATTTAGCCATTCAGTGTTATTGTAAGTCAATAAATTTAAATAGTTTTTGTAAGTAACAGGACTGCTTGCTGGCCCTGCAGGGTGGCCTTCCATCTCCCTGTAGAAGCACCCCATTCTAATAGGTAGAAAAATTCACCTTTGTAAGACCCTTTTCAAATTCTCAGAAGGTCACAGTCAAAAAACAAAAAAATTCTGCTTTCTCTTCATTTGGACTGAGTTTTATACCTCCCTCTACCATCACTTTTAAGCCACTTTTTAAATGTACTTCTGTTCCTTTATGATTTTTATTTTGATTTACAAAATTTGAAAGGTTATGTGATAAGTTAAACTGATTTGTAATTAGTTTTTATACTCACTTTACCCTGTTTGTGTTTTTATTTTTCACTACTTGTCCTGTGTGGATAACAGATACATTACTGATCTCTCGCTGTTTCTAAATGAAACAGCTTTGGCTTGGTGAGTGTTTTGGTCGAGAGTTTGTAAATGCTGTAAATATGTACATTTATTTGCCATTCTCTTCAAATCTGCCTTATTTTTTACAAAAAAGAATTTAAAACTCGTTAATTAAAACGTGTCACTTTTTTCTATTATTTTAGAAACATGAGACTTCCAAGTGAAAGTTATTAAATCTGAGATACAATAGCTACTAGCTAGTTGGGCACTTGACAGTACAGGCAGGGAGGATGGCATGTCTGTCTTGGAGGTGGTAGTTTGCTGGCATCTGGAGGTGGATTGAGCCAAGTTGGGACAGAGATGGGAGGACAAAAGAAAGAAGGCATTGCCACCCAATGGATGCAGGGATGGGGCACACAGTTTAACTTCATGTGTGCGTTTTGCACAAGGGCAAACAGCAGTTGTCCAAAAGGACTTTTGCAAAGTTTGTAAATGCCGAACGGAAAAAGGTTTGAATGTGGAATGAGCGAATGCACAGTGACATTCGCTCATTGCAGATTCAGCATTTTGGGGTGGATTGCACTATAGTGGGGATCAGAAAATGGTCCCTTTCCCCACTGTAGTGCGATCTCGGAGTTAGAATAATAAAGTAGGGGTGGGGGGGTGCAGGGGGGGCTTGCCCCCCCACTTTACACTTCATTACATTTTATTTTCGACATTAATGTTTGAAAATCAGTGAATCTGCTTTTCGATTTGCTGATTTTTGAACATTGAAAACTGTCACTGTTTTGATTTTCGTGGTTACAGTTCCCTCATATGAGCAATTGCACCACTGTGTTTCGCTGTTGTAAAGGTAAACCGGGGCACTCACTCAGTCTACTCCCCATTGCCTTTCCAGCTTAATGATTATGTTAGCATGCAGGTGAGGAAACTCAGGTCTGTCAAAAAACTTTAGTCCCCCTACGATAATGGCTTCTACTACCCTGGGTTGGTCAACTCTGTCCTCCTGGCTGAGTATATATAAAAATATGAGAAAGATGAGTCCACAAGCAAGGATGAATGAAGAAGTCAATGTGGGGATTGGATGGCTCGGTGGTCATGTGGGATAAAACTCTTTGAGAAACTGTACTTGGACCTACACAGCTACTTGAGGTTTATGGCAGTGGTATGGTATTTATTATTACTACTTTCCCACAATTTTACTGAGGCTTGCCCTCTACTAATAAAGAATATACCTTCACTGAGTTGAATATTGCAGTGTGTATATGGTGAGAGAAGTCATTTGGCACAGACATTGGAGACATGGATCAAAGATATTGCCACCTTACTCTTGAATGGAATCACTGAATGTCAGTTAATTATTTATGCTGTGTCTTTTATGCAATTTAGTAATTAGGGTTCCTCTATATTATCCAGATTATCTTTAAGCAGTGTAGTATTAATTCATTTTCTGGGTCATTATTGTAGTGTTCCTTGAAATTTTATAAAATAAGAGAATGTCTTGTTTAGCCATTATATATGTTGTTCATCTTCTTACTAGTAAAAAGTTTTAATTTTATTTTGTTTTTTAATTTATTCATTTGTTAACCATGTGAATGAACTGGTTTTCATGGATCATTTTAGCCATGAGCCAGACCATAAGGGTAAGGGTAGATGCAATATTTATATAGTGACAATTTAGAGTAGCTAGTCTAGCCCAATATTTTTCGGGGAAGTATGAAGAAACAGGGGTTCCTTGAGAAAATCCATGCAGTCATTTGGAGAACATGCAAATTCCACACATACAGTGTTCAAATGCCAGGAATAAACCACAGAAACTGGAGCTATGCTCACGTCTCTGAGGACTGGAGAAGATATGTTTGTGATTATCAGATATAAAGGAGGGTACAACAAAGTTGTCACGAACTAAAGACCAATAAATCTGAATTCTGTGAGAGGAAAATGTTTTTAGCGTTGTGTTCTCCAGTTATAAAATTACCACAAATATGCACAGTCATTACATCTATTCCAGCATGGTTTTATTAAAGTTGAATCCTGCCAAGCATTTCCACTATAAGTGATTGGATTTAGCAAAGATAATTAATTAACTTTATCCTTTGTTCAGACATTATTAATAGCCCAAAATGAAATAGGACCAGTCCTTACCCATGTAAGCCAATATGTAACTGGATGGATAAAAGGTTGCAGAGTTCAAACAACAGGCCATTGTTCAGACTGAATTTAATTTATTTTATTTATTCTTTGTTAACCAGGGTAGAGTACTGATCCAAGTGAACAGTTTTCAGCCTCATTCTTTGAATCTTGACATCCTGCAAGGTTAAGTTCTGAGTCCAGTTTTATTGAGCTTTCTGCTTTCAACTTAAAGAACAGTCAATAATTTTGGGTATATAAGTACTCTGATGACAGTAAAATTCAAAAACTGATACATATTTTACATCCAAAAATGACAGTGTAACCATGAATTAATAAATGTCTGAATGATATTTCTAGATGGACTTTGAACTGTAGCTTTAATTTGTCATAAATGCTCATAGTCTTCAATAGAAATTCTGTCACATCACAGCCCACAATCAAGAACCCCTGGGTATGTTGTAAAAGAGATGAAGGATTTTGGTGAAATAGTTCAGAATAATTTGGTTATCTACCTTTCCATCTATCTATCTATTTATCTATCTATCTATCTATCTATCTATCTATCTATCTATCTATCTAAACTGCTTGTCATAGTGAAGGTTGTAGTAGAACTAATGTGTGAAGAGTAGAACAGACATTCATACCTCCACAACAATGTCCAGATCATCTTGTAGGATCCCTAGGTATTCCCAGATATAACTCTTCCAACATGTCCTGAATCTGCCCCGGGGTCTTCTACTTATTGTGTATTCCTGAAACACCTTCCATGAGAGGTGCCTAAAAGGAATCCTTACAAGGTTCCTGAGCCACCTCAATTGCCTCCTCTCAGCATAAAGAAACAATGGCTGTACTCTGAGATCCTTCCATATTGGTTCATAGGTTCATAGGTTCATACTAGGCTATCTGCCCTAGGGCATTTATAAGCCTAGCCAGAGTGTGTTTGGCTTTCGCCACCCATTTTAAATGAATTTTGCTATGCCCTTTTTCAAGGTTAGTATACTGTGCCTCTGTCTAACAGTGGCACAGAAGTGATACCCGGGGTAAACCTACGATCTCCCATCCACTCATCAAGATTCCTCTTGAAGAGAGTCAACTCCTCTCAGCATAAAGAAACAATGGCTGTACTCTGAGATCCTTCCATATTGGTTCATAGGTTCATAGGTTCATACTAAGCTATCTGCCCTAGGGCATTTATAAGCCTAGCCAGAGTGTGTTTGGCTTTCGCCACCCATTTTAAATGAATTTTGCTATGCCCTTTTTCAAGGTTAGCATACTGTGTCTCTGTCTAACAGTGACATAGAAGTGATACCCGGGGTAAACCTACGATCTCCCATCCACTCATCAAGATTCCTCTTGAAGAGAGTCAATGAGGGACTCTGCCTAACCTGGACTGGGATTTTATTCCAGAGTGAAGGGAGCCTCTGGGTTATGAATCTGTCCCTCCAGCATGTCCTATTTATTTCAGTGCTGAGGTTCAAGTCTCTCGAGCGTGTAGCTTGACAGGATTTGGATTTTCTGAGGTGCAGCATGTCCATTAATTCCAGGTTGGACATGGCTTTATATGTCAGGCACAGATCGCCTCTGAGCAGGTGGTATGCCACTGAGTAGAGCTGGAGTTTCTTTAACCGGGCAGCATATGGCATCTGTTTGAGCCCTTTGATCCTCTTGGTGAGGTATTTTGGGGTCTTTCCAGTTGCTGCAGGTGTCTGGTAAGGTACATCCCAAAAGGGGCATTGTACTCAATTATGGGCCTGATGAGGGATGAGTAAAGAGGCACGATGACCTCCTCTGATCTAGATGTGAATCTCTTCATGATTAGGTGGGCTATATAAAATGTTTTTCTAACCACTTTGGCCACGTGGTTGTCAAATGAGAGATTGCTATCAACTTGGGTCCCCAGGTCCCTAATTACTTCTTCTGTACTTAATGGATTACCACCTATGTGGTAATTTGTGGGCACTTTGTTTTTGCCAAAGGGGATGACTATACACTTTTTGGCGTTTAGCTTGAGGCCATGGCTCTGGCACAGTTGTCTGTTTCTATGAGGCCCTTTTGTAGGATGCTTGTGTCGGCTGGAGAGTCGATTATGGCACCCAGTTTGCAGTCATCTGCGAACTTGGTCAGCCACATTCTTTCCGTGTTGGCCTGTACCTCCGAGAAATATATACCGAACAAGAGAGGTCCCAGGACTGAGCCTTGTGGGACGCCACTTGTAACTGGTTTGGAGTTTGACATGGCTCCAGCAATTCTAACCATGTGGGTTCTGTCCTTGAGCCAGTTTGCAACCCATCTAGTGACATAGGGGTTTATATTTAAGCTGGTGAGCTTATCTATAATGTCCGAGTGGGGTATTGTATCGAAGGCTTTTGCGAGGTCCAGGTAGGCTGTATGGACCACCTTCCCCTCGTCAGTGGCCTTGGTGACTGTTTCAAAGAAATCGACCAGGTTTAAGAGGCAGGATCTGCCCTTAACAAAGCCGAACTGGGTAGGATCCAGTGTCTGTAGGTCAGCAATATCTTTATTTATGAGGTCCATGATGATCCTTTCCATAGCTTTGCAGACCAAGCTAGTCAGGCTTATGGGGCGATAGTTTCCAGGATCCGTTGAGGCACCACCTTTGTGGAGAGGGACCACTGTTGCTGTACGCCATTCTTTGGGTACATATCCTGTAGTAAGGCTGAGACTGAACAGTAGTTTTATGTTTGGGTTTAGCTCTTCTTGGAATTCATCTAGGACACAGCCCGGGACACTGTCTGGTCCCATTGATGCTGTGTTTTTTGCTTTGGAGAGGGCGACTCTTACCTGAGCATCTGAGATGTCAGGGGGGCAGCACTCTGCTGGGATAGATATTTGCCCTTTTGGTGGTGAGGGGGGGGAGAAGTTTGCGCTGAACCTGTCAGCTAGGATGTTGGCAATGTCTGTGAGTTCGGTGTATTTTTTGTCATTTTGGACTAATTCTGAGCATATCTGGGAATTCCCACCCAGGTTCCTAACATAACTAAAGAAAGCCTTGTGATTATCCTTAGTGTCCTGTGCAATTTTTCTCTCGAAGCTGGCCTTAAACGATTTTATGAGTGCCCGTAGTTTTTTGCTAATACTGATCAGAGATGCCTTCCCTTTTTGGGATTTTGCTCTATCATGTAGTAGCTTCCTCCTTCTATTGTATAGTTTGTTTATGGCTGGGGTCCACCAGACAGGACGCCTGCCTTTGGAGGAATGGATCTTGGTTTTATTTGGGATTGCATGATCCATGCATTCTTGAAGGTGTTCATAGAATGCGTTTATAAAGGATTCTGCGGTCTGGGCCGTATTTTCCACAGGCCCGGGGGCTTTGAAGGATTCCACCTCGATTTTGAGGAGTGTGAAATTTGCTTTAGAGAAGTTTTTCGCTGTGGTTTTCTGGGCACGGGGTGGGGTCGGGATGTGAATATCCAGTGAGACTAGTTTATGGTCTGATCTTACCAGTGAGGGATACACTTCTGGTCTGGAGCATAGAGTCCCCATGTTGGTGATGATCAGGTCCAGTATGTTTTCCCCTCTTGTGGGAGTGGTAACAAGTTGTTCCATAGCATTTGAATTTATAAATTCTAGGAACCTTTGGGCTAGGGTGTTGGAGCTAGAGTAATGCTCCCAGTCTATGTTTGGGTAGTTGAAGTCGCCCAATATAATGGTGTTTGGAGAGACCTTCATATTTTCCAGTGTTCTCAGGAAGGCCGAGTGGGGTTGCTAAGCTCCTTACTTTGTGATGGAAAGTGATCACTGCTATCCTGTGATGGAACCTCATTTCTACAACTTGTGTTCACAATCTCATCTTCTCAGTGAACAAGACCATGAACATAGGTGAGGAAGGGGACATATATTGACCAGTAAATTGAGAGTTTCTTCCTTCAACTCAGTTCTTGCCTTATTGTCACACTCCAACCCCTGCTGTCACTACACTCTATCCATTCTCTGGTCAGTTCTCTGATCCCTCTTTCATTACATCTATTATTTAATCTCTTCCACCTAAGGTAACTACTACATCAGCTGCAATGGACAATTCATTGTCTTCCACAAGAAACCTATAATATGTGTTTTAACTCTAACATCACACTGCCATCAAAATCTAATTCATTTCTCAAGGCGTTATGTTTATGGAATTCATTAGTTCTAACCAAACTATACAAGATCTTTATCATAAGACCAGTAACAAAATACAGTGCTCTTTTCTGTAATTAAATGCAGTCCAGATGTATTTTATTGGAGTTAATCCAACAGAAATTCACAAGTTCCAGCTTTTGCAGGAATTGACTAGTCATCTATCACTTCAGACTTGGCTCTGCCTACCCCATACTACTCATGAACTATTATACCTTCCTTATTGACTATAAATACCATCTCCCTCTAAATTACACTATTTCTAACCTCTGTGGATACCTATTATTGAGGGAATTCTGTATTAAATACAATTAACCTGCCTTTTTTTTTTATTTTTTTCTTTATTATGTATTGTACCTGTATGTTGTATTGTACCTGCTGTTTGCACTGTTATAATGTTTGTCCTCGCTGAGTATTCTGTGTTAACCTGTAATATGCATTGTATATATGACTGTTGTTGTTATTTATTTGTTGTTTTATAATTTTCTGTCTTGGAGCTTATCTCCCCGGGCCTCTACTGAAAATGGACATATATCCAGTTAGACTAGCCTGGTCAACAAATGTAAAATTAAATAAAACCCTGCTGCGGTCTAACTTGTGCAGTATTAATTACAGGCTCATTCCAGGTAAGCTGTGTCTAGCTTTCAAATCCATTAAGGATGAACCGATAAGGTCTGTGGTGGAAATCTCTCTTTATATGGGTCTCTGACAGGAACAAGTTTTTGTATAGATAACAAAACCCTTCACACAACACTGGATAACAGGAATATGGTCAATGGTATGAAGCAACTACAGTATAAACAAAACTACTGTACTCAGAAACACCAAAAAATTATTAAAAAGAACAAAGCTTTCAGGGGAATTCCCTTCATCAGTGTTAAAGCACGTCATCACTAGAATTAATGGTTTACATTAAGGGTAAGACAGTCTCTTCAAAAAAATTGCTCACCCAAATTGCCACTTGCATATTGAATAAAGTTATTCCCAAAATAAGGACAGTGAATGACATTGTTTAAACATAATGTTGAAGGTGTTAATGGGATTGGTGGCAACATAAATAAGTCTGTTTTCCCTGGAAGTTTCTAACCTTCAGCACAGATCACTGAGTTTATGAAGTTATGCTTATTGTATACAGTGTATCCTCACTGAAATACAACTGATATGGAAAATGTATTTTTTAGCAGATTTCTGCATTTACTCATTCTAAAACAAAATCATCCTTAACACTGGACCTTAAGTTCTTCTAACAGTAAACTAAAGTGTATATTTAAATATATTTTAATTTATACAGATAATTGTCAGTGAACACCTAGTCTGGACATGTGATCCATCATATAAATGGCTGCCACTTTAGTATAGAGATTAAGGCTGTGAGCTAATAGTAAGCTTCATCCCATATTCTTGGATTTGACTCCTTTAGTCTGACACTGCCTACCACATGACTCCACAATTCACTTAACCTGACAGTGTTGTTGTCCAACTTGCCCCACCTTGAAAAGAGGTAGATATGTTTAGGATTGTTTACCCTGGTAATAAATAAATATAATTAAGTAATTCATTAATTAATTAATTAAACCCTAATACTGCAGACACTGTTTAGTAAGCAAACCACCACCCCCATCCGGTCTCCTGGGGGAGTGCATCGATGTTTACTAGTGGTGACCCAAGACTGAGTGGCATCTCAGCAATCAATGGGCCAGCCACAGGAAGAGAAAAGGAAACTGAAGGGACAGGGACAATGAGTTCTTAGTGCATTCCCAGTGCTGGTGTCTATGGTGTGGACTGAGGACTCCAGACTAAGTGCAATACAAATATATGTATATCGAAAAGAAGAGGTAACACACACGGCTTGAATATAGGATTTATTAAATAACACAACAATTCAGTAAGCGCTTTCACATCTAATACGGACGTTTCATCAGACTTTAAAATCTCCAACATCATCCATCATTTAAATATAAAGCATCACTTAATAATTCAATTAAAACTTAATCAGTCAATGACTATAGATAATTAACAGTCGTAATTCATATTCATGAGTAAATCCCTATGGAACCTTACTAGCATAAAACCATCTCATTTACTAATGCTATAGCCCTATATTAATGTGTGAAACATACACTGTTTAAACTACCTACAAAATCTAAACACTAACATGCTAAATACATCAAATATGAAATACAATCAATCCCAGTCATAAAAAAAATGCAAAATATTATAGCGCTAATAAAGACAAAATGTAATGTATGAGCTAAGCAAAAATAAGAAATGCAAAAATACAGAAGCATAAAATATCAGCGTAACAGTGGGTTAATGATGTAATCAATAGCAATCCTAAATCCTAAATCTAGCACTCATTCTAGTGTCTTAAAGGTCTACTTACCAAAAAAAGGTTTAAGGGAAACCTTATCATTCAAGCCTATGCACTTTATTTGCTGTCCACTCTTATGATTCATCTCATTTCAGACCTCTCAGTAGTATTTTAAAATCACCTAATCTAGAACCCCCTATTGGTAATTTCCAAAACTAAAAAAGAAAACCTATGTGTAGGATCATTATTGCTCTCATCTTTACAGCTGATGGCATATAGATGCTCCCTACCTTGTTCACATAAGGAGAGGTTAGTTTTGTCTACACAAAATGATGGGCATCTAGTGCAAAAAGCTAGGTATACTAAATCCCTAGTCTTATAATTTGTATAAACTCATATACCTCCTCTGTTGTAGGGTGAACAAATCTATTGTGTTAGTCATATATGAACAATAACCACAGCTCCGACAACCAAAAGTTGCTTTTCCCTGGGACCTCATCTTAAATGTCTTATCCTTTTCATAACATAATAGACGTTTCAACATTTTGCTATTCTTGTAGTCATAGCTCGGAATAGTGCCTATAACTTCAACCATTTTCTCATCTAGCATAAGTTTATTCCAGTTCTTACATATTATCTCTCAGATTGCTACATTATTAGAAGAAAAAGGAATAGCTATTCTACATTTATTATTTGGATTAGTTCTATTATCTGTCACTACTAAAGGGTTAGCCCTCCTATCTCTAAAATAGGGTTGATCTCTATCTTTCCTATTAATAAAGCTTCCATCAGTCAAGAGGGCACATTCGTTTTGTTTATCCCTCTGTCTAAAAACTCTTTCTGTAATTTCTTAAGAGCTATCTCACTACTTCTGTCTCTACTCGTGAGTCTCAAAATCCTAAGACCTTGTCCTTTCACAAGGTTCTTGTACACATGTGGAGGATGCATGCTTTGTCTATGTAATAAACTATTCTTCTTGCAAGTTTTCCTATACATGTCTATTTTCATTAAAATACTATCCTTGGAAATCAATACATCTAAAAAAATCTGTTTACTCTCTCGACCATTGTCCTGTAAATTTCAAAAAAAATCTGTGGTAGAGTTAATGTAATTAATTAATTTTTCTAATTCCAGTTCAGTGCCACTCCACAACAGGAAAACGTCATCAATGAATCTCTTCTAGTATGGAATGCTACAAGAATATTCACGATTCATTAAGACAAAAGTGGTTTCCCAATATGCCATAACAATGTTGGCATATGAGTTTGCACATGGAGTGCCCGTGGCACTATGTGTATTAGTTGATTGGTTAAGTTTTAATTGAATTTTTAAATTATGCTGTATATTTAAATAATGGGTGATGGAGATTTTAAAGTCTGATGAAATGTCTGTGTTAGACGTAAAAGCGCTTACTGAATTGTAGTGGTACTTAATAAATCCTATATTCGAGCCGTGCTTGTTACCTCTTCTTTTGGATATACAAATATTTCTACTTTTGGCAAGAGGTACTTTATTCTTCGACAAGTCTCAGGTTGGACTAAGTGCAATACAGAGACTGCTATGTTGGCTATAAGGCATGAAACTATGTAGACTGCCTGGATGATGTTTACCAAGATTCACCCATGGATCCAGCTTCAGGTTTTATGTTCCCCAACAAGCATCTGGTGGCTGGACCACCCATGGAACACAGCCAGTCTCAACCTAAAATGGAGGCATTATTTCAGTATCATTTTACTTGTTTCTACATATTAAGTAGGATAGAACACTGATCCCACTGGACCATATTCAGATCCAGCCAGTGGTTGCAAACCATGAAACCTATAAACTGATGTTACAGAAGCAAATATATAACACTAGTAATTTACAACAATTAACACTATTAAATTAACAACAGTGGCAAGGAAGGAAAGAAATTGCAACTGACTAGATTACGTAGGTGTCACAGGTTGCAATGGAATTTGTAACATGAGGAGAAAAAAGGGCCAAGCAGGCTGGTTATTTCAGTGAATAGGTAAGAACAGCTATCTCTGATAAAGAGTATAAACCTTAGTGATACCACTAGTTTGAAAGTAGTTATGCAATGAAAATTTGAATAGTTTTTTTTTGTTTGTTTCTTTAAACAGCATTTTGTGAAAGTGGACATGGAGCTGATTAAAATGGGAATGAATTGTCAGATTTTTTCCCTGGAGAAGAGAAGGAGAGGTCTGTAGTATGGAGTTTTCTGGAGGGTGGGGTGCAAACTGTGAGATGAGGGTGTCCTGAATCTCAGGCTGTATTGGGTGCTTTTTTTCTTGTGAATTATACTTGCAAAGAAGGAAACCAATGTGTGTATATACAAGCTGCATTATAAACTGAGGGGTTCAGGTGTAGTACCCAAAAAAAAAAAAAACAGTAGAGGTGATAGATAAAAATGGAAGGATCTTGGCAATGAATAAATAGAATGCTAGAGCCAGTTGCATGGTGCAGAACTGTAGCCTGATACAGGTTTAATTAGTAGTTTTGGGCACTGAAAGAACTGAAGGAAGGATTGCAGTAAGGTGACAATACCCACTTCATACACCTTGATGTGAGGGTGGTGTATTTTGTGCCAGTAGATCTTTCAGAACCCCAGAAGTCAGACTTGGGCAATGGGGGCAGCCGCCTACAGAGTGCAGGATGCAGGAGGTGTGGAATTTTGGACTTACTGGTACTACAGCAGTGCAATGCACCTGCACACCACTGCAGAGGGGGTGGTTGGAGCACCCACTCAAAATCCTGGCCCCTGCCTTTTCTATGCAAGTTGTGATTTCTGTACAAAATAAATAAACGAACAGACAGGAGTCTTCTTGGGAGATTTCAGATACCATAGCTCTGTGGCACAACTCTCCATTGTCAGGACTATCTTGATTCCACACAAATAATACAGTTTACTATTCTTCTCAGCAGCCCCCATCTCCTGCAATAGATCACTACAATTTTTGTGAATGAAGCATGCAAATTCATGATCAAGACATCAAGGACATATTACTGCCATGCCCATGAGAAACTAAAGTTAAAAGTGGTTGCTCTTCAAGGAAAGGGCTGAAAGATTACTCTGGTGTGAATTTTAATCTACAGAACTATCCTACCATGGTTATTAAACATGAAATCAGAGAGAATGCATACAGCTTCAGGTCAATTCAAATTGAAGGATACAACCTCTGTATACATAAGGCCAAACTAAATTGCTGAAAATAAAAAAGTAATGATTACATGGGATCGTCTAATACCAAATTTTAAGAAAGTAGATGCCAGAAAAACAGTCATTAAATAAAAAAAAGACCAAAGCAGTATTAATTACTGAACTAGCTACATGTACTGACTATAGTGTCCTGTGTTTATACTGAGAAACATAACATTCTGAAATATCAAGACATATAAGCAGAAACTACAGCAAAAGCAGTAAGGACATCCAGAAAGTCTCAGCAGCAGTAGTAGTAGTAGCATAAATTGGGCTAACAAAAACATACTTAAATATGTTACAAATAAGCGCATCCTCATAAGAATTACAGGATGCAATTATGCATGCGTTGTGGGATCTGAGAACAATAGCCTTGGGAATATCAAATATTACAGTAACAAGCTCACCGTTATTAGCAAGCCTGGTTGCATGCATATGCAGTTGTTACTCTTCCCATTAATGAAGTTTTATAAATTTTATTAAGCCAAAGGGCCAGTTATCTCTTCTGTTTGATGACATACCTGGGCCAAGCGTTCTCTTCACTAAAATCCTTACTAGACTTTGTAAAGTCAACCTGGTTTTAATACATGGTCTCTTCAATGTAATTAATTCTGATGCTTCTACCATACATTCATAAATTCACAGAGTTTACAAGACAGATTAAGTTTGTGGACCATAACTGCTTTGCCAAAATCAACCGTCATAGGGCACCTCCTGTTTCAGATCGGACAAAACAAGTCAGGGCCTGGATTAATTTATGTGCATTCATCCAATCAAGGTTTGCCTTAAAGGAAACTCAACCCCCCTGTAAAAACACTTGCTGTTTGTTTAGTTCACTGTGGGGTAATTCCTGAATCATGCGCAGACTACACCGATAGACACAAGCACACATACATACACATGTAAAATGTGCAAGGAAAACTTGTCCTATATATATGCAAAAGGAAAAAAAAGAGTCTCCCCAAAACTGAGTACATCACAATTACAGGCTCTGTTCTGACAGCAGGAGCACAGAAATGAAGGAGCTGTTTGAATTTTCAAAAACAAATAATTGATGTGCTTTCCTCTCACAAACTGAGATTGAACTCCACTCCAACATATGCACACAATAAAATAAAACATAAATGTGCAGCATTTATCTTGGCAGCAAATGACAGTCTTGGCCTTTTGAGCCAATTAAAAGAAGGTACAGAACCATTACACAGTGACCCAAAAACACAAGTTATTTATGAACTGCCTGTCAAGACTCTAACCCTTGATGTCTTAGATGCACAGGTAATTTTTCTTCAGACAGATTCTGCTCCATGTACAACAGTTGTGTTATATTGCCTCATCGTCTGTAAGACATGTCAACACTAAGAACTAAACAAAAGCACTGCAAAGTAATTGCTTAACCTTTTGTTAAATGCTTGTCTGTGGGCAGAGTACCATTTAATTAGTTATTATAGCTTTCAATGTCTGTGGCTACAAAACACAGGTCAGAAATGAACATGGTGCTGAGACACAGATGTACTTGTAATCTTCGTTAGACATTATTCCCCTTTGTGCACACAATTGTGTTTAGTGCTGGCTGGTCTGTAAGAAATATCAGAACTAAGCACTGAACATTATATTATAAAATGAAGGTACATGTGTACAGTGTCATTCAATATGTTTTCTGCCACAGCACTTCTCCAATATAAATTCTGTTAGCAAAAGTCATTCACTTAAATACTTTTTTTCACTGTAAACTATAAAATTATTGAAAGAAAAGAAAGGCATCCATTTAACCTAATTATGCAATACTGTAGCACTCCTTCAGACCACTTTAACATAATTTCTTTACTTACAGTAACTCATGCCTCTCAAACTCTAAATACAAAAAGTCTGGGCAAAGCTAAAAATAAAGGAGCAAACAAAGGCTCAAATTCATGGACAAATTTTAAACATTGCTCTTATAAACTTAGAAAATTGCTAGAATAATAGGTGTTGCATTACTGTGTATTTTTGGAAGGATATGGAATCTGAAACTCAACTATATATCATTATTTAGTAATTTCAGTCCTCAGTGATTTGTCAGAAAACCACAAATTTTATGAGGACCAGTCCAAAAATACTTGATAAAAATGGGGACATTGTATGAAAATCTGGACAGTTGAGATGTATGTATGCAGTAACTGCATCATGCAGCTACTGTTTATGTAAGCAAGAGATCCAATTGTATATGCATAGTGATTTATTACTCTTCCTGGTTTATGCAATGCTTTGCTCACTTCTAGCCTTTAGCAATATTCTCTATAATGAAACAATATTAAATGCATGATTTTCCTAACAGAGTATTCCCACTAAAGTTTAACAAACATTAAAAACATACCTGCCCTAATGCACTTGAGCTTTGCATGGTACAGATATTTCTGCACCACCAAAGGTTATAAGGTAGTTGATTTAGGTTCATGTGTTACAATCCCTGGACATGCAACAGTATTTGTACAGTGTGCATCCTCATACCTTATTGCTTGCATGTACTTTTAAAAATAATGATATATTCTTCTATGGCATACTGAATTCATTGATATGTACATACCATGAGACAAGTCAAGTTGCCAATATTACATACATTTTATAGATGTTTTATAAAAACAAAGCATTGTCACCTGTCCTGGCAGAACTAAACTGTACATGAAAAATAATGAACAGTGAAGAGGATGACATTTGTTATCACAAAAGTGCAACAACTTAATGTAATACCAAGTCTCAGAAAAAAAAAATGCTATACTTACTTTGTTCTTTTAAAAGAGAAGTTTGTTTTTCTCTTCCTTGGTTTTACTTTGCCATGATTTACAACACCATCTTCTTGGTCCATCATCTGCTCCAGAGATGCTTGGTTATCTGTATTTAAGGGAGCTATTGAGATGTCCCGCACTGCCCGGAACTGGCCGCAGTTGTTCAAATGTTCATTCTCCAGCCGGAAGAAGTTCCAGATAAAACGTCTAAGAGGGATGGATGAGCAAAAAAGGCAAAATGTTTGAAAAAAGATTTTATTGCAACTTATAGAGAAAAACAAGCAGTACACATTGGAATATTAAAAAGTATAACAATTGACACATTAAACACATGCAACTTGTTTACGAAGAAAAAGATCAGTGCTCTTCAAAGACTGGACACTCTGTATGATGCCTTGATATGGCCAGCAAGAGCACAGGCTGGCTCAAAAATTCAATACCTTTCCTGTTACACACACACACACACACACACATACACACACACACACACACACACACACACACACACACACACACACACACACACACACTTCACTGTATATGATGAAATAAACAGAACAGCCAGCGTCTGGTGTAATCTCTGAAAGTACAGAAATAATATTTATTTCTTAACAAGCAGCAGTACTGATGGTAACAAATGTGATCGGACTTGGAAGCCCTATGCAGCGAGCAACTGTTGGAATTTCACTTTCTGACAATTCTCCAGCTCTTGGAATTGGGGGTGCACGCACCTCCTGTGAATGCATGTCATGATACATAAAAGGCTAGGAGAGTGCATCCATCCCCTGTGCTTTAGTTTCGGTGACCAAGTCTACCACCATTACCTCAGGACTTTCAGGGGATCCACTTGCAGAATTCAGTACTGAAGGAACTAAATCCAGTTCAATCATCTTGACCATGAGTCTTTATGATTTAACTGAAGGATGCTTCAGATATTCATTAATCCACTTTGAACTATTTTTTTGAGGATGGGGGCTTTATGGATATCCTTTTCCTTGGTAAAGTGACTGATTGCCTGAAAGAAAAAAAAGTTGGATGGGCCATGAAGCTGAAAAATTACCTTTAATGCAGAAAAGATGCAGTGAGAGAAGGTAGCTGCGAGCATATCAGAGCATACCTGGAAGTTCAAAAACTGTCTTGTATAAAGCATTTGTCATGTTAAAAGTACATTGGATGAAGTTTTAATAAATGTTACTTTCTACATGACAGTTTTTGTATTATTTATATTATTGTTAGCTATTGGTATTTGGAATTTGCACCACTGAACATTTGCTGGTATGCCTGGCAGTTCCCCACATACTCTGTAATTAACTCAAAAAGGAAACCTTACATGTGAGTGTGATTTGTGTGAAATTTACCTGTTTTGTTTCAGACCATTTAAAATATCTTCAATAAATTAGTTATTTATCAATACACTCATTCAGTTATCTGTTAACCAGGTAAACTAACTGAACCATTGACCTTCTCTGCAACCTATGCCACAGGCTACAGTGTAATTGCAATGATCCATGCATACAAGATTGTACATGAACACTTTTATTTATTTTATTTTTATTTTATTTATTTTATTTTACATTTGTTGACTGGGCTAGTCTAGCTGGATACATGTCCATTTTCAGTAGAGGCCCAGGGAGATAAGCTCCAAGCAGGTAAAAAGAGAAAATACAAAACTTAAACAATACTATACATAAATTTCAATGTTTGGACTTTAAAAAATTCCAATTAAGTCTAGAGGTATAGACTCAAAACATGGTTTAAGATACAGCAATTTTAGATACACACAAGGTCAGAAGATAATATTTGTAACTGCTTAGTTAAATATATTAAATTGTCTAGAATACAGCTACTAGGTAAATCTGCTACTGCAAATCAAATATAAAAGGGAATTCAAAAACATATAGAGTAATGTGCAGACTTGTTTCTACAGGTTTGTACAGGTTGATATGATTTACTGATTTACAGACAATATGCAGTATGCATCAGCCACAGGTAGGTGGCACCACAGCAGTCTGTGAGACATTGCCACATGCAAAAGTGGCAAATCAGGGGGCACAACTAATGCAGACGAACCTACAGCCTTAGACCAGAATTAAAATAGCATGGTGGATTAATTTTAAGATAAGCCCTATCACATTATTTCACAGCAAAGGGATGGGTACATATACCTTTATTTACAGTGCATGCCCATTGCTGTGTGTGGTAGGAATGGAGTATTACTGCTGCAGCAGGTAAGTACAACAAGGCTATGGGTATGTGTGCATATTTGCGTATGAGTATGAAGATGCATGATTGGGGCTGTGTGTGTGGGGGGGTGCAGGTGTGTGCATGTCTGAGAGACAGAGAAAGAGAATGAAAGAGACAAATGTATCTGTGTGTCTGAAAATATTCTGCACTTTTCTGTATTGTGCTTTATTTTCTCTAAACTTAAAGTCGAAACTATTAAATGAAGTTGTTTTACATTTTGTATTGCATTTCAATTAGTTTCTGTGCTGTACCTAGATATTTAAATAAGTTTTGAGTGGTTTGTGTCATTTTCTATACTTTTGCTATGTTTCTTAATTTCAAGTTACAGATATTAATTGAAGTTGTTTTATAGATTACATTGCATTTCAAGTGATATATGTGTTAAGTGACTTAATCATTGTTCTAGCATTTATCTATATGTTTACACACCATCACTTATTCAAAATTACAGCAAACATACAGTTTTGCCCAGCCTAGTTATTCAAGTCATCCAGGACTTGTAGTGGTTATTCTAATGGGGTATTGGTATTTGCTACAGTTTTGGGAATGAGTTTAACATAATGGGAATGGGTTTGGCATAATAGTTAAGATCTTTAACTCCTAGAGACAAAGCAAGTTTTGATTCTGACCTTAGGTTACTGGCGAGACTTAAAATGGTTCTTCAGGGGAGTTAGCCTAGTATTCACCTATGGAGAAGATCAACACTACCGGTTAGTGTTTTTAAATGTTTTTCACTGGTTCTTTCATTTTCCCCTGTTTATTTTATTTTGCACCAATGGAAGAGCCATTATTTTCTAAGCCTCCTGTAACTTGCTTTTCTGAGAACAAGCCAAAAAAGTGATCTTTGTACTCCATTTTGCATTCAGTAAACAGGAAAGTACATTCATTTTCCCAAACTTAGTCACCTAGCTATTTAGATCAGTTTTGAGTGGTTTCTGTAATTTTTTTTGCATTCAAGTTTGATTTCTCTGTACTTAATAGCTATTGATTGAATTTGTTTTAAAGTTTGCACTGCATTTCACATGGTTTCTGTGTGGTGCCTAGCGATTTAAATCAGTTGTTAGGGACTTTTGTGTCTTCTCTGAATTTGAAGTTACAGCTAGTCATTTTACAGTTTGCATTGCATTGCATTTCAAGTGGTTTCTGTGGTGTTAAGTGAATGAAATAATGTATTTATTTGCTGTACTTTAGTCACTTTTCAAAGTTATAGCAAACAACGAGTTTTGGGCAGGTATGCGAGGCAGATAGAGCTTGTAGTGCTTATCCTTGTGGGAGAAGGGCAATAATTCCTACTATTCTAGGGAAGATGAGCACTACTGGTTAGAGTTTAGCTGTTTTTCATTGGTACGTTCATTTGTCTTGTTTATTTTATATTGTGAGAAGCCACACAGAGCAACAGGGTTAGCATGTACACTCCATACATGCAGACACTTTTGGTTGTAACTTTTCCTAATAGAACCACTCACACAAATCATTTTAATAAATAAGCTCTTGGTATGTACAAGTGTAGCAAGCTGTGAGCTGCTGCATAATATGGACATCCAAGCATCTAGCACCCTAAAAGTAAGTTTGTAGGGTTCTAGCGGCTCTGCATTGTACAACTTAACATGTAGCTGTTATGTATAAGCTCTCAACTCTGCTGTTATACAAGGTTTCCAAGCTGTGCTTATTGCAATCGCATTTAATCCCAAGTTACTTATTTATCTACTAAAACATACATATATAACTGCACTACCTAACCCTTATCAGATAATTATCTCAGTAGACCATATATCTCTGTTTTATTTAAGCTGCGCTAATGTATGTAAAACAAATCATGTCTTACTTCACATTGGACAAAATAGAAGGTCAGCATACTTGTCTCACCTCTATTGCCAACCTCATGGCATTAGGTATCTTAAAGTAGTGTACCCACTGCCTTACTCTCTCAGATTATTACTCTTATTAAACACATATAGCTCATTTTGTGAGAGGTGGAAATAACTGAAAGATAAGGAGGCCTCATTCTCACAAAATACACCGACTTTGATCATTACATTAAAACACCATGCACTGTATACCCAACCCAGACACACAATATAATGTCATGTACTGATGCTGTAAAGAACTCCTTACTTAACCCTCCTAGACCCATAAGGATTAAGTCTCAGCAAAAACAAAATCAGACATTGCATCACATAATAGCTCACCTTTACAAAGAACCACCCTAGCCTCAATTCCAATACACTAGGACACTCCAGAAACAAAAAAAGTTTTAGTGATTGGTGACTCTATTGTGAGACACGCAGATTCCCCACTCAGTAGGCTGAACAAAGACAAAGCGTGACAGTGAGCTGTCTTTCAGCTGCTAGGATCTCAGATATATCATGGCCCCTTAGGGCTCTTGCACCAGACATATATATCTATGATAGAAAAAAAAAAACCTTGAGGGGAGATACATTACAAGTGCTTGGTACATATCACAAATGCAGACAAGATCATGCTACTGGACAGAATCTTCCCTTCTTGATGAATAACTAGGTTTAAAGAGAAGATTAGCGTCTTCAACAATTGGCTAAAAACATGGAGTCATTCAAGGGGGATGTGGTATATGTCAGTATGGAATGATATATTTGATAATCCTTCTTTCTTTGCAAGGGTTCATCTGCACCTTTCATTTACTGGCCCTTGTTGCCCCCATAATGCCTTTTTTAAACAAAGTTCAGTTAATGAGCATTCCAATGAAAAAAACATATCATCATCAAAACAGAATCAAATTAGGGTAGTTCTGCTTAATGCCAGAAGGATAAACAACAGGCTGCCTGACCTTGAGTCAGTCTTGCATTTGGAAGGCATTCATATATGTGTAATCACTGTAACATGGTTTAAATGCCCAGAAAGAATTCCTTCCATATCTGGGTTTAGCACCTGCCATGCCTTCAGGCCCAGTGGAAACTGTAATGCTGTGTTGATATTTGTCAGAGCCCATATCACCTCTACACAGATACCCAGAAACCAATGAACGGAACCTATCAAATTCCAAATCACACTAAGAAAAATCAACTTTTGTCCTATTATAAGACACCTTCTATGACCCTAGAAGTTCAGTCCATGTCCTTAAACATCATGGATAAACTCCCTATAAATAAGAACCCCATCATTCTGTGAGGCTTTAACTACCTGTTGATTGACTGGAATACCTACATCTCCAACATAGGATATGCAGAGAAGTATTTAGATCTAACAAATAAAAACTCAATGGACCAAACTGTTATTAGCCCAAATAGAGGACAAAAATATTCTTGAGCTTGTACTTACAAATGTAGTGTCATCATGCACAACTCCACTAGCAATGTTCTCTCTGATTAAGTCATACCATAAGCTAAGAACCTTTTCACTCAAACTATTTAACCTCCCTGAGATGAATATATCAGAATTCAAAGACTACAAGTGCAGAAATCTCCTCAAATTCTACAATGAAGTCTTGAAATGCATTTATAGCAATATCAGCCTAAGCAGATAAATTTGCCAAGGATGTTTATATCAACACAAATAACTATACAGACTTGGCTTTCTCATCCACATCCAATTATAATGGGAAATTTGAAAGGAAACCATTCTGGTGGCCCACCAACATAAATAAAGCTGCAACAAAAGGAAAAACAATTTAGAGTACACAGAAATTTGACTATGAATTTTAAAGAGTATTAGGTCTACTAAGGCCGCCCATGAAGTCAAGTTGGCATCTGAGGCCAAGAACAATTACAAACCCTTCTTTAGTTATGTTATGTTTTGTTAGAAAACTAAGAAATATCACTCAGTAATGTACAGAACTCATATTAGATGACAAAACCTACTCAGATCTGGTGGATACTGCCAAAATCCTAGCAAAAACATTTAGTGCGAATTGTACTCCTAAGACAATTATTCAAATATCTGTAGTGTCTGTAGCTCTCAACCCCTCCATCATCACTAAAGAACATGTATCAAAAGTGCTGTCCAGGACTAAGAGCACTTGCTCCAGGGGACAGGATAACATACTTGGCTGTTTGTTCAACCAAACATGCCCTGGTGGAACTCTACATAAGCTATTTAACCAAGCTTGGCTTCATGCTCAGTTCCAGAAGTATGGCATAGAGCACTTGTAATGCCATTCCATAAAGTTGGCTGTATTACTGACCCCAGAAACTATAGACCCATCTGCCTGATGAGTCTCATTTGTAAGACCGTGGAACACATTATAACAGACTTAATTAACATCAACATTAAAAATTTTATCAGGCTAAGTCCTCAGCAATTTGTTTCTGTAAAAGGTATATCCTGCCTAATGAATGTGGTTAACTTCCTTGAGAAGTTAAAAGAAGCTACTGACAGTGGTAACACTGTACACACAATCACCATTATTTGACCACGGCATTTGACATCATCTTCCATGCTAGCATAATTAGTAAACTAAATGTTTTGTGAATAAATGCTGCTATTATGTATTATGGATGGCTAGGAAACTGGTTTAAAGACAGAACTCAAAAGATGTGGTAGCAGTGGCAGCACTTAGTACTGGGACTGCTTTTCTATGGTATTTGCTCCTCTGACCTACAGACTGAAAACTATGACCTTTGGCTAACCAAGTTTGTAGATGAGTACAAACTCAAAGTCATTGTCAAATTCCCCTCTGACCCAGAAGGCTTCCAGAAGGAATTTACACTTATAAATGTCTGGGATATTGAAAATGCACTTAAATTAAATGATAAAAATGTAGTATTGTCACATTGACAGACAAACCACCCCCTTTCGTATAGTATAGTCCACTTCAAAATTAAAATGTAGTTATTAGAGACCTGGGAACCTTGATTGATAATTGCAATGGTTGTCAGGAAATCCTTCTAATGTGTGCAGGTTATCAGCAGGGGAATATCATCCATATCAAGAGAAGTTATTGTCCCTTTGTATTTAGCACTGATCAGACCAGTTATAGAATATAATGCCCCTTTTGTGATTTTCTTCACCAGTCATATCAAACAGTTGGAAAGAACCCAGAGATTCCTAACAAGGAGGATACCATACTCGCTAAGCTACCAGAAAATACTAGAAGCACTTTCTCAGCACCACAGAGGAGACATACACCTTGCCTTCCAAGCAATCAGGGACCCAGTAGTCCAGGATCTCTCCGGATCTCTCTTGTATCTTTATAAATAAAAAAGTCCCATGAATACCAGAACAAGAGATCTAAACCTGTTTCATCAAATCAATAAAACAAAGTAGAGAGACAGCTTCATTAATCAGTGTGTCCCTCACCTCTGGAATAGACTACCCCTGCAGGGAAAGCAGTGTGCTATACTATCTTCTTTCAACCAGGACCTAGATAATTGGATGGATTTTCTGAATGTTAAGGGTATCACTCTCTCTGAGAAGGGAAGTAGAGTCTAGGGTGGTAACTGGCAAATGCATAGTGGTCTCAAGACACAGTAGACTGGAACCTGCTATGATTCCTATGATCAAGGGCATAGATATATTTTAGTAGTCTTAAACAATGCCATCCATTACCCTGTGGACATACCATTGTGTACATCTGTGGCCATACCATTGTGTACATCTTCTGTTAACACTATTGCAAAAGAGTTGCTGCTTATGTTCAGCAGAAGGAGGATTCCTAAGGAAATAATCAGCAGATTTGACAAGTACAAATTCAGCAACTGTGGAACAAGAATTAATCATTCTGGTTTCTAATCAGGTTCTATTTGCTATCCACTTTTTGATCCAAATTGTTAGGTTCTCATCAGTACCTAAGGACAGGTACTTTGTTACCAGCATGCCATAACTTACAAAATGAAATACCCAGTTTAGATCTATAAAAATAGCATTCAGATCTGCAGCCTCATCTACTGCCTTTGAGATGTAGCTTAAGTCCGTGGAAGGACTGTTTCTGTAAACAAATGGTTTAATGCCAGCGCCATACCTACCACTCCACTTGGTCATTTATGATTTTCTTAAGCATGTTTGTTAATCCACTGGATAAGCTGAATGGCCTGCAAGACTGGTTTGAGTTTTTGGAACATTTTCCTTTCTAGGTTGACATGAGTATGTGAGTTACTTTTATACTCTGACAGATGTACCTCAGGAGTAGAGTAGATGTTCTCTGTAGTAAGGAATTAAATGTATTTTCAGAATTCAAATAAGGAACACATCTCACTAATGGAAACAAATTGCCAGGGCTTATTGTCAGTTTAATTCCATTACCATAGAAATATACATGTAACACTTTTGAAGTGTTGTACTAAAAGACTATCGGTGCCAGTATTACTATCAGTGTCTTGGAAAGCTTGGACACTTTAGTAATACACAAAGTCACATATATGTGAGAATGTGTAACCAACCTGATGCCACCTGACTCACTAAATGCCACTGCAAAACAATATTTTGATGGTCACTTTCTGGGGTGATAACATTTCCCACATTACCTACTATACCTCCGTACTTGATATTGTTTCTTCTGAGTTACCACAGTTTTGAGATCTTGACTACCACCACCACCTCTGGTTCAGAGGAGCTATGTGTGCTCATCTTGAAGTTATATGCAACCTTTTATGACCTTTGAAGCAGACTACAATGACAACAAACTAAACAATAATTCTGATGTATAATAAAGAGTACTGAGCACATAGTCAAAATATAGGATCATTATGACATAGGCTGTTGAACAAAAACATTTAATTAGAAATGTTAATAGGGCATATATAATACAGGTGAAAGTCTTGTAGTTGCTGAAGAGATAAAGAGGAATCATTATTTTATGGCACTATGAGTATCACTTACACACACTGCTGTGGCAGTTTGTTGCACCAAGAATAAAAATGCTTCAAGAAAAATAGGTGGTAATATACAGCATATTGAAATTTTGCAGATGACATATTTCTCCATGATTGTAAACTCTACCATCATGGCCAAGGTGTGACAGTATAAACAACTAAGTTGCAAAATAAGGCTGTGAGCTACTCTGTTAAATGAAAACTTCCAAAAATTAAAGAAAAATTAAAAAATACTATGCACTCTATTTACAATAACTAATTTGTTATTAAAAAAAAATCTTTTACCTGAATACCTCCAGTGGTGACAACACAGTGGTCATTAGTTCAGCCATGTCAGAATGCTTCTTCAGGGCAAAGAAAACACTGAATGCTAAGGCAGCCCGGAGCAGAATATCCCCAACAATGGCACTGTAGTAATAAACCTAGAAGTATATAAATTAGCAAACTATGTAGTATTTGTAGTTATCTTCATTAAAGCTCATTAAAGGCCATGCTGCAAATTGCAACACATTATCTTTATGAATACCAACTAAAATCAGCACATCATATTGGATTGTCATGGAAGATTTGTGGTTAAATTGCAGCAATACTTGGTGGCTTCAAAACATAAAACAAAAATATATTTATCACTTTCAGATACAGGTTATTTTATATACCAGGAACTAGATTCCTCTTTCCCAAGTATAGAGTATTACAGAACACTTTCAAACTTCAAATTCTATACTTTTTTTTTGGGGGGGGGCTTTGTCCCTATCTCAGTGTTGTTCTCAAGCCTCTTTCCACCACTTAAGATGGAGCTAGCAATGCCTGAGACTTTTACATATGTCTCACTTTTCCTCTCTGTCACTGAGTTACTCTTTTGTCTTGTCATGTTGTTTCCTTTTACTTCTGCTTACTGTTCTAATGCCTTTTCTTTTTGTATTCCATCATGAAGGGAAAAAGATAAATCAACATTCAACATTTACCCAGCATATTGTTACATTTCCTTTTTCATTTCCCTTCTCTTTTTTTCTCTCCTCCTATACACGTTTCTTACTCTGTCTAAAACATATTTATAGACTCTCCATTACCCTTCTGCATTTTTCAATACATATCATTACTTTTGCATTCATGTCAAGAAAAAAAAAAAACTTCCAAGTTATGGTATCATATGATTTGATCATGCATTACTTGTTCAGTTGATACTTGCATTGCATTATGCTATTTGTTAATCATCAACCAATCAAACCATTAAAGAAGGTTGTCTGTGAGGGGGACATTCTTCAGACAGCCATCAGGGATGGTTTGAGGTTTTATTCTTTCTGGTTTCACCATCACTAATGCATACACTCAGTGAAGTGCAAGAGAGGGGCATACAATGGAATGACACTGAGGATATCCCTTCACTTCTGCAAAGGGCATTTCCTCCAGTTATCCCTGCCTCACACTCCGAGGCATAAACTGTGAGCTTCCTAGTCTCCACTAGGAAGTTAATACCACACAGTGTTCCTCTGAATGCATGCAGCCCCCCCACAGGAAAGGTGAGCAGGCCATACCCTTTCA
Organism: Protopterus annectens; assembly: GCF_019279795.1. Classification (NCBI taxonomy): domain Eukaryota; kingdom Metazoa; phylum Chordata; order Ceratodontiformes; family Protopteridae; genus Protopterus; species Protopterus annectens. The sequence continues at coordinate 320,667,052 of NC_056750.1, read as the reverse complement.
CTCTACCTTCTCTCTGCCCCACCTGGCTCCTCCAGAGCTGGGCCAGCAAATCAAATCCTGGTTACATGGGTGAGAGTTAGGCTAATACTTGCATCATGTAACTTTCCTCTCACCGTTTTCATACATACATTCAGTACCTTTTCCACTCTCAAAACACAAAAATAAGAAGAGGGAGGGGAGAAAAGCTTTTATAAGACACTCTCTTGTGAAATGTGATCTTACAACTCTTGTTTACTCACTACTTGCATCATGTACTGTAGGTGTTAATTGCCATTTATTTCTTTTAACTAATACTTACCAGCAGCATATCTATAACACTAGATTTCACCCTTACTTCAATATGCCATCCTAGGTTTACATAAGGTTTGTCATCTCTCACTTGTTCAGATCTGTCAATCCATTCCCTAACAAGACTGTAGTAAATGCTGTACCTCTTTTATAGTACATTCCTGCCAACTGGTCTCCCTTTTGAAATCTCAAGACTTGCTTTGCCAAGTCTAGAGATGTTAAAAAAAAAAAGATTGAAAATGCAGAAGTGACCATCAAACATTGTTCTCCTTTAAACCTGTTTTTATACGGGGGGAAGCTCCCCACACTCCCTGAACTTATATATACCAACTCCAAAAGCTCCATACCTCAGAAAAAAGGAAATATTCTGAGAAATTGTCATCTTGGGCATAGTATATGCAAGTCCAACTTTTCAGCTATTCCTTCTTCACATCTTGAGACTCAGCAAAGCAGGTCTTGGGATTTCAAATGGTTACCCCATTTCAGAGGTTTATTAGACCGTTATCATTTTGCTTGCCTTTGATTCATGCCTCCTTGAACTGCACTGATGGTCCTCATCATCTTCTGTAACATCCAGCAATCCTCTAGTCTCCAATCAGACTATGGCATCTCCCCAGTTACACTATAGTCCCATTTTATTATGCCAGTTCATTTTTAAATTGTAATGCCACTGCTGTCTGTGGTAGTGTCATTTCTGAAAAGAGAGTCAGTTCTCAGAGTGGACAAGGGAGCTTTCTTCAAAGTTCACTTTAAAAAACAAACTTATGTACTGAAAAGTGACCCATGAAATTCCAGTATCTGCATTGTCTTGTTGTTTACTTGTTTCCTTACTGTTCTACAACAATTATGTCCTAATTTACTTTAGAATTCTTGGTTGATTAGATTGCACTATTTGTAGGCATTTATGCTCAAGTCTTATTTCTAGTACAGTCATCCAGTACCATTCATCATAAGGATTTCCCCTATCCCCTTAAATCACACAAGTTAGCACACTATAAATGCATCACTTCTGTTCCCTATACTCATGTCTCTCCTCAGGTGCTTGATCAGGACTATATACTCTTTTAGAATTTGGAATCTTTTGAAAGAAGGGAGGACATGCCATGGTCTCTAGTTACTTGATCTTGGAACTTGCTGCTCATCTTGGAATTCCCTCTAGCATCCTCCACATCCCTCTACTGCTGATCTGCAAAGAGTCAGCTACATCTATAGAGCTCTCATTACCTCAGTTAGATCTAAAAAAAATCTAATACCACTAGGGAAGGTTGTTCTGCATACCCCCAGGTAAATTAGCCTAAAGCAAAGATCTTTCACATTACATCTCCTTTTAACTTATTTGGAGAGTTAGCCCCAAACAGTTCAGTCATAGCCTCTTGTACTAGCCAGAAAGTCAAGGATTGCACTCCCACACCCCACCCAAAAACTACAGCCGAAGAAATATAGCGCCTGGCCCTGCAAACATGTACAGACTTGCTTTTTATTCAGTATAATCATAGACTGAACCCCTCACCCTACCCCAAAGATGATTCTTCTTCTTTTGGCTGTTCCCATTAGGGGTAGCCACAGCGGATCATCTGTTTCCATTTCTTCCTGTCCTCTGCATCTTGTTGTGTCCCACCAACCACCTGCATGATCTCTCTCCACAACCATAAACCTTATCTTAGGCCTTCCTCTTTTCCTCTTACCTGGCAGCTCCATACTTATCATCCCTGCTCAGCATATGTCCATACCAATGCAAACTTGCCTCTCTGGCTTTGTCTCCAAACCATCCAACCTGAGCTGACCCTCTAATATACTGATTCCTAATCCTGTCCATCTTCGTCACACCCAATGCAAATCTTAAAATCTTTAACTCTGCCACCTCTAGCTCTGAATCCTGTCTCTTCATCAATGCCACCATCTCTGACCTATATAACATAGCTGGTCTCTCTACCCTTTGAAGAACTTCCCTTTCACTCTTACTGGTACCCATCTGTCACAAATCACCCCTGACACTCTACTCCACCCACTCCACCTTGCCTTTACTCTCTTCTTCACGTCTTCCACATTCATCATTACTCTGAACTGTTTTTAGTTAATATGCCGATAACCTTATTCCAAAGACTACAGTAAAATAAATACAGCATCCATCCCTACAAACACATACCGATTTGTCTTTTATTCAATAGAGTCATAGACTGCACACCCCCCATCCCAAAGACCACAGCAAAATAAATATAACATCCAGCCATACAAAAGCATACAGATTGGTCTTTTATTTAGTGTAAGGGGAATTAACTTGTTTATATTGTTATCCTAGTCATGCTCTGTGAAAATGGTGCCAGGTTTAATGGCTCTTGTCTGCTTGGCCAGCACATAGTAGTCTGCTTTTTGGTTGTTTTAACTAGAATCAAAAATAGCCTCCACTGCACTTTAATCTTTCCCCTCCCCTTCCCCTCTCTTATAATTCAGCTAAACCCTAATCTTGCTGGCAGGCTGCACTTTCTTAATTGCTCTTTCCAGCCACTTCTTTTGTGGCTCTCTCTGTCTCTCTTTGCCTGTATAGACAGTTATATGCTAGTTTGCTTCTTCCCTTTTCCATGCCCAGAAGTTTTCATTAACTAATGAACAAACAACGTCTACTTTGAGGATTAAATGTGGTTAGCTTTAAAAGTAGTTAAGTAAAAGCTCTTTTCCCATTTCCAAACTCTTTTTCCTAATTATCTCACTCTACTGCCTATCTCATACACCGTTTCAGTCTGTATACTCATACTTAAATCTCTTCTTTCACCTCAGTATTTCAATACAATTTTACTGCCCATTCCTATATAACTTTCAGGCTTACAGATAGTTTTTCACCCACAGCAACTGTACCACCTTCTTAGCCTGCTCTGTTCACCCTCACTAGTTTTAGGCTCACTCTGCTCCCCTACCCTACCCCCTATTCTCACCCACCCAATTTCATCTAAACTTATATAATTCTATCACTCACCCCTACAACAAAACAGGCAACCAATTTTACTTAGACATCCAACTAGCCTAACTATTAAACTTGTAAACTCATATCACAGACTTACCAAACTCACTTCTCCCAATCTACTCCAACATAAATAGCATATATCTTCCACTCAGCTAACTCTATCTTCCCCTGACTGATTACAATATGCTACTCCTCCAGTCTGCTCTCGCAATTATACTAAGCATACTCACCATTGCCACATCCTGCCACACTCCCATTCCCTCCAACACTTTATTTCCCCCAGCTCTATACACTTACTTAACAATCACTCATTGACTACAAAATTGTGCACAGTCTCTACCCATTAGGAGCATAGGTCCTCTTCAGTTACAGCTACATCAAAGACAACCACCAGACCCAAATATCTGTATCAGACCTAAGAAATAAATATAAAATAGGTGCAACTTTTCTCACTGCACTTCCACTTTCCCATTCTGTGGAAACATGCACCTTAACCCTGGACCATCCCTTCAAATCTACCAGGCCCTATCTAACCCATCATCTCTCACTGTTATCAACATACAACCCACTAATCCTAACCACAACATTCTATTAATGCACATAAACCTCAGATGCATCTAAAACAAAAGTCCAGATCTCCATGCAAACATTGCACACACAACCCAGACATTCTAATCATCATTGAAACTTGGCTAAAACCAAACAGTAAAGATGAAGAAATCATTCTCCCAGGATACAATATAATAAGAAATGACAAACCACCCAAAGAGATTGCAGCTCTTTTTAAAACACACTAAACATCACCCAATACCCACCGAGTCACCCTAACTATCCCAGCACAGAAATATCAATTACCCTCCTACACCTGAATAAGCACAAAACTACTTGCCCTGCTGCCATATATATTTCCCCGGGCAACCACATTACCATTCTTGAAGACATTCTTCAATGTTTTTCCACTAATGTAAATAATGAAACTATTATGTTTGGGGATGTGAATATAGAGAGTATTTACTTGTAAACACTGACTCCCCTACCCACTCTATTAACCTATTGAATTTCACTCAAGTAATTAGCTCACCCAATAGAATAAACAAACGCAGCAATGGGGATTTACACTAGACTGGATCCTTACCACTTCACCCTCAAACATAAACACCTTTGGCTGTCTCCCAGACAACATCAGTGACCATCTCCCCACATTTATTACAAGAAAAACTAATCACACCCCCAAACATACAGTATTAAAACAAGTACATAGACTCTCCTTTTTTAACACAGACACCTTTATAAACTACCTTTCCCAATACAAGTGGAATACTATAAAAAAAACTACCAGTAGAAGATGCTGTTATCGATTTCAATAACACATTCCTAAACATACAAAATGAGCTAGCTCCCATAAGAACAAAAAGAATCTTAAGCAACCCTATTCCATGTCTCAGCAAAGAAACCAAACAGCTCATAATAAATATTGACAAAGCCTGGAAGACATGGCATAAAGACAGAACACAACATATCTGGCAACTTTTTAGACAGTTTAGAAATTGATGAAAACAACAGATCAAACTGTACAAAACTGCATTCTTTCACTCAATATAAGGCAAACATCTCCACAATCCCAAGCAGTTCTAGACAACCATAAAAACCCTACTGGTCAAACCACCATCCCATCTCCTACCACAAGCAATGACACAGACCCCATAGTCAGCCAATTCAACACACACTTCATTTAATCTGTCCTTTCTCCACTACAGTCTAATCCACCCCCCATTTCTCTTTCCCCACCAACAATACTCACAATGACCCCTTCTTTTCTTTCCACCAAGTGCCTACCTCAACTATCAAAAATTACCTTCACAAACTGAAAACCACAGCACCGGCTGCTGACAATCTCCCATCCGAGTACTTTAAGTTAGCTGCCGATGTCCTGGCATACCCCATCTCAATACTTATATCTATCATAGAAAACTATGTATGCACTGCCTGGGAAAAATCACATATTATACAACTGCACATAGGTGGCTCAGCCACAGACTTCTCCAACTACCTTCCCATTACAATTCTCTTCCCTCTGTCTAAAATCTTAGAAAGATACATACACTACCAACTCCTAACACATCTCATAAACAACAAATTACACCCCCATGTGACTTTCAACCAAACCACAGCAAAACAACAGCTCTGCTAAGTTTCTCAGAATCTATAGATGACAACATAAAAATGGTGATATTCTCCCTTTTCCTGGATCAGTCAAAAGCATTTGACACAGTATTCCACCAACTCCTACCCAATGAACTATCTTCCCTATTACTGTCTCATTCTGCTGTTACTTTGTTCTCCAACAGACAGCAGCTCATAAAATGGAATCAGGACCTATCCCTCTTCCTCCATATTTCTGTTAGTGTACCACAAGGGTCAGTTCTAGGTCCATTACTTTTCAATATGTTCATAAACAACCTGCACAAAACCAGCAAGCGTGCCATCTTAGTACAATATGCCAACAATGTCACCATCGTCGACTCATTCTCAACCCTTCCACTACTTCAGCAAATGAGTCAAGACTCCTTCACGTCAATAGAATCATGACTAAAGGCTCATTAGCTAATCCAAAATACCAAAAAAAAAAAAGAATGCTTTTCATGCTCAGATCTCGTTCAACAACCTGTACAGCTTTTAATATTACTTCAACAAACACCACCACGATAGAAACTGAGATCCCAAACTACTACGAGCCATAATAGACAAGAATGTAAAATTTGACCTACATATCACCCAGGCCATCAAGAAAACTCTTCAAAAACTGGGCTTCCTCTACTGAAACAAACTACCTCACAGACTCATTAAGAAAATCTTTAGCATCATCCTGTCTTCTTCCCTCCTTTCTCTGTGCATCACCCATATCAACCAACATTTAAGCCACCCTACTAAATAAATCAGAGGCAACTTTAACAAAATAGCCAAGTTTCCAGCTAATGCATTCTACCATCCACACCAGTGCTTAACACCAAAGAAGCTCCACAAGCTAGAATTACCTAATTACCTTACATTCACTCAACTTTAAATTGCCCACAAAATAATACACAAACTGCACTCATGCTCTTCTCTACAAAACATTCTCAAGCACTACTGCCCACCATGTTTCCTTCACTCAGGTAATCAAAGCCTAGTAATAACTTCCAAATCCTGTGTTACAGCTGAGACTCACTATATTCATCCTATGTGACCAGTCAGAGGAACTCCCTGCCTATACCATTAAAACAGGACAGCTGTATGCATTTAGCTTTAAGCACAACCTAAAACAGCACCTAAACTCTTCCTGGCTTTGCTATTGTTCACACCCTGACTAACTCTCTCTCAGATCTTTAGACTATCACCAACCCTTAACTCACCAGCTTTCCTAACTTATCCTGTGAATGTAAGTAACGCCTATGTATATGTGTGTGTGTGTGTGTGTGTGTGTGTGTGTGTGTGTGTGTGTGTGTGTGTGTGTGTGTGTGTGTGTGTGTATATATATATATATATATATATATTTCAAACTATTTATTGCTTTTCATCACTCCTACATACTACGTATATGAAATTTGTATGTTGCTGTATATGTAAATGCAACCTGTTTATTATTGTATAACACTCCTATGGAAATCAAATTGTATTAATCTTTTACTTGATTATATTACCCACTGGATGATTCCATAACCACATTTCTACTGTTAAGAAACTGATTCTATTTTCCTCTGTAAATTATTTGTATTTTTTGTTATCTCTAACAAGCTTTTCTCCCTGTGTGACTGTTGAAAATGAGCCTGTGATCCCAGTTGGATCATGCCGGTAAACAAAAGGCAATAAATAAATAAATAACTTTTAAGTATAAGCTGAAATGTATCTTTTTTCTTTGTGACTCCTGAGTAATTCTAATCAGGGAAAAGCCAGGAATCACCACATGTTCATGTAGCACCAGGCTTGTGTAGCACTAAAAGAACATGCTCCTACAGAGCAAAGGCTTAAACATGGACCGATGTTTGCATGGTGCTTTTTGAGACTTCTTGACCAACCATCCAAGCTGTCCTTTGTACACTTTCTTGGTCCAATTCAGATTCTGCCATTTTGGTCTGCTCAGAAATTAGTTTTTTTTTGTTTTTGTTTTTAACACAGCTGAGGCAGTTCCTTCCTTCACCCAGTCCTGGCACATCATTCAGCTAGAGATTCTTCCTTCTAGCCATGCTGTCATAATCAATAAACATTTCTATAGGGGTGTCCATTCATATTTCAGCTGATGTAGCTTTTAATTTCAGTTGTTCACTTTTTTGAATAAATGACTGCATATCATCAGAACGTTCTTCAGACCATTGGTTCTTCCGTTTAATTTCAAAGAGAATTACGACTAACTGTTATGCTTTTCTGCATCTCCACTAGGCTCATCTTGAGTGTAAGGCATCTTTGGCTGGGTTTGCTCCTCTAATTTCCACTCTGTGCATGGATTGCACATTTGGGATTTCCTCCAGGTCATACTTCTGCAGCACAACCTATACCAGTTCCTTATCCTAGACTGGGAATACCAGCTCTGCCTTCCAGGACACTGACTGAACCCAAGTCAACTGCGGCATAAGCTGCTCTGCTGAATAATTCTTCAGTTTCTCTGAAAACAAAAATCTAATGCTTAGTTCCTGAGATTGCCTTAACTAGGTCACTTTATTGTTGACATATTCTTCTTCTGTGTTTTTATATACACATATGTGCACACATGTGGAAATACCTACACACAGACTCCCTCTCTCTCGCTCTCTCTCCCCACCTAATTCACACACACACACACACACACACACACACACACACACACACACACACACACACACACACACACACACACACACACACACACACACACACACATGCTGTCATTACAAGGGTTCCTTCCCAAAAATATGCTGCTACACTAAACAGTGATGTGGCAACCCGCTGATTTTGATTTAGCTACAGTTTAACATATGTGGAATAAAATGAAAATTATGCAGTTAAATATGACTAAGTAATGAAGCTGAAGTCTGACTTTCTAAGCCAGGCTGTTCTCTACACTTATGTATGACTTTTATGGATACTGCTGGCCTCCAAGTACCTGCTTGAATCATAACTTGTAAATTAATTTATCAGTGCATGCATAAGGTGTATTTGTAATAGTCACTGTGCAATATAACTGTTCATCATCTTACCACTATCTCATATCTATGAGCTGAGCTGCAGCTGGGCAGGGTGGAGTTGAATTATTTCTCTCATGTAGAACAACCCATACTGCTATGTAATATCACCTGTCTGCAGCCTTTTTTGGCACTCTTTGAAAGTGTGTGATTCAGGTAACTTTCATACTCATGACAGAGGTTACCCAGTAGAGAGAACTTTGATCTAGAAGTGGATATTGTCACCTTGGTACTTCTGTTGAGGAAAGTCTCTCTCTCTCTCTCTCTCTCTGTCTACTAGAACCTTTACATGCAGAAAAAAAAAACACGAGTTTCCTAAGATAACCATTTGTCTTATCTACTTAAAAGCACATATAGTATTCACAAATATAAACCATAAGGCTTTATCTCTCTCTGTCTCTTTTGGCATTTGTGTCACCCCTCCCCCTTTCAAGTTTCATATAACTAAACCCAAAGAAGCTTAATTTGGTGACATTCAGCAGCATGACCGAATCACCTAGAACCATATTTTACATGGTTGAGTGGCTCGCTTTGTCACTGCACGCAGTCTGTAATTCGTGTTGTCCTATCTACTTAGTATACTGTGCACCACACTAGATGCCTTAAATGGTTGATCATACAACTTATCCCCCTATAGGACACCTTTGAAAGTCCACTCTGCTGCCCATTACTCCATTCTTAGCTGAGTTTGAGAGGGAAACACTCAGCATGTTTTTAGGAGGTGGGGGTGCACAGAGGCACAGGGAGAACATGCAGACACTGGCTGGAGGTCAGGATCAAACCTTGTACCTTGTGCTTGTGAGGCAAAGAACTTAACTATTATGTCAACCAGTAGTTGAGAAGAACCTAAAGATGAGGAAAGGGTTCAAGTGGGAATTCCTAAGCTTGGATAAAGAATATAACAAGGTCCCAAAAAGCTGATTTTGGGTATTCCTGAGGTGGTCCTAAGTCTCCAAAACAGTGATAGAATTAGAGCAGGATATGTACAAGTATCCAATGACTCAAGTACAAACAGTATTCAGTCTCACAGAGGGGTTCCTAGTGGGAGTGGGTGTGCATCAGGATTCACCTCTGAGCCCATGTTGTTCATACTGGTGATGGACTACATTAGCAAACAGATGAGAGGGGACAGATCAAAAAGTTGCTATATGCAGATAATGTGGCTTTACAGGCATGCTCTGAGCAAGAACATCCGCACAGGATAGGGAATGGAATGCAAAACAGAAGGTACATGGGATAAAACTGAGTACATATAAGACAGATGTAATGGCAGCAAATGAAGTAAATTAGAAGAAGCTGAGAAATGAGATAAAGGGGAAGATAGTAGAACAGGTATACAGCTTCACACATCTGGGAGGGGTGGTTAAGGGAATGGAAGTCTGAACGAGGAGGTCAAAGCTAGAATCTGAGGGACTGCAGTCAGGGGTAGCTTATGACAGAAGAATGGTAGAGAAGCTGAAAATTAAGTTGTACAAAGCAGTTCTAAGACTGGTAATTACTATATGGTACAGAAACCTGGGCAGTAAAGGCAGAGCAGTTGAGGAAGCTAGAGATGATGAAGCTGAAGTCTTGAGATGGGTGATGAGGCATACAGTGGGACAGAGAAAGAAATGAGGACATAACAGCAAAAGCCAAGTACCTCCAATTGCAGAAAAGGTAAAAGAGAATAGATTATAGTGGTTTGAACACATATGCAGTAAAGTAAAATCTAATCTGGTGAAGAAGATTTGGGACAGACAGGAAGAAAGCAAGAGAAAACAAGAGCATCCATCAAGGAGTTGGATGGATTGTGTGAGAGAAGATCAGTCAGACAGGAGTGTTGATGAAGTTAGCAGAGCGGCATTGAATAGAGAGTGACAGTTGACACAATGCCCTGATCCCATGTAGAAAATGGGGGAAAAGGAGGTTGATGTTGATGATGATGAAACCAAAAGAATAAATATCTGAAAGAATTACTAAAGAGTTATGTGCTAGTAACATCATTCCTCCTTCCATGAACCTGACCCAGTCAAGTTATATGTAATTGCTACCTGTCTCAAAATCTAACCACATCCCAACTTAATGTTTTGCACTCCACAATTCCTGGTAATTATATATACTGACGACCGAGTCACACAGCAGTGGGAAAAAGGTATATACCTTTCTCTGGTGTAACTTCAGTTTTATCACTATTTTGTATTTAGGTATTTTTAACTGTCAGTATTTTATGTTTAGGTATTTTTGACTGTGATATTTTGAACATTATATATTTTTGCATCAGTATTTTTGCTGTTGATATTTAGGTTATGCAGGTTGCTCTTACATGTTCATACACACATACCCCAGTGAATCCTTCTGTTTAAACCCACCGCAGTATGTATCACTCTCTTAGTGTACATAATAAGCTTTCTGCAGATCATTTGGTATGAGTGTATCTCACCCATTTGCCATGTTCTGACAATCTCCTTGTTGTAGACTTTTCTAATATACATTAGAATCACCACTCCCACGATGAGTAAGCTGTGCCTGGAAAACATGCTTAGAATACTTCTTAAATACATAAATAATGCTAAGTGCTATTGTGAGGCATCAACTGATTTTTTTTTTTTTTGTATCGATGTTTTGTGACTTGGTGTTTAATACCACAGTAGTCAAGGATATTTTTTGAACTGTTAGTTTGTTTATTTACTCTGTAAATTTAGCAAGTAGGTGACTGGACCACAGGGCCCCTTTTCAGTCAAGACCTAATTACAATAAAACTTAAAAGTAGACAATGCATATTATAAAAAGTAAGGTGAGTTGACAATAAGAATAATATAATGTATAATAATAATAAAATAATAAAATAATGTATAATAATAAGAGAAAAAGAAAAAAGTCCCCGGCTGTGTGCTCCACGAACTCAACGAGGAATTAAACCCACAGCTAGGACAGCTGTTTAATCATAGTCTTACCTCTGGATACGTACCCAGGGAGTGGCGCACTGCAACTGTGGTCCCACTTCACAAAGGCGGTGCCTCCACCGACCCTGGAAATTACCGGCCCATTAGCTTGACAAGCCTTATCTGCAAAGCCATGGAGAGGATCATAATGGACCTCATAAATAAAGACATAGGGAATTTGCAGACTTTGGATCCATCCCAGTTTGGCTTTGTCAAAGGCAGATCATGCCTTCTAAACTTGGTTGACTTTTTCAAATAGTCACCAAAGCCATTGATGAGGGAAAGGCAGTCCATACAGCCTACCTCGATCTGGCGAAGGCCTTTGATACAATACCCCACTCGGGTATCATTGAAAAACTCATCAGCTTAAATGTTAACCCATACATCACAAGATGGGTTGCAAACTGGCTGAGTGACAGAACCCACAGGGTCAGAGTTGCTGGCGCCATGTCAGACTCAAAGCCTGTCACAAGTGGTGTACCACAGGGCTCAGTCCTGGGCCCACTCTTGTTTGGCATCTACTTTTCCAGTACAAGCAAACACAGGAGGGTTATGGCTGACAAAGTTTGCAGATGACTGCAAACTGGGCGCCATAGTAGAAAACACATCTGACACAGATATCCTTCAGAAGGGTCTCACAGAAACGGATAACTGGTGCCAGAGCCATGGCCTAAAGTTAAATGCCAAAAATGCATAGTCATACCCTTCGGGAAAAACAAGGTTACCCCTAGCTACCAAATAGGTGGCAATCCACTGAGTACAGAAGAAGTTATCAGGGACCTGGGGACCCAGGTTGATAGTAGTCTGTCATTTGACACCCATGTAGCTAAAGTAGTTAGGAAGACCTTCTACATTGCCCACCTTATCATGAAGGGATTCTCATCTAGATCAAGGGAGGTCATAGTCTCCCTATACTCATCACTCATCAGACCAATGATTGAGTACAATGCCCCATTCGGAATGTATCTGACCCGACACTTGCAGCAGCTGGAGAGGCCACAAAAGTTCCTCACCAAAAGGATAAAGGGTCTCAAACATCTGTCCTATGCTGCCCGACTGAAAGAACTCCAGCTCTATTCAGTCGCCACCGCTTGCTCAGAGGTGACCTTTGCCTAACATACAAGGCCATGTCAAACCCAGATTTGATGAATATGCTTCACCTCAAAAATCTAGATCCGTCAGAGCCACAAGGGCGGGAGACTTAAACCTCGACACGGCTATTAATAGGACGTGCTGGAGGGATAGATTCATCACCCAAAGACTCCCTATGCTGTGGAATAAAATCCCGGTATATGTGAGGCAGAGCACCTCGCTGGCCTTGTTCAAGAGAAATCTTGACCAATGGATGGGAGATCGCAGATATACCCCAGGGATTACCTCAGTGTCACTGCTCAACAGAGGCACAGCAAAATAATGGGTATAGTTCCCCATACTAAAGGGGTGGCGTAAGCCACAAAACTATGGGCTAGGCTTGTAAATGCCCTCGGGCAGATAGCCTAGTATGAACCTATGAACCTATGAACAGCGAAAAATTTATACAAATATGTACATAGGATGAAATAGTAATGCTCAATAATATGCTTCAAAAGGCAGTCCTGTAGTGTAATGCAAATAGTAAAATACGTTTTTAGTTATTTGTTAGCTTACAAATCCAAACATTTTACATTCACTTATAAACAGTAAAGATTTAAGTTGTTATGTAACAAATCCAGTATAGTTACATTCACTTTGATGTTACAGGTACAATTTTAATTGTTTGGTGATTTGTTTATTTGATTTTTTTTAACCAGGGTACGGCACTTATACCAACGAACCATATTCAGACCCACACTGGAAGTGTAATGCCATAAAACGCACAGACACATATATGGTGGCAACTCCAGGTTCATTTTCTTGCCTGGCACAATAGTTGCACTATAGCTGGTTGGTGTTACACACAGGACATGTGAAAAAATACCAGTAAAGTATAAAATACATAGTAATCACTCATCCATAATCCACTGTTAAAATGGAAGACAAGCTCCCTGTGCAAAACGCCATCAGACAGATCTTGACAATGTTTACAACACAGAAAAACTACTAATTTGTTATGCTCAAGGATTATGGTTTAGATGAAGTTTGGGTAAGCCAACAGAGTAATAACTCAAGGGTGGATGTACCAATACAAGAGAGGTAGGAAAATGTAATGTACAAATATATTTATCCCATAGTAGAAAGAGAAGAAATATCATCAACCCAAATTCAAGAACAGAAAGTCGGACTTATTTTGTTCAGTGCTGCATTGTAAAGAATAAAACAAATACAGCACATTATGCTAACATTCACAATAAAATGCTATCTCCCCACTGCAGACACCACAAAAGTTGTATAAATGTTTGTTAAAAGTTCTTTGAAGTAGAAGCAGGAATGGTCAATTAACAGCTCCTCGTTTACAATGATAGTTTTGACATGACACAAAGAATGTGAGAGAGGGTCTGTCAGCACTTGGACTAAAATGTGGAAGCCTTAAACATGCAGTTCAGCTACTGTGACTATTGTTGAGCATTTACATAATCTGTTAAGTGGGTAAAAACTGCTCTGGAACAGAAATCAAAGTAATTCAGTAAAAAAATTGAAAATGAAAATACGTTCCAGAAGTTTACAAGATGCATGTTACTCACATTATTGTTATTCTATTTACATGAAATTTAAAAAAATGATTTCCTTATGTCTACCATGACTGCATAAAAGAGATTTGAAGTGGATTCTGGGAAAAAGACCTGCAAGATCACTTTACTGGGGCAGGTCCATTGAAATATAATTACCACTTAATGATTCAGATTCATTAAACCAGAGTACAATGACAGAATGAAAGAACTGAGATGCAGTGACAACCATAAACAAACACATGACATTAAATTGCAGCCTTTTCCAAAGAAAAGAGCACTGAGAAAGACAAAAACTCTACCATACGTAAGCAGGAACATGAACCACCTACTGCCCTATTTCTGGTTTCCTGTAATAACAATAATTTAAATCTGAATGTTTTGGGGTAGCACCATACCTCTCAATTTATTTGGTCAGGAATTCTGAAAAAAAAAAAAAAAACTAAGGGGGGGGGGCAAAATCAGGAACAATTTCTAAATATTACTGCAATACGTTTAGAATAGAACAGCAGTTTTGCATCAACATGCATTTTGAACAATAAGTATAAAATTAATGACTGGCATTACTGACTGGCTGAACTATGAGTGATTTATCAGAAAAATCAAAAGAATTATGAGGGACAGGGCATTACTCAAATATCTGGACTGCTCATATTTTATGCTCTGATGAAATTTGACACTTCATAAGATGAAAGCGTGCAACCCTTTTATTTTTATTGAGTTTTTATTAAAAGTCTTTTAGATATTTTTAATGGATGATATACGTGTTAAGCAGGTAAATCCACTGTGCAAAGTATCCATTTTTTATGTGTGACATGGGATTACTATGTGGTTAAGTGACTTGGTCAAAGTCACACAGTAGGCAAGTGGTGGGTAAGGTTTCAAACATGTACCTTTGACTACATGTACCAGACAACTCCAAATCACTTAAAGCATTAACAGAACAATAAATGTTGCATGGACATGCATTTTCTGAACAATAAAAACTATGAAAATGTAATTACTGGCATTATTGAATGACAACAATCATCAGTTGTTCACCAGTAAAAAAAAAGAATTTAATGAGGGGCAAGGCAAAAATATAAGGCAGAATCTGTAATGTTCTGCAGAATCGGAGACAGATAAGAGGTAGACCATTCCAATTTACAACAGGTCTGCCATTAACACACATTCCTTAAACATCTGAACAACAAAAAGTATGAAAGGCAAATAATTAATATTAGTGACTGACTGTAAACCTTGATGATTTTTAACCCTCGGTGATTTGTCAGAAAATGATGATGTGAGTGAAACTGTGTCAGTTATTGGACAGGATTAAGGTTCTAGGCTCTTAGTGACCTACTTCCTGTAGTGAAGACTATATTCTTTTATTCTTTCTACCTCCATTTGCTGAATGCATGATTTTGATTGACTCACTCAACCTGACATTGCTCCTGGGTTGACGTTTCACCTACTTTAAAAGATAAAAAAACAAAAATATGGGGTTTAAGTATGAGGCAAAGTACTCTTGTGCAGTTTCTGAACAATAATAGCAGAGATGGATCGTGGTCATATGGGGCAGGGTAATGGATAATCCCACCCCCCACAGCCATACTAATATCCAGTTATCTGGAAAAACACTGTTCAAACCTGTTTTTTTTTTTAACTTTTACAATGATCACAGAGACTTGGATTTAATTTAAGATTTTTATTACAGATTTCACAGCAAAAACACTACTGTCATTGTTTGGTGACCAAAGCACTCTCACATTGAAAACAGACAACATGAGCAACAGTAAACTTCTCTTTCTTTGAAACACACATTTATTGGAAATACACCTTGCAATCCATTAAATGACATCAGATATTCTGGGATTAATAGACACACTATCTGAAGGGTGCATGAATTTAAAAGTTAAATATGTAATGCATTTTCTAACAGCTTGAGGCAGATTACTGGACACAAGTGTCCCATTTCAGGGGCAGCCCAGAAGCACTCTCTGGTAAACTGACTTGGTCAGACTCACACTAGACAAACAAGGGCTAAAGAAATCAAATGTTGCACTACAGGAAGAAGATTCTTAATAGCTCATAGCGTTACTGTTGTGCAGTAAATACCAGACAAACTGTTGTAACACAACACAATGCATTTCACATCAGTGTCTACAAAAAAAAGTTAAATAAAAAAATGCATTCAAAGTTAATATTTTGACATTAAACTCCTAGACTTTATGGTGTCCAGTTTATTCACAGCCAAATAATAAACACGCAAGCAACAGTCAACAAAGCAAGGAAACCAAGGATTGTATCCAATCAATCCCTTCCTTTTGGGATTTAGGACACACACACACACACACACACACACACACACACACACACACACACACACACACACACACTATAGTGCCTTACACGACTGCATATATTCAAATGTTTGCTTGACATAAAATGAATGAGCAAATTCACCAAGAATTATATGTTAGCTCACTGCTGTGAGAACCATACAATATATCCCACTGGCCATCTCATGCCCTCTCAACCTCTTAGCTCAGTCAGAGACAAAGACTCAACAATCAGGAACAGATTTTAAATATTTCTCTTGTATGCTTCTTTAGCAAGCATTTTCTGATGGACACAGTCTGATACCAATATGTTGTCATTATTTAGTGACTGCAGTCCACAACAGTTTGTCAGAAAGCCACAAATTGTACAAGAAACAGACAAAAATAATTCTGAACTTCTTTGTTCAAGAATCATGGACAAAGCCAAAAAAATGGGATTGGGGTATCTGTTAACCAGGTACACCCTCACTGAAGAAAGTGTCCCTTTTCAGGGGTAAGCCAGGAATACTGTCTGAATTACTTGCTAATAGTAAGCAAATGGAGGTGGCAGGATTCAAACTTTGTACTTTTGACCACAGGAAGCAGTTTAACAGCTCAGAGCCTTAAATGTTGGACAACTCTGATTCACAGGTATTGCATGGACATACCTTTTCTGAACAATGATAACTATGAAACTCTAATGACTTCCATTGATTGTAATCCTTAGAGATCTACCAAAAAAAAAGATGAAAAATTAATAAGGGTCTGGCAGTTGGTGTGGAGGATTAAGGCACCAAGCTGTTAATGAGCTGCCTCCTGTAGTTAAAGGTTCGGTATTTGATTCTTTCAACATCCATTTGCCTACCATGTTTCTCTTTCCATTAACCAAACAGTATTCTTTTATTTAAAACAATGACTTTTCTTAATGTTAATTACAAAACTGTAAAGAATTTGGCATCATCAATGACTGTAATTTACTTACAATATCCGAAAGTAGCCATCTGAGGTCAAATACTACAGAAACACATACACACGCGCACACACGCACACACACACACACACACACACACACACACACACACACACACACACACACACACACACACACACACACACACACACACACACACACACACACACACACACACACACACACACACACACACACACACACACACACACACACTCATTCAACATGTTTATTCATGTGCTTCTCCCAGTGCTTTCAGTTTTGAAGAACTTTCTGAGTTCCCCAAGAGGTCTCCTGTATCTCAAAAAAGGTACTGCTTTTGTATTCCCCCAGTGCTTTTCAGTTCCCCACTATTGCTAAAAAAAAGGCAATGGCTATGTATTTCTAGACACTTTCTCTCATATAACCAAAAAAATGACTTTTTAGTATTCCAGGGTCTAGGGTACACATGGGAGCACAAAATTTCACAGGGGGGGGGACATGTGCCCCTGTATAGCACCACCCCTTTAAACAGATATATCAGCAGATTGTTCAGATACGGAACAACACAGACTTATACAATTAAAAAAGATGATAAAAAGCTATGCTCGGTTTGGAAAACCTGATAAAATTGTTTGTGCAGTTGAAAAACCAAGTAAACACTGAGAAAAATATTTACAATAGGGATGTAACAATTATTAATTGATGAATCATTTGTATTTGTTATTGTTATTATCATGCTTATTATATTACTGCGGTGGTGGTGCTGCGGTAGTGTTGTCGCCTCACAGTATGACGTTGTCCTGTTCGATTCTCAGCTAGAGCATCTTCTGTGTGGAGACATGCGTGAATGGGCGTACCTTCGTTGAAGGTTGTGCATCAGAGCTGGTAACTCGGCATGTAAAAATCTACTGCCAATCATTAGCGGACCGGCGTTCCGCTGTGGCGACCCCTAACCGGGAAAAGCCGAAAGACACAACAGCAACCACCTAACTGAATCAATGTCTCTTTTTCAAAAAAAGACAAACATTATATTTAGATTATCTAGGGAAAATTTGTACAGCACACCAAAAAATCTTCCTCACCTTTCACTGATGAGTGACGATAGATCTTTAACATCATATAACACTATCAGCAAATCAGTCAGATGGGCGACTGGTGTAATGTCTCACAAAAAGGGGTACCTCAGGGATGCAGAATTATCTTCATGTTACATTGTAGTCAAGAGATGATTTTTTATCAGTAAGTCTTCTAACAGTAAAGTGAGCAAAGGGCAGTCTTTCTTGGGTCACTTGATAAGACCAAGAGCAACAGTACAGTACTGACAAGCAAGGAAGGCACTGCCTGTGGAGCCAGTCATCACTGATCAGTTTCATGTGGAAACATCCTGAGGCAACTTCACTCACACTTTTACACATTTTTATTAACAGACGGGATGGGGGTAGTTTCTACCCAATACATATAAACAAAATGTAAAATAGTGTAGCTCTTCCAACCATGCATGAAGTATTAAAAGCAGCCATTTTGGGCAGTTTTAAAAATTAGCTGATTTTTTTTCTCTTTTTATCCATATTTACTGAATTTCAAAACTAATTATGCAGACTGGCTAACGACCACAGTATTTTGTTTTACCTCCAACTGTTTAACCACTGCTAAGCTAGTTCAGTAACTCAAGCCCAACTGGAGAAACATATCTCTCTCTTTCTTTCGGCTTTTCCCGGTTAGGGGTCGCCACAGCGGAACTCCGGTCCGCTAATGATTGGCAGTTGATTTTTACGTACCGAGTTGCCAGCTCTGATGCACAACCTTCAACGAAGGTACGACCATTCATGCATGTCTCCATGCAGAAGACGCTCTAGCTGAGAATCGAACAGGACAGCGTCTTACTGTGAGGCGACAATGCTACCGCGGCACCACCACATATCTAACCAAACAAATTGTGATAAACTCAGTAAACAAGAAGAAATAATACCTACCTGTATACTGAAACCATAACAAATGTGCTTAATGTGTCCCAGTTTTTGCTTAGCTCATATCCAAAGTGACAACATATCAAACTGTCATCTTCTTCCGTTTTACTTCTCTGGTGCTCCATCTTTAAAGTTTTTAATTTATGTTTAAATCTTACTGTTGTGTTAGGACTGCCTACAGTGTTTCAAAGTGATTATTATGCTGGTTTCAATTTCTATGTGTTATATGATTCATTGCTTTTTTAAAGATTGTTGGTTTTGATGAAGTCCTGGCTCATTTAAGGATGAAAGTGCTTAACAACTTTTTGTGGAATACTTTATTATAAAATAAATTCTTATTTTTTTTTTAATACTTCTGGTGTATAAATTATTTCATGTTCCTGGCTCTTGGGTTATTTGCCATGATTGCGAGAACTTTGTGAGCCTTGTTTTTTGAGTGTTTAAGTTTTTTTGTGCATTTAGTTGTTTGGTGTCGAGGCTGTCACTGCTTTGGATTCAGGCAAGGACCATACTGCTGTTAGAGGCAACTTACATTCATAGAATTAAGTTATTTATTAATGAAGAAACTGGGACTGTCTAATAATTAAAAGATAAAATTTATAGAGGAAGTAGTGTTGACAAAATGTAGAAAAAAATGACCATATTCTCATCTTCATCATATAACTGTCCATGTTGATCAGGCAACTAACTTCCAATGAGAACACTATCCAAATGGATATATAAAGACATTCAGACAGTAATGTAAATGTAGTGCTTATTCATTAACAATTAAATGCAAATGACAATATGATGAAGGGTGAATACATGCCTCATTCATTCAAAATGACTTAATGCTTGAAATCCCTTAAATGATATCAGATTTATTTAAATTATTTTGGTCTGGGAAAACCGCTATGTTCTAAGAGCAATTGTCCCACTGATATAGTCACCCCATTCAAGAAACGGGATGACAGTTTCTGTACTTGTACTTAACATTGAATTTTAGTATGCTTTTTAATATGAAGCTGTGTTTTGAAAATGAATGGAAGTGATAATGTTTCTTCTTTACTGCAGCAGCTTGGAAAGTTCTACTTGCATATTTTTATAAACTTTTTTAGCCCTGCCTCTACTGCTGGGACATCACTATAGTGACTGGATTTTTTTTATTTAATACCAGAGGGAATCAAAGTTTGAGGAGAATGATCTATGCATAAGTGGAGTGTACAGCATGATGCAATGACAACAGGTTTGTACCCACTTACCCGAAATGAGCAGAATGCATGTAGACTCAGTATCACACTCCAGTCTGGAGTAGAGGATATGCTTGTACTGGAAAAACTCACACCCCTCCTTGAGAAAGTAAAGCTGGTGTGTGTCGCTTGTCTTGTGTACATTTAATAAGACAATGGGGCTGGGTGTTCATTTAAGTAGTTTATTACACACAAACGCATCAGGATGGATAGCAGGAACATTAAACTTAAATGAACTAACTGACTGACGACTACACACACATGCATGCTTACACCTTGGCTGCTCACTACAAAATGGCACTCTTGCTTGCACGTGCTCAGTACTTATATACACATGCCTGCTGATTGGAAAGCTTCTTAAAGGTATATCACACACTCTGATCTACATCCTCCCTCTTTACTGAGCTGTCTTGCAATGACAATGACATTTGAATAGGCATGCAAATTATACAGGCAATAATAAACAAAACAACATTCATGTCCAGGTGGCTGTGTATCTGGAAGTAGGTCTGGAAATGTGACCTGATCTTGTAATGTAATAGTTAGGACTGGGTTTAGCAACAGGGACAGTCACTGGGGAATGTTCTGCTTTAGGACTCTTGGGGATATTCTCAGGAACAGGGATATCTGCTGGAATGTTCTCTGGTACTCGAACATTGGCTAAGTCACTCTGAGAATTAGAGTCTTTATTACAAGCAAGATGATGTAACACTGGCTCGGACACCGGTAATAAATGCTTTTGATTCTGCTGAAATTCCATTCCCTATGATTCCACAAAATACGATCTTGGATCTTGACACAAACGTTTCAAAATCCAATCCGATCAAAACCTTCTATTCTTTGCATCCTCACTATCTCTTCTTTTAATGGACTGAGCGGTTTGCTGGTGTTATCATAGTAGGACTTCTAGGCCAAATGCTTTTTCAAGAGTTGAGCTTTTACTGTTTTGTTGTTTTTAATGCATGGAGCCAACAAATTGCTACTGATTGGTAATGTGGTTCTGTATTGTCTCGACATAAATCTCTGGGCAGATGAATCAAGATGATTCTCATGAGGAATGTTCTTGAGATTCAGGAGATTTAGAAAAACATTGGTATTGTCTTGTTTCAATTTCTCTAGCAGCTGATGTTATGTGATCCTATCTCGCCTACATTCTGACTGATGGTTCGGAGCCGATCCCTCGGCTCCGACTCGGCACGCTTATGCCAAAGAGCAAAGTCTCTTATTGGCTGAGCTTACTATATCCCAGGATGCACCACTACCAGTCCCCCAGATCTCGTTTGCCGCTAACAAGCGAAGACGTGGTCTCGAGCTTGGCTGAGCTAAGTAGTGTTTTTCACTTACTTTCCTGTCAGGAATTTCTTTAAAATTCAATAAAAAGCTGTTTTAACAGCTATCTAGTGTGTTTTGTGTATGAATGAGTATTTTTCCTTGGTAAAATATTGTGTAGTGACTGTGTATTGTCAGGCTAGAGGTCCCATCTGAGTTGAAGGGCCTTCCCCTGTCAGCCCGTTGTCTGGCTAATTCCCTATTATTTTTAGAGGTCTTGGATCCTTTACTTTTATTTTTGTATTGTGATTAGTCCTTGTTTTAAAAAAAAAAAAAAAAAAAAAAAAAAAAGAGAGAGAAAAGAAAATTTTCTGTGATAGTCAGTGTGTTTTTTGTGTTTTTTGGCTAGTTCACTATTTTTGATTGCCATAATGTCACAGGCTCCTAGGCCTTCAGGATTTAAAAAGTGCACTAAGTGCAGTTTCAAGATGTCGATCACAGACGACCACTCTCTCTGTGTGTACTGTTTGGGCGCCAAACATTTGCAGGAGTCCTGTAGTGTGTGTCACGCGTTTTCCTCGAGGGTCCTCCAAGAGAGGAAAAATAAACTTATATTAAAAGGCCTTATTAAACCCTCATTTGAAGAGGCATTAGCTTCCTCTTCTTCTTCTGCTAAAAGAAAAGGGCGCCGGCTCCGACCAGTCCGTCGGAACCGACCGCCAAAAACATAGGCAGGCTTCTCCTTCGCTCCACGGACTTGAGCCGAGGCGGAACGGTCTGCCTCGATGCCTCCAGCCTCGACTCCTCTGGGTTCGAGCCGCCTGGGGCATCGAGAGGCGGGTCATCTTCATCGGCTCCACTGATCTCGGAGCCGATGAAGGTTGTCCGCTCAGACACTTCCTCCTCGGCGCCGAAGCCCTCTTCGGCACCGATGGAAATTGGTTTGGACATTCCTTTGGCGCCGATAATTGTAGAGTCGATTCGGAGCCGGTCCCCTAGTCCCTTGGAGCCGTTGAAGAGGCCTACTCGGACCCATTCGGTCTCTTCCAGGTCATCAAGGATGTCAGATTCGGACATAGACAGGGTGCTCCAAAGACTGTTCCAGTCCCCAGTCTTTCAGAAATTTGTTTCGGCTCCGACCCAATTGGCTTCGGAGCCGATAGCCCACTCCATTGCCATTCCTCCTCTGACCGCTTCGGCTCCGTCGGAGCAGGTGCTGATGGAGCCAGTAGAGATCCTAGGGTCGGCTCCGACCCTTACTCCAACCCCGGCCTTCGGGTCCGAGTTTAGCACGCGGACTTCTTCGGCCAGACCCGGGGGTGACGTTTCGGGACCAATGCTGTCGGTTCCGAGCCTCCCTCTCGGTGCTTCGGCCGCGGGACTTCCGTCTGCTATCATGGCTCCGGGGACCGGACCCTCCCAGGATTCTGGGGGTTCGGCTTTCAGAGCTATGAGGAGTGCCTTGGCCAAGTCTTCTTCGGCCATCTCTATGGCTTTACCAGCACCTTCCCTGGGCATGGAGACTGGGTCTTTGGCAGTTCCTCTGTCTCTAGGCAGCGGAGCCCCGGGGCCTGAGGTTACCCCCACTGGGGGTTCCCCTCCTCCTGAGGGTTCTTCGGAGTTGTCTTCGGAGGAGACCCCAAGGAAGAGATCGTGCAAGAGGAAGCACGTGGACTCCCCCGACGAGTCTCTTACATCGGACACTGATCTTGATGATGTGGAGGGGTCCCCAAAGTCGTCCTCGGATGATGTCGCATTTGCAGACATTCTAGAGATCCTTAAGCAACGAGGTGGCTGGAATTCCAAACCCCCCTCCGCTGATGAGTCGGTGTTTCTCAAGGCCTTCGGGGCTCAGCCCTCCGCCTCCTGGGTGTCTCCGCCCTTCGACGAGCTCCTGGATTTGGTTTGTCGGAGGGCATGGGAACATCCAGATACTGTGGAACCAGTGCCTTCTCGCCCTAACAAATTTTTGTCTGCCCCACCCGAGAAGGAGTTCTTAACGAAAGGCGTGGCTGTAGATGCCATGGTGGTGGCATCTGCTACCCAGCAGGATGTGGCAAAGGCTTCAACGTCCGTCCATCCTCCTAATAAGGAGTCTAGGAGCATGGACCGGTATGGGAAGCGCACCCTGACTTCAGCGGCCTTTACTCTGAGGTCCCTGAATTATTTGGCACATTTCACCAGATTACAGAGGGATCTGGTCAAGGAGCTCTCAGACTCCCTCTCAGGTAACCTACCTGAGTAGCTAGCCCAGTCGGTTAGCTCTCAGTTGGCTATCCTCAACTCGATTTCTAACTCGTCCATGAGGCTCATTTCATATGCGGCTGAAGGGGCGGGCAGAGCGGCAGGCACAGGCGTGGCTCTACGGAGACAAGCCTGGCTCCGTTTGTGTCATTTCGCGGAGGCCTTCAAGTCTTCCTTTGCCGACGCTCCCTTTGATGGGTCCTCTTTGTTTGGACCCAAGGTAAAAGACACTCTTACCCGCTGTGAGCAAGAGGGAAAGACTTTATCTGCCATAGGAGCACATTATTCCACTCCCTTTCGGCCTTATCCCAAGGCTAAAAGAGGAGGGAAGATGTGGTTCCGCAAATCACAGAAATTCTTTCCTCAACAGCAGGAAGATTCCCCTTCCAGAGGCAGAGGACGGGGAAATTTTTCTGGGAGACGCCATCCCAGAGGCGGCAGAGGCCCCCGCAACACTGGAGACCGCGAGTCCTTTCGTGGCTCTTCAGCCTCCCACACTCCATGAGGGATTGCCCAGCTGTGCTGCTCCGGAGCCAGTCGGGTGCCGTTTTGCCAAGCACCTAAAAGCCTGGGAGTCTATTACTCAGGACAGATGGGTGCTTCGGATTATTGCCGGAGGTTACACAATTCCCTTCACACACTCACCCCCACCGTCCAAAAAAATCCCGGACCCACCACCCAGTCAAAGGGAAATTGCAGCCGTAGAAGCTTCAAAGCTGCTAGAAAAAGGAGTCATCCAACTGGTCCCCACAGACCAGATCGGATCCGGAAATTACTCAAGGTTCTTTTTAGTGCCAAAAAAGACAGGGGACCTGAGACCCATTTTGGATCTCAGCAAACTAAACCAGTCCGTCATGAAGTCCAAATTCTGAATGGTCACTTTACAATCCATTCTCCCATTGTTGGAGAAAGATGTTTGGATGTGCTCCATAGATCTCAAGGACGCCTATTATCACATACCGATACATCAGGCGTCCAGGAGGTATCTGTGCTTCAGCCTGGGAGACAGTCATTTCCAATTTTGTGCACTGCCCTTTGGTCTCACCACAGCCCCCAGGGTGTTCACCAAGTGTTTGGCAGTAGTGACTGCTCACCTGAGGAGTCTCGGATTCCAAGTGTTTCCCTATCTGGACAACTGGCTCCTGACTGCCACCACCAGGCACCTACTACTAGAGAACCTACAAGCCACCATCTCCCTGGGTGCTTCCCTGGGAATTACATTCAACTGGTCAAAGTCTGTCTTGCTGCCTTCTCAGCGCATAAGATTCATAGGAGCAGAGATAGACTCAAAATTAATGTGAATCTTCCTTCCTACCGAAAGGATACAAACATTACAAGGTCAAGTCCGAGCCCTGCTTCTAAGATCGAAAGCCCCAGCCAGGATGGTCCTGCAACTTTTAGGTTCAATGTCTGCCACGGTTCTCCTAGTTCCTCTGGCAAGATTGCACATGAGGATTCTTCAGTGGCTGTTATCGACACAATGGTCTTTTCAGGATCTCCCCTCAATCATCACATACTGATTACAGAAATGTGCAAACGGGACCTCCGCTGGTGGCTTCTGCCATCCAATCTGAATCAGGGAAGACCTTTTGTTATACCCCCTTCGGTGGCCACCTTGACAACGGATGCCTCCCAGACGGGGTGGGGGGGCATTGTCTGGGCAGGTCAGTTCAGGGTTCTTGGCTTCCAAACGAAACATTTCTCCATATCAATGTGTTGGAAATGAGGGCTGTACTTCTGTCCCTACAAGCCCTCCACAAGTTTCTTCCTCAAGGAATTATCGCTATCCACACAGACAACATGTCGGTGGTCTGGTATCTAAACAAACAAGGAGGGACCAGATCTTACCCCCTTTGCAGAGAGGCCATGAGGGTGTGGGAATGGGCAGTGGCTACCAACCGCTTCCTGGTAGCGACCCACATTCCAGGAAAATCCAATGTATTGGCAGACAGACTGAGCAGGACTATTCTCTCTCCTCACAAGTGGTCCCTGAACGAAACAGTAGCAGCTCAGATTTTCAAAAGATGGGGGATTCCGTGCTGTGACCTGTTTGCAACACCACAAAACACGAAGTGCAAAAGGTTCTTTTCCTTGACCCCGCGTCAAAGGGAAGCAGCTACGGATGCTCTAGTCCAACCTTGGCCAACAGGACTGCTTTATGCTTTCCCTCCGGTTCCACTCCTCCCCAAAGTCATCCAGAAAGCTTCCCAATTGGGGTCCACAATGATTCTAATTGCTCCGTACTGGCCTCGTCAGGTATGGTTCCCCTACCTACAGAAATATACTCTGGACGGTCCTTGGTTTTTGGATCTAACTCTGGACCTTCTGGTTCATCAGTCGGGACAACAGCACCAGTCCCTTCACACTTTGAAATTAACAGCTTGGCTCCTCCACTTCCGACTTTAGTCAGAAATCACACCTTGGACCCGGAAGTTATTCACATTTTATCTTCAGCCCACAAACCCACCACTAAGAAATTGTATCACAGTAAGTGGAAGAGGTTTGCTATCTGGGCTCAACTCAGAGGCTTAGACCCTATTACTGCCCTGATACCAGAGGTCTTGAAATTTTAACATCCTTGTTTAATCAAGGATCTTCAGTCTCTACTATTAAAGTCCAACTAGCAGCTATCTCCAAATTTCACGAATCCATAGACCCACCGTTGATGAGCAGCAGATTATGTAAAACTTTCATGAAAGGTGCTGTGCTTTTAAGACCCCCAGTTTTTCATCCTGCGCCTCCGTGGGATCTTGATTTGGTACTTCGTGCCTTAACATCTTCTCCTTTTGAACCGGCTGCTACAAGTGAGTTGAAATATCTGTCTTGGAAAACTGCCTTCTTAATTGCAATTACTTCTGCAAGAAGAGTTTCAGAACTTCAAGCCCTATCTATCAAACCATCGTACTTGATTTTTCACAAGGATAGAGTATCACTTAGACCTAATCCATCTTTTGTTCCAAAAGTTTGTTCTAATCTCTGTCTCCAACAATCTCTAGAGCTACCAGTTTTCTTTCCAAAATTTTCAAACAAAGCGGAATACAACTTGCATACGTTGGATGTTCACAGGCAATTGTGCTTCTATCTAGACAGGACTCAACAAATTCGAAAAACAGATCAATTGTTTGTGTCCTTTTCAGATAATAAACTGGGTAAAACCATCACTAAAGCTACTATTGCCAAATGGATTAGAGATTGCATAACTCAGGCTTATTCCTCTTCAAATAAGCAACTTACAACATCTGTCAAAGCTCACTCTACTAGAGCTATGGCTACCTCTATTGAATTTCATTCCAAGCTCGCTATTTCTGAGATTTGTGCTGCGGCTACTTGGTCCAACCCGCACACTTTCATTTCCCACTATAAATTGGATGTGGCATCTAAAGGGCGAGCATCATTTGGTTCCACAGTACTCAGGAGTGTTTTCCAGTGAGCCACCCAGGATTTAGGTGCTAGGGACGCTGTCCCATCAGTCAGAATGTAGGCGAGATAGGATCACATAACATCTTTTAGTTATGTACTCACCATAACTTCAGATGTTTGGGATCCATCTCGCCTACATTCCTAATACCCACCCTCCTTCCCCCTGCCTTGGAGATCAGAAGAGATTGAACGGTTTGAGTTCTACTGTTTTTATCTTGTATCATCTGTCGATGTTATATAAGCAGTGCATGCGTGTGTGCATGTATGCGGACAAACTAGATCTGGGGGACTGGTAGTGGTGCATCCTGGGATATAGTAAGCTCAGCCAATAAGAGACTTCGCTCTTTGGCATAAGCGTGCCGAGTCAGAGCCGAGGGATCGGCTCCGAACCATCAGTCAGAATGTAGGCGAGATGGATCCCAAACATCTGAAGTTATGGTGAGTACATAACTAAAAGTTTTGCACTTTGAACTGCACATTCAGCCAAGCCTTTTGACTGCGGGTATTCAGCACTACTCATAACATGAACAAAGTCTCACATTTCAGCAGATCTTTTGAACTGCTGACTTGTAAACTGTGCACCATAGTCAAAAATGACTCTGTGGACTACCGTGAACAGAAAATGTCTCTTCAACTTAGTAATGGCAGTATTGGACACGAGATTAGGAAGTAGGTCAATCTTGAACCTGTTTGAATAAGAGTCTACTAACACCAAGTAATGTTGACTATTCCACTCGAAAATGTCAGTGGCGACTGTCAAATCTCAATATATATATATATATATATATATATATATATATATATATATATATGGATCTAGGACTGTTGAATGAAAGTTCAACAGTCTGAATCCACTATCACCGAACACACTTTAGCAAAAGTGCTTTTCACCAAAAAAAGTGCTTTCGCTAAAGTGTGTTAAAAAAAAAAAAAAGAAAAAAACAGTAAATTAACATTTATGCAGGGGGCAAGCACCCCTGCACCCCCATGTTAATATTCTCACTCCGAGATTGTACTACAGTGAGGAGAAGGGAAGTTTTCCCTTATCCGCGCCATAGTACAGTCTCCGCAACAGTCATTTAGCAACAACTCCCTCTAGTTGTAGGCATTCTTCCACAAAAGTGCTTCTTTGGTGAAAAGCACATTCGCATAAGTATGCCCGGCCATTTTTGTTTTGTTTAAAAATTCCTTCGGGGATCAGTATGGATCCTACATATATATATATATATATATCTGCCGGGGAAGAGATGGTAGACAGTACAAACTGTTTTGTCAGGAATGGCCTGCACTTCTCTCCCCAAGGCTTCCATATATTGGCTAAAACTTTGTCCACTCCCACTGGGACTTTTTTTAGGCAAAACCATTCTCCAAAATCTTCCAACAGAACTAAACTGAATCAGGACAACATTAAGGTACTGCTACTCAATTCTAGGAGCCTTTACTGAAAACTCCACACACTAGAAGCACTATTATCCCTGGAAGATGTAGATATACAAGCATCTTCACAGAGTCCTGGTTCAAAACCCATGAAAGCCATTCTGTCAGTGGAGAGTTTCAGTGACTATCACACAGGCCCATCACATTAGAAGTAGGTGCTAAGGGTGGAGATGTCTTTATATTCTTAAAAAAAAACTTATCACCAGACTCAAAAGACAACAACTTGGAACTCCTCCATGTCCAGCTTACTACAAACAAAGCCCTTTATCACATCACAGCTAGCTGCAGGACTCCATCTATGTCTCCCTAGGCTCATGCCTCCTACCTGACCAGTATGGGGTCCCTTTATATTGAGCCAAACACCAGTCTACTAGGTGACTTCAACTATTGCAGTATCAACTGGGAGACCTGTACATCCTCATACATGTACACCCAAAGATTTCTGGACAATACAAACTTCCTGTACCAGTTGATCCATACCCCAGCCAGAAGAGATAAAATCCTGGACTTGATCTTTAACAGTATGGGACAGTTTTGTTCCATACCTATTAGAGCCTCTTTCCTTGGTCAGATCAGACTACAATTTAGTCACAGTCACCTTAAGTGTGAAGCCAGAAATATCCTCCAATACTCTATAATTCAGGGACTATACAAAGACTAATCTAGTAAAACTGACTGATGACCTACCTAAATTCATAAGCCCCTTCCACCTCAGTTATACTACTGCTTATGCAGAATCCTTTACTGACATTTTCTGTGCACATGTAAATAGTTGCACAGATGTATCTGTTCCCTGCTGAAGTAAATGGAATGCAAAATTTAAAAATAACCCCCTATGGTGGAACCGTAATATAAACAGGCCCTATAAGAAAAGGGAAAAAAAAACATTCCATGCAAAAATAAATGTAACTCTAAAGAAGTCAAACACTCTCTTGCTAAACTCTACAAGGAACTCCGAAAACTGAACAAATCAACCAAAGCCAGATATGAGGTAAAAATAGCCACCCAGGTAAAAGATAACCATAGAGTCTTATTTAACTGTGTTAGAAATCTCAGAAGCAATGCCTATGGTAAGATAAGGGCAGGATGAACCTCTCCTCCTACCCTCAGTTGGTCATTGGAGTATAACCTGATTTAAATTGTATGTTAAAAAATATGCCAAATGCAGTTAGGAGGTTATTATTAGACTAAACTTGATCTCAGTTATTGCTTTCCAGTTCTATGAAAATGTTATCATCTTCTGTTTCAAAAATTTACTGGGCAAGCTTTATGGGGGGAGGTTGTATTAAACAGCCATGATGAACAAATTGTGCACTTTTTACTGAGATAATTCGGTAGTACTTTGAGGTAGACACACTTTTCTAAGAAGCTATGGATAAGTACATTGAATAGGGATTATTAGTTTCAATGTAAAAATGCTGTAGGGGGATGGTAACCATTTGTTTTAGATTATTGTGAGAAAGTATCCTGTTTAACTGAGATGCAGAATTTCCCAATCAGTTCATATTTAAATCACCCCGTATTACTATTGTTTCCCTTTGATGACTGTATTGAATGTGTTAATGATGTATTCTATGTAGTACAGTGTACGTATATATATCTATATCTGTCTGTCTATAGTAGAGCATCAGGATAGCAAGAAGGATAAATTTAGATTGGGCATACCTGCAACTATAGTTGTATTGAGTAGTAAGATAGGGTAATATAAGGAAGAGAGGTTGGTTAACCTTACTCATCCCATGGTCAATAATTATATACTATCCCTAGTGATAATAACTGAGACCATACTAAAGATAATTTGTGAGGACTAAAGCATTTAGAAGCTGCCTCTGTCCATTAGAAGTACAAGGAGCAGACCTGGGGTAATGTTCTGTTTTCCATTCATTGATCCAAGTTATGCTTGAATGTGGATGGATGGGGAGTTTGTTCCAGGGCAGCAGTATCCTCTGCAAAATAAACCTGTCCCTCCAAACCATTCTGTTGATGCTCTGGAAGAGATTTTAATCCATAGACTGAGTATTTCTGATGGCATTTGACTTGCTGATGTGCAGTAAATCCATTAGTACTGGGTCAGAGCATCTTTGTATGCCAGATACTTGACACCTTTTAGCAGTTTGTAGGATACCAAAAATAGTGACAGGGTTTTGAGCTAGTCTGTGTAGGAAATTTGATAAAGCCTTCTATCATTTTAGTAGTAAGGTGTCTATGTGAGTCTTCCAGTTGTTGCATGTGTCTGGCCAGATCCATGTCAAAAGGACTGGCCTAATCAGGGCTGAATAAAGAGGGACAATAACATCCCTGGATCTAGACATAATCTAAACTTTGTTTATAGGCTGTGTAATATAGAAGGACTTTCTTATGACAATGGACAAACAGTTGAAAGTTAAGTCACTGTACACACAAGTTCCCAAAATCTGAATGGTGGGATCAACTCTTAGGGGCATATTATCAATGAGGTAGTTCCCCAGGGTGGATGACAATGCATTTTTTGGCATTTAGTTTCAGCCCACAAGTTTGGCACCATTTTGGACAAACCTTCCTGCAGGATAATTAAATAATTTGGGTAATCAGTGACCCAATCATCTACAAACTTCGTCAGACACCGCCCTTTGGTATTGGTTTTTACTTCAGCGAACTTAAAAGCCAGATGGTCTTTGTGTTGAACTCCATGATGCAAGTACAGCTTGAAAGGTGTGTGGGGGAGTTGCTTACAAGCAATAGCTCATTGCCACCAATATGAATAGCATGCCTTTAATCATAAAAGGTGCAATAGTTGTGCCTTAAATATCCAGATACACAAAAATGTATGTACTCACCATAACTATGCATCTCTGTTGTCCATTTTCATTCTTCCTCAACTTATGGGTCTCATATCTGAACTTTGGATCTGACTTGGCCAATCTCTACAGATTCTTGGATCCGACTCTCGAGCTCCTCCCTTTACCCTCAATGCCCCTTATTTGCCAGATTACATCAGATCGAGTTTGCTGCTGCTAAAAATGCCAAAAGGGATAAATACTTGTAATAATAATTATAATTATTACAAGAAACAGGATAGAGGCAGAGTCGGGGCTCATACTGGAAACAATGGTTCCCATATACCTCATCAGGTCACTCACATAGGGTAAGGATAGGAGGGTGGGGAGTTGAGGAAGAATGAAAATGGACAACACAGATACATAGTTATGGTGAGTACATAACTTAAATATATGAAATTGTCATTTTCATTTTTTCCTCACTGCATGGGACAAAGTCCCCAGTTATGATAATCTTGGGTGACCCTCATGGAAGGATATTCCGGAGAACCACAGAGCCAAAGACATCCCTCTTCCTGGATATGATGTCCAACTTGTAATGAGTAATAGAAGTATAGGAATTGGACAAAGTGACTGCTGCACAAATGTCATCAATTGAAGCTCTGGCCCAAAAAGCAGATGAAGTAGCCATGGATTTAATCTAATGCCCCTTTGGAGATTTAGGTAAAGAAAAACCTCTTGGAGAATATACAAAGGAAATGCAGTCTGTTATCCACTTAACTAAGGTAACTTTGGATACTGGTTTTCCCAAGTTGTTTTTAGCAAGGGAAACAAACAGCTGATCTTTTTTTTTAATCCTTTTGCTCTGTGAAGGTAAAAATGATGTTGTATATGTACATCTAAAAACCAACAAAGCAAGATTACTGCTATAAGGAAGACTCCTCAGGCACCAGAAAGTTGATGAATGCTTTTGTTCCTTTAATTAGTAAAATGGAACATCATCAGATGTCAGAGGAGTAAAATTTTGGAAAGAAGACTGGTAAAGTGATTACCTGATTCATGTTTGACTCAGAAACAACTTTTGGCAGGAAAGAAAGGTTAGTACACAATGTTACTATGTCTTTGTAAAAAAAAAAAACAAATAAGGCAGTTTTGAAGAGAGTGCTCTGAGCTAAGAAACTCGCATTGCTGATATAATAACTACAAGAACAATTGTTTTCCAAGAGAGAAATGTCAGGTCTAACTGAGCCAAACGTTCAAAGGGGGATCGGGTTAAAGTTTGTAGCAAAATAGTAAGATCCCAGGGTGGAGGCGGGTCTCTTACTGGAGGTCTAAGCAGAAAAGTACCTTTCAGAAAAGCCTTACAAATTTTAGAAGAAGCTGGGAGAAGGCATTTCGTCCTCTGTGGTAATTAGAGATGGCTGCCACCTGGACATTTATAGTAGAGAACTAGCACCATCCTGAAAAATTGAAGCCAGAAAATCTAATATAGCAGGAACTGGAGCTGTGAAGGGATCCAGCTTTCTTTATGCCCAATATGAAAATCTCTTCCATTTACTCTTGTAAATCTTTCTGGTAGAAGGTTTCTGAGATGAGGATAAAATCTGATGAACTGGAGAAGAAAGCCTAGACTGTCTAGCCATCATTGGAATTCAAGAGACCACATGCAGTTAACTTGAGGCCTTGAATATCTGGATGAGTCATTCCAGATGGGTGTGATAGTATATCTGGACTGGGGTTCAGTGTCCAAGGCAGACAGAGAAGATGAGACCATAGGAAAGGGAATCACATCTTCTGAGGCCAGAAGGGAGCAATAAGGATTACCTTGCTCTTCAACCGTTGTGCTTTCTGAAGAAATTTGGGTATTAAGAGAAGGGGAGGATAAGCATATAGGAGACTGTGGGGGGCATGAACTTCAGCATCTCTTGGTGACTCCACCTGAGGGGAAATTAGGGCAAAGAACCTGTTGCACTTGTTGTTTAAGGGAGAGGCAAAGAGGTCATAGCAAGATTTACCTCAGTGATGAAAAATCATTGCAGTCACTACAGGATTGAGAGACCACTCATGCGGCATCAGGATAGATCTGATGAGCTTGTTAGCTAAGATGCTGGATTTCCCTAGAATGTGCATTGCCACAAGAAAGCTGTTGGAGGAGATCATCCACTGCCATGCTCTCATTGCTTCCCGGCAAAGGGGGTAAGATCTGGTTCTCCCCATTTGTTGATATACCAAACCACTGACATATATACAATAGCAATTGTACCTATAGGGTGAGAGCGCTGAAAGCACTGCAATGCTAATAGAACTGTTTTAATCTCTAAGACATTGATATGCAAATCGGTCTTTTATAGGGACCATGTACCCTGAACAGTCTGTCCCACGAAATGCCCTGCCACCCCAATTGAGAGGTGTCCGTGCTCAGTGTGGTCTTTGGGAGAGGAAAGATAAATGGACATCCATGATTAGAGCTTGTTGAACTGGATCCACCAAAGTAGGGAATCCTTGCAAGCCAGCAAAATCTTTATAGGATGCTTTAATGGATGCCAAAATATCAACCATTGTACTGAGAGACTCCACTGGAGAATTCTCATGTGAAAGTGAGCCATGGGTAATAGGGTGATTGCTGCAGCCATCAAACCTAAGGCTTGAAGAACCAGTCTCGCAGGAGGAAAGGGATGGTCTAGAATCTGTCTGACATGCCATCTCAGGGAATGAATTCTGCTCTGAGGCAAAAATGTGACCTGCCTGACTGTGTTCTGTTGGGCTCCTATAAACACCAAGACTTGAACTGGTTGAAGTTAGGACTTGGAAAGATTTACTGTGATCCCTAGGAATGGACACAAGTGGAATAAGAAATCCCTGGCCTTTTCTAGGAGATGTCTTGTCAGTGCAGAAATGAGCCAGCTGTCTAAATAAGGAAACACTCTGAATCTGTGCAGTCTGAGATGAGCTGCTACCACTGCCATGCATTTGTTGAACACCCTGGGGGCTGTGGTGAGAGCAAAGAGGAGGGCTCTGAACTGATAGTGACAGGCTCCCAGCCAAAAGCACAGATATCTTTGAGAACACCTGTTCACTTACATGTGATAGTACACATCTTGAAGATCTATAGAGCACGTCCTTCTGTAGAAGAGGCAGAATAGGCTGAACTGTGGCCATCCAGAATGTGGAATTCTTTGCAAATTGATTTAGATGACTGAGATCTAGAATAGGTCTCAGGTTCCCTGATTTCTTTCCCACTCAAAGGAACCTTGAATAAATCCCAGATCCTACTTGGTCTGGTGAGACCTTTTGGATGACTCTGTGTTCTAGCAAGTTTTGGATTACTAATGCTGATAACTTCCTCTAATTGGGTGGAACATCAGGGATACATTTTGTTTATGAGATGCTTTGTGAAAATGGGATGAAGTATCTTCTGGATATGATCCTTTCATAGGTTCATAGGTTGATACTAGGCTATCTGCCCTAGGGCATTTATAAGCCTAGCCAGAGTGTGTTTGGCTTTCGCCACCCTTTTAGATTAGTTGACTGTGCCTCTGTATAGTAAGTCACAGAAGGTAGCCCTTTTAAGGTTAGTTTACTGTACCTCTGTCAAACAGGGACACGGAAGAGATCCCAGGGGTAAACTTACGATCTCCCATCCACTCGTCAAGATTTCTCTTGAAGAGGGTCAGTGAGGGGTTCTGCCTAACATGGATTGGGATTTTGTTCCAGAGTGAGGGGAGCCTCTGGGATATGAATCTGTCCCTCCAGCATGTCCTATTTATTTCTGTGCTGAGGTTCAAGTCCCTGGAGCATGTAGCTCTAAGGGATTTGGATTTCCTGAGGTGAAGCAGGTCCATTAATTCTGGGTTGGACATGGCTTTATACGTCAGACACAGATCGCCTCGGAGTAGGCGGTACGCAACTGAGTAGAGCTGGAGTTTCTTTAGCCGAGCTGCATAGGGCATCTGTTTGAGCCCCTTGATCCTCTTGGTGAGGTACTTTTGGGGTCTTTCCAGTTGCTGCAGGTGTCGGGTAAGGTACATCCCAAATGGGGCACTGTATTAAATTATGGGCCTGATAAGTGATGAGTAGAGGGGCACAATGACCTCTCTTGATCTAGATGTGAATCCTTTCATGATAAGGTGAGCTATATAGAAGGTCTTTCTAACCACTTTGGCAACGTGATTGTCAAAGGAGAGATTGCTATCTACTTGGATCCCCAAGTCCCTAATTACTTCTTCCGTACTTAATGGATTACCACCTATGTTGTTATTTGTGGGCACTTTGTTTTTCCCAAAGGGGATGACTATGCACTTTTTGGCATTTAGCTTTAGGCCATGGCTCTGGCATCAGTTATCCATCTCTGTGAGACCCTTTTGGAGGATGCTTGTATCAGCCAGAGAGTCGATTATGGCACCCAGTTTGCAGTCATCTGTGAACTTGGTCAGCCATAGTCCACCCATGTTAGCCTGCACCTCTGAGAAATATATACCGAACAAGAGAGGTTCCTAGGACTGAGCCTTGTGGGACGCCACTTGTAACTGGTTTAGAGTCTGACATGGCACCTGCTATTCTGACCATGTGGGTTCTATCCCTGAGCCAGTTTGCAACCCATCTTGTGACATAGGGGTTGATATTTTAGCTGGTGAGCTTATTTATGATGCCCAAGTGGGGTATTGTGTCGAAGGCTTTTGCGATGTCCAGGTAGGCTGTGTGGACTACCTTCCCTTCATGTATGGCTTTGGTAACTGTTTCAAAGAAGTTGACCAGGTTCAAGAGGCAAGATCTGCCCTTAACAAAGCCAAATTGGGTAGGATCCAGTGTCTGGAGGTTCCCAATGTCTTTGTTTATGATTTCCATGATGATACACTCCATAGCTTTGCAGACCAGGCTAGTCAGGCTTATAGGGCGATAGTTTCCGGGGTCTGTTGTGGCACCACCTTTGTGGAGTGGGACCACTGTTGCTGTACGCCATTCCTTGGGTACATATCCTGTAGTAAGGCTGAGATTGAACATTGACTTTATATGAGGGTTTAGTTCTTCTTGGAGCTCATGTAAGACGCAGCCCAGGACACCGTCTGGTCCTATTGATGCTGTGTTTTTTGCTTTGGAGAGGGCAGCTCTAACCTGTGCATCTGTGATCTCAGGAAGGCTACACTCTGTTGGGACAGACATTTGCTCTTTTGGGGGGGGGGAGAAGTTTGCACTGAACCTTTCTGCCAGGATGTTGGCAATGTCTGTGGGTTCAGTGTATTTTTTGTCATTTTGCACTAACTCAGAGCATATCTGGGAGTTGCCTCCCAGGTTTCTGACATAACTAAAGAAGGCCTTGTGATTATCTTTAGTGTCTTGTGCAATTTTTCTTTCAAAGCTGGCCTTAGATGATTTTATGAGGGATCGTAGTTTCTTGCTAGTACTGATCAGAGATGCCTTCCCTTTTTGGGATTTTGCTCTATCATGTAGTATCTTTCTCCTTCTGTTGTATAGCTTATTTATGGCCAGGGTCGACCAGACAGGTATCCTGCCTTTAGAGGAGTGAGTCTTGGTTTTATTTGGGATAGCATGCTCCATGCATTCCTGTAGGTGTCCATAGAATGCTTTTGTAAAGGATTCTGCATTTTGGGCTGTATTTTCCACTGGCCCGGGCGATTTGAAGGATTCCACTTGGTTTTGAGAAGTGTGAAGTTTGCTTTTGAGAAGTTCTTCACCATGGTTTCCTTGGATGGGGGGGGGATAGAATATGGATGTCCAGTGAGATTAGTTTATGGTCTGATCTTACCAATGAGGGGGGTATACCTCTGGTGTGGAACATAGAGACCCCATGTTGGTGATGACCAGATCCAATATGTTTTCCCCTCTTGTGGGAGTGGTGATCAGTTGTTCCATAGCATTTGAGTTTATAAAATCTAGGAACCGTTGGGCGAGGGAATTTGGGCTTGAGTAGTTTTCCCAGTCAATGTTTGGGTAGTTGAAGTCACCCAATATAATAGTGTTTGGAGAGACCTTCATATTCTCCAGTGTTCTCAGGAAAGCCAAGTGAGGTTCCTGTGTTTAGGAGGGTGGTCTGTAGCAGGCTACAAACTGAAAGGCAGTTTTGCCCACTGTTAGTTGCACATGGATGGTCTCCGATGCTAAGTGCAGTGCCACTAACCTGGAGGTGTGGGTATCTTTGATAAATATGGATACTCCCCCTCCTTTTGTGGTTCGGTCTGAGTTTTGGGGGACGGAAAGCATGATATGAAGTATTACCTGTTAGTGCTGGGGTGCTCTCGGGAGCCTTGAACCAGGTTTCTGTTACTGCACAGATATTGATATTCTCCATACTGAGGAGAGTCTCGAGTGCGTGCATCTTGAGGTTTAGACTTCTGGTGTTGAGCAGCATTACCCTTAGTTTTTTTTTCTTTGTGTTGTCTATGGAGGTGGGTTTGTCTTTTGAGCGTTGCCTAAAAAAAGGCACTATGGGGGAGGCAAGAACCTTTGCCAGTATTTGAAAACCCAGGGGTGACAGGGTGCAAGCCATCCCTAGCGAAGCAACGTGGCTTGTTGAGCATGTCATCCCAGGCTGACAGACACTGGATCCCCTTTGAATGACACCAATACTTTAGCCAATTGTTAAAATTGATAATTTTTGTCTTTATACTGTGGCATCATTCTTGGTGAGGGTAAGATGCTACTCAAGGTCAGGGTCATACCGGCCTGGGCCACATGATCAAAGAGCTCCTCTATGTCTTTTTTCATGTAGTCCAAGGAGGTACATCTCAGGTCATTCACACCAGCATGGACAATGATGGAGTCATATTTGTACTTGCTTTGGAGTGACCTGAGTGCTTGTGTTATGTGGCGGATCCTGGCACCCGACAGGCAGCTTTCAGTGACCTTCTCCTTGTTCAGCCTGGTGAGTGGGATGTCAGTGTGTCTGACAATAGAGTCACCTATTACAAGTGTATTAGGTGTGTTGTTTTTCCTTAAGGGCTATGACTGTGTGGCACACTGACTTTGTGAGCTATGTGCTATGTGGGTATTGTTTTGTGGTAGGGGTTGCTTGGATGTCTGCCTGGGAGGTCTCTGCTGCTTAGGCAGATTTTTATTTAGAGCCTCCAAGTATGTTTTTGTGTGTTTATGTGTTTGGTTTGCTGATGTGATAGGTCTATGTGAGACTGGATTTGTGGTGTGTGTGGTTACCTTCTCCTCCTGACAGGCTGCGCCAGTATTGGGTTGAGAGAGAGCTTAGCCTCCAGTTTGGCTATATAGTTGCATCTCTCACATATATTTGAGCTTGTTGGGAGGAGGAGAGGGTCTGTATACATAAGGCAGTTGTAACATTGCCTCAAAATCCCCAGATTCACCAGCTGGACTGGAGAGTAAACCCAAAACTGACCTTTGGACATGCCTGAATAATATAGGGAACTACTTATTGACTAATTAGAAAGAACCAATAGGGAGCAAGTGCTTAAAAGGAGTATAAGAGAATGTAGTGCTTAAATTTATTAGTGTTTACCTATGAGATTACTTGTACGAGCAAGTGCAGGGCTTTAGCATGAAAATAGAGTGCTTATTTTGATATTTAGAGCAGTTCTAAGGGAAAATGTGAGGGGCAGACTTTGTGGAGCCGGGAATAGGTTAAACCTGTTTAAGCGGCGCTGCCCGACGCTGCTCTGTACGCAAGACCACGCAAAAAGAGAGTTGCAGGGTTTTAAGAGAGAGAGAGAGATCAAGGAGTTTGGAATTGACCCAAAATGGCCAATAAAACTACAGCTTCTAGGTAGCAACCACTCCTACAGGGACAGGCAGGCTGCTCAGTGTTAACCACTGCCACTGGTGAACACAGAGACTTCCCTTTAGCCCAAGCAAGCACTGGCCTCCAAGAAACTTACAAACAGTTCAAAACAGCAAATCTGTAACTGAACTTTCTTAAATTTCAGAAAGTGGCAAAAAAGCAAGATTTTTTTTTTTTTTTTTTAGTTTAAAGGTAGCAGAGATACACAAGTAGCAAAATAGTCAGAACAGTGCAATAAATGACCCCACACTTGAGTGCTAGGCCAGAGTCAGGTAAAATGCAATTTTAAGAAAACTGATTTTAAATTAAGTGCAACACAGGAAATGCAGTAAACAGGCTCTAGATGTGTTCTAAATACTGTTTCTAATACAGATATCAACTTTAGCAAGTCGGAAAACTCTGAAAAGTAGGCGGCAAAGCAGTAATTTTAAACAAAAAATCAGAAGAAAATACTTAAAATCTCAAAAGTGGATCCTTTCTTCTCTCAGCGTTTTCTCCCCCTTGCACCCAAGAATCTCTTGTGATGGCTGTCCAGGGATTTGGGTGCAATGATAATTGCCCCCTGATTGCCTCCAGAGAAGAACAGTTGGGTAACTTTTCAAGAGCACTGAAAGGGCCTGTCTGAGAAAGACTCTCTCTGCTGTGAGGATAGCATCTTTCATTATTATTTCCCCCTCTGCCTCTGGGAGAAAATTCCCCACATGAGTCCTGAAAAGATCCTTGAGATTTCTGGAACCACATCTTCTTACCACTGCTCTGATTCCTAGAGAAAGGTCTTTCTGAGGTAGAGAAACAGATTCCAACAGCAGACAAGATCTTTCCATCCTTCTCACTGATGGAAAGTGTGTCTTTAACTGTGAGCCCAAAAAGGGAAGATCCATTAAAGGGAGCATAGATGAAAAAGGATTTAAGGGGCTCCACAAAATCCCACCGTCTTATCTAGGCATGTCCCCTTATGACTATGCTAAACCAACAGTTCATGAGGAACCTTCAGCAGAGTGAGATATCAACCTCATGGACACTTTGGATATAGATTATAGGGTGGACAGTCGGGAGGAGTAAGTTTTCTCTTCCTCCACTGACATGGGGTAGACTTAGAGAATTCCTTGATCAAGTCCCTCTGTAATCTAGTAGAATGCACCAGACAGTTGAGTGACAGCAAAGCAAAGACTGCTGAAGTGTAAATGTGCTTTCCAAATTTGTCCAACACCCTAGACTCTCTGTTAGGAGGGTGGACAGAGAAACTCTGTTCTACTAGCTTGTTCTTGGTGGCTGCCACCACAACCATTGCATCTACAGGGATTCCCTTTCTCCAGTACTGCCTGTATTTGGGGGGGGGGGTCCTAAAGACTTGTTTGGACAGCAGGGAGTAGGTTGCATGGTATCTGGTTCATTCCACGCTCGGCAGGAGAAAAGGTCTACAAAGTCATCCATTGGTGGGTAATCCAAGACTTAGATGGGCCAGACCCAAAAGCTTCCAGAAACACTGATTCTTCTTGGGAAAGGCTTTGGGAGTCTGAACCACCTTTTTGGGGCAGGATTTCTAAGATCCACAGGTTGGGACATAGGGGACCCTTCTCCCTCATCAAAATCAATGTCCTCAGTTAAAGATTCCTGAGGGAATCTAATTGCCTCCTCTTGTATGTTCTCTTCTGATGGACTTCTAATGGGGTGTTCTGGAGATCCTGAATAAGAACCGTCAGGGAACTCTTATGGGCTGCCTGTCCCTGTAGAGAAGAATGACTGGACTTAGAGCTCAAATCCGTAGGGAAAATGGGTATAAGATCCAAGGAAGTGAGAGCGGAAGATTCCACTGGACAAGAGAAAACCCGTCTCCACTACCTCAAAGGCAGAGTGTCCAGGAGAAGTAGAAACCAACCTCATTGGCTCCGTCAGTTCTCTACCCCTCCTGGATCTCCCCTACAAGGATGGAGCTGGAAACAAGCTGCACAGTGCCAAGGATCTGAGGGGAAGCAACAGCTTTGAAAACCTTGTGGTTGAAGTCAACCCCCTGGATCTGGCTCCACAGAGTTGGCTCTGAGACTTGTCCTGCTCAGTGGGGATCAGTGCCGAATGACTCAGGGACAAAGTTGGATCTGAAGAAGACAGTGGTATCCTCAGATCTGACACTTCAACTCTTGGTGCTCTTGGATCCAATGGCTTTGAAACTATGGGTCAGATCAAAGAAGTAGTTACTATGGGGTGTGAAGGTGGATGAAGGCTCACATATCTAATGGGAGATGGAAACGGCAACACCCTCATCTGGATTTGTGCCCTAAGGAATTTCCTCACCATCCTGTCCACATCTGCTTTGGAAAGACTGTGGGAGGACCTGAGTGAGGAAGTTGTGGAAGGAGGGCAGGACAACTTTTTAGGAGTCTGCTGTAAAAATGGAGGCCTAGGTCTAGGAGACACGGGTTCCGGAGAGAATCTAGGACTCTGGATCAGAGGAGACTTAGCCACAGCACTAGTCAGGTCTGAAGATGTAGGATCTGATACTTTTTTTGAGTTTGGATGGTGGCTCCAAACTCAGAACAAGTGCAAGCGACTTCATAGGGGAGTCCTTCCTGTGCATCCTAGGCTCTAAAAACCTTTGCTTTTTCACGGGAGTTTGAGCCCCAGAAGTAAACACAATAGAAGAAGAAGAGCTGGCAAAAGGCCCTTCAGAACCAATTTATTCTGTCACTGATTGCTCTCGAGATAAAACCTGCACAGGTCTCACAAGACACCAGCAGGTGAGGACAAGCCAAAACAGTATATGCAGTCCCTGTGGCCATCAAAATTGGGTATCATATGTGCACTGGAAGTGTTCTTCTTGAAGCAGGTAGGCTTGTCAGCCATACCAGTAATCAAACTCCAGCAAAGAAACAGAAAACAAAGGAAGAGAAAAGAAGTAACTGTACAATATACTGTATATCGAGATTTTTTTTTTGTTGTAATATCAGGAAAGATAAAGATAAACTACCAACAATGGTAGAAAGAATACCTAAAAGGTATGGAGATTATGCCTAGTACTAGCAATGGTACAAAAAATTACCTACATGGCATAGAAGAGTAAAGGGAGGGAAGCTAATCAGATATAGATAGTAAAACTAAGGAAAATATGAAAAAATAAATTCTATTTTTTACTCACAAAAACCCAACAAAGCTGTCTAGAGCTTGAGAGAACACAATCCTAACCAAATCATTAGAGCAGCAGAGATCTGGGGTAATCTGGCAAGTAAGGGCCACCTTGGATAAAGGAATGAGTTTGAGTGCCGGATCCAAGAAGCTGAGGAGATTGGCCAAGACGGATCCAAGGGTCGGATCCAAGACACATACACTGAGGAATGAATGACAATGACAACATCAGATTTTCCCTTTAAACAAATATCTATAATTGCAAGTATAGATTTATTTGAAGGAGCCACAATCATTTGCTCTTTACGCTATTTACATTAATAGATGTTGTGCTAAGTTAAGACGGTGCCATGGCATGGAGGCAGAAAGCCCTGACTATGGCATTGGTTATTTGAGTTTGAATAGCAGCTTGGATGCCAGTATTAGCTGGCAAGAGAAGTTAGGTGTAAATAGCCATTGCTGGCATGTCCATTCTTAGGGAAGAGAAGTATCCCTTGCCCAGCACATAAATGACACCTGCTGGAAGCACTAGGTGTTTCCTTCTTTGAAGTTCAAGCCTAGAGATCATACATGCTTCACACTACTATGCTGAGAGAATTCAGCATGTAGAGGTGCACCTCCCCTGAGATAGCTGCCTATACCACAGTTTAAAAGAGCTGCTTGGGGGGGGGGGTTGTTGATGTACCAGGGAGAGGGTAGGCTGCCCTGAAGGACAACCAAGCTGGCCTGATCCCTACCACCTGACTAAAGGTACAGGATGAATGTGCCAGTTGGAATTTCCAGGCTGGACTGAATGGGCAGTAGGGCTCTTGACTAACCTAGAGATGCCCATCTACCATCTCCTAAGGATAAATGGGCCAATTGGGTGAATGTAGAGGAGACATTAAACAGGCCCTGGGGGAGATTAAAAATATACTATGTTTTGCAAGCTTTTTTGGAAGAGTAGCTAGAACGTACCACTCAACTGTCCACATTTTCACAGACTGCCCAGATCTGCTCCTCATAAAATGTGTGGTTTTCTAGCTAATCACTGAGGACTGAAGTCACTAAATAATGACACAAATTTGAGTTTTAGACCTCGTGTCCTTCAGAAAATGCAAGCTAAGGCAAAATGTATTACTCTAGTAACTTTCTTAGTTTATAAGGGCAACATTTCAAACCTGTTCCTCATTTTGGGCCTTTTATTCAACCCCCCCCCCCAAAAAAAATATTTTTGTCTTTGCCCAGATTTCCTGCACATAGAGGTAGAGAGGTATGGGGTATAATGTAACAACAACCTCATCACTGTTACAACCATGTCAGGCAACACAGGTATCCATTTGACCACTAAACAGCCTGTGATGGGAACCAGGACAATAAATAACTTCCTATATTTTACACATGCATCAAAATTCATAACAGCCTACAGTCCTGGAGTGCATTTATTTGGACAATTCCATCTTAGAAGCTTCATAATATCTATCTGTTTCATCCTGTCTAGTTTTCACCTTCACATACAGTCTTATGAAAACTTCAGGCTCTAAATGTAAAGGCAGGACATGAGCAGTGTAATTATAAATGGATGATAAGTTCCCTAACGTAATGACAGAAAGCCTCTTAGTTTTCATAGGTGTTTGCTACGCTAACAACCACAAGTGTATTTTTAAGCCTAGCCACGCATCCCAAATCTCTGACAAATTCTGATACCCTTGAGAAGTGTAAGCATGAGTTTGGGGGATGAACCATTTACAGGCTGCCTGTGTCCATTGGAGACACAGGTGCCAAACCAGGGATGAATTTCCGGTTTCCCATCCAATTGTCCAAGTTACACTTGAATTGGGTTAGGGAGCAACTCTAATTCACATGGATGGGGACCCTGTTCCACAGATGGAGGTAGTCTCTGGGATACATAGTTATCTCTCCAGCAGGTCCTATTTATATCACAGGCAAGGTTTAAGTCTTTAGAACAGGTAATTCTGGTCCTGTTTGTTTTGGGGATATGCAGGAAGGCCATCAGAGTGGGGTCTGACAGTACCCTGTATGCCAGGCAAAGATCTCCCCTCAAAAGCCTGTAGGAGACAGAATACAGGGATTGGGCCTTGAGGTGGTCTACATAGGACATTTTACTTACGCCCTGTATTCTTTTAGTGAGGAACCTCTGTGGACATTCCAATTGTTGGATATGCTTGGATAGGTACATACCAAAGGGGCATTATACTCAGTGATAGATCTGATGACTGCCGAATACAGTGGAAGAATTACTTCCTTGGACTTAGATGCCATACCTTTGTTTATAAGTTGCTCAGTATCGAATGATTTCCTCACCACTGTAGACACATGATGGTCAAAGGTTAGATTACTATCTATGCTTGTCCCTAAGTCCCTGACTACTGGGTCAACTTTAAGGGGTGTGTTGTCAATATGATAGTTACCAGGGATGGATGACTTTGCAAAGGATACTATTGTGAATTTCTTGGTATTTAGTTTTAGTCCATGGCTCTGACACCAGTTGTTTGTCTGTGTCAGCCCCTCCTGAATAACATTTGTGTCAGTGT
This sequence comes from Protopterus annectens, assembly GCF_019279795.1. Classification (NCBI taxonomy): domain Eukaryota; kingdom Metazoa; phylum Chordata; order Ceratodontiformes; family Protopteridae; genus Protopterus; species Protopterus annectens. Next base: position 320,622,054 of record NC_056750.1, on the reverse strand, counting down.
GAGATTCAATGACCGCAAATTTAGTCAGCCAGAGACCACTGACGTTGGCCTTGACTTGTTTAGCTTGGACGTGGCAACATTGAGCTTTGCACTCACAGACTCAATGCATTTCTAAGTAAAGAGTCTGTATATTAAATTATGACATGGAAACACATTCTTCTTATTGTGTGTTATCTGATAAGTGGATGGTGAAATTTGCTAGAAGAGTTGTCTTCAAGAAATTGGTGCGCACTTTTACCATTATATTTTAATTGCAGAAGTGATGCTGCCTGCGCCTTTTCAGACTCCTGAAGATTGCAGATAGACATTGAAAGCAGACATTTTAAGTTTTACATTTATGTCTGACTGACTTTGTAATATGTATCTTGCCGCATTCCCTACTGGTTATTGTGGGATTCAAGCCCACACCCATAGTGATTACAGATAATTGCTATAACCCACATTTGTCAAAGTGTTAATGTATTTTGAAGATAGTTGTTTGAAACTATAATCCTCTACTTAACAGAAAGATCAGAAAGACATTGATGGAGATCTGAATGCAACAGCCAGCTATCAAAGATGATAAATAAACTGGGCTGTTCATGTGAGGTACATGTCTTTTTCTAATGAAAGGCAAAAACTTCAAATTAGTAGCATTTGACTTATGTAAGGAAACACAATAAAAGCTGCAGTTATATTAAAGTAGTAAAAATTACTTCTGGCTGTGTAAATATTCATGGATTTTACTCTGCAAATGAAGAGTCTCAAACTCAAGGAAGTTCACTTTCCCTTATTTCTTTCTGTGTATTTCCTCTCCTGTTAGTCTGCTTAATCTGCATCTTTTTCTGCTACTACAGACCTCTGCAGCACTGCATTTCTATGCATTTTTGTTAATCCACTAAGTTGTCCTGTGCCAATTAAAAATCAGGTTGTCCCTAGCTATTATCTTCACATTATTTACTTTAGAACTGAGTTCTGTTGCATATTATCTGTCTCCATCTAAAGAGCTGTTGATTGTTTTTCCCTGAGACAAAACCCTGCATTACTGGGTCTGCTCCATTTGCACTGGCTATGTTCATTCTCACGCCGCTCCTCTATCCTATCTCCTGTTCCTGCCCACACCACCACATTTGCATTTATATTTCACAAACCACTACTACTTCATTAGCATTACACAATTAACCAATGCATCCTCCTAAATCAGTCTGTTTCTTCCTTCAAAATACTCTCCTCCTAAAAATCTACCTTCAGACAACAAATTCCTACTGACTACCAGCAAGTCTAACAAGAGTGCCGAGATTCCCTTTACCCAAACTATGTTGCCAAGCACTGGAAATGAGTTTTAAGCACAACCTAATGCAACAGCGTAATTCCTCATGTCTATGCTTATAGTCCCACTCTGACTAATCTGTCCCATATGTTTTCCTCCCAAATCTGCCCCCCATATTATTATTCACTGTACTCATTTTCTTCTCACTCTCATCTTAGTTTTTCTGTCGCTCCATGTATCATTCCACCCGCAGACCTTCTCTCCCCTTCCTTTTCTACCTTTTTCTCCAATTTAATATACTTACTCTTTATCTACATCTCTCTCTCTTCTTCCTTTATCATGCATTTTTTTCTATATGTTTTTACCTCCATCCTCATTCTGCTCACCTTTAATCTCATAGTCTCACATTAAACTTCTCTAATGGCATCCTCTCCACAATCTGAAATTTCATTCTTTCTACTTAACTACCTCTGTTAAACCTATTCTAAAGCAACTAATTCTGTATTATTTATTGCCATTCTCTCTCTCAGTTTTCCCTTTTTCTTTTTTAAATTGTTCCACCATACATTTTTATACTGTATTTTCCCACTGTCCTTCCACAAATACTTTCTCCTATGCTATTCATTTGTTTACCTATGATGTACAAAGGTTTCTTACTTAATGCTCTGCAATTTTATGTGCTATATCTTCCCGGTATCTTTTGTGCAATTAGATTTTTGCCTTGTATTTATCTTTTTACTTATGAATGTACAAATGCTGCTAACTAGATGCTCTGTACTTCTACTTAATATTGTGTAAATAATTAACTGAATGTACCAAAAATTATTTGCATATGCATATGTTTATGTTTATGGAGCTTTTTGTCTCTGGACCTCCACTGAAAAAGGGACTTGCTCCCCAACTGGATTTTTATGGTAAACAAAGGCAGTAAATAAATAAAAATCTGAGAATGAAGTTCCAGATAAGGAACAGTGGGATGTGAGATATGTGAATTATTTATAACCCCCCAAAACACATTTGATTCCCCATTGCCTCCAGTTACTTTTTCAGTGATACCAAGAAAAATATTAAACCATCTAGTTTCCAGGAAAGCTACTAAAACAAATAGTTATGCACAGAAGTGTATACATTAATATATAGGCAATAAATACATAAAATAACATCATATATCGTTTAGTTATTATTTAGGATGTGTAGAAAAGGTTTTCCACATAGAGAAAAATATCTGCCATATTAAAATTATTAACATATTAATGGCCTAGATTTCATATGAGCATAGGCATTGATCCCTCTTTAGTTTATAGTAAGCTTTTATGTAAGAAATACATGAAAATGTAATATGCCATTTTGACTTACTTTGTTTGAGTAGACCGTTTCATCCCTGAGAAATTTGTTCTCTTTAATGTTTTTATCAAACAATCCCCAGTCCATTCGCAGATCCCAAGTAACTGTGAATATCGTGCTGATACAAGCTGTGGCTATGTACAGGTAAAAATAAACTTTAACAGCTACTGTGAGATGAGGCCGTTCTGAAACAGAAAAAAAAAACAAGCAAGATATTTGGTTATAATTATAGCAAGACTTTTGTAATAGATTCTACAAAAATACTGCTTTGCATTGATCTGCATGCATTTATTCATTTATGCAGCAGCTATGCTTGTGACTTTGTGCTTACTGTCTTTGCTCTGAGACACAAAGCATGTTTAAAAATCATAAGTAAACCATTATGTTACACATCTCATACAATATTTAAAACGATCATAACATCCCAGGACTATGAAATAAGTTAAGGAAGTTATATGATATGAATGGGGAAACAGATATACTGACAAGAGAAGAAACAGAATATGATCTCAGATATTGAAGAATGTCAAGGCACAGGAGCCAGCGAGGTTGCCCTCATGTAGACTTATAGCATTGTCTGAAGTTCTTGTACGACCTTTGACAAGAGTAGATAGCTGTAGTCTTCAAAGTTATGCCTGTAAATGTATTTGTGGCTACAGTGGTCTCACTTAACAAAGAGATATCCATGAAGGAGGTGAACACTGAAAAGCATGTAATCTCTCTCCTAATGTTGTTAAATCAGTGTCAAAAATATTGTGAGCAAGCCTGTTAAATTGACAATGCACAATTACTGGAAAACATGCACAAAGTGGTTTCACAAAGAGAAGATCATATCATACAGCTTGGATACAGGTCTGCAATGAATTTCAGCATGAATAAACAAGAGGAATCTGGAACACCGTGAATGTGGTATATCTGGACTGTGGTAAGACCTTTTACAAAAAGCGACATAAAAACAATGGGAAAGATGTTGGCTATGGGGAAGAACTTAAATGAGGTAAAATAATAACTCTGAATAAAGTGAGCAGATAATTGTTTGACAATATGTGGTACTCCCAAATACTGTGGTTTGAATTAAGGAGGTGCTTTTCTACATACATGATGATAGGGCTTAATAGAGGGCATGGACAAATACCCTGCAAAGATTACTCTGACTCCCATTGCCCTTTTTCCTTTCCTACTACAATCATGTTGGTCTTTGATGAAACAATTTTTTTTATTCTGAGATATTATACACCATGATACACAACTGTATGGTTTGCCTCACACACTCCCTAAGGTAATTATAGTAACTTCACAGTATCACAAATCTGGTTAGGGGCAACCAGTCTGCAAAACATTATCTAATGATGTTAAGTTGTCTATCTCGCCTTCGTTTCTTGCTTGTTGGGATCGGAGCCGACCCTCAGCTCCGACTCGGCCATCTTCTATAGCTCGAGAGCTGTTTCCTGGCTCGAGGCTACCCCTTATCCCATGATGCCCAGCGCTAGCTACCCAGATCTCATTTGCCACTTCAGCTGTGAGGTTCGTTGTTACTGGCTCAGGCTCTTGTAAGTTATTATAATACCTTTCTAGCAAATTAGGGGTGATTTTTTGATAGTTTAGACTTTCGACATTATCGTTAGTTAGCTTGTTGTAGTTTTAGTGTTATTGTATTTTTCCCTTAGAACTCGTTTAAGTTAGAGATTTCTCCCCCCCCCTTCCTTTTTTTCCTATCTCCACTTATTGTAGCGTTTTAGTTTTAGCCTTCTCTTTTACTTCATAGGTAGCCATTTAAGTTAGAGGCTTCCTATTTAAAAAAAAAAAAAAAACTTCTTGATTGTAGTTATTGTGTTTTTTGGTTAGGTTAGTGTTTGTAGATTTTTGATGTTGGGCCTTTGGCCAAAGACTTTCTGTGTAGGCTAGATATGTCTAAAGAATCCAAATAGTCTGGATTCAAGAAGTGTGACTCATGCTGTCAGGAAATGCCTCTGACAGATGGGCACACTTCTTGCTATTGCTTAGGTGCAGTGTACCTGCAGGACTCTTGTTCTGTATGCTATGCATTCAGCCCAAGGGTTCTGCAGGAGCACAAAAATAAGCTTATCTTAAGGGGTCTTCTTAAGCCCCAGGATTCACCGGCTAAGGCTAAGCTGGTGAAATCTCCTAAACTGACCAAATCATTGGCTCCCAGCTTGGAGCCGTCACTGGCCCAAACATTACCGACTACTTCGGTTCCGGCTGGAACCGAGGAGACTGCCTCCCAGTCGGCTCCACCAGCATCTTCGGAGCCATCTCGGACCCACAAGAGACCGAGGTCCCCTTCTCTAGAGTCAATACATTCGGCACCTCAGTCTCCCCTGTTGCAAATTGACCACAGTCACAGATCATTCCACTCCTCTCGGTCCTCTAGACTTTTGGACCATGATGTGGAGAGAGTGGTCAGTAGGTTGTTGAAGTCACAGGCACTGGTCAAAATGTTATCCAGCCCTCTTCAACAGGTGTTGGCTCCATCCACTTCCATCAGTGTTCCTCCTCCGACTCCTCTGAGCCGGAGTTTGTTGGGGTTCAAATCGTGGAACCGTCGGCACCAATAATGATTTCCCCTTCAGTTCCGTCATCGGCTCCGATCCCCTCGATGGCACCTTCTGTCGAGGGATCTGGGCACCGAGACTCCCTCATCAGCTCCGAGGGGGTGAGTGGCATCGGACCCTTGTCAGACCCCGTTCTCCCTCTTGGAGCTTCGGCGCAGGTGAGCTTGGCTCCTACATCGGCCTTGGAGCTGTCCCCCTCGGTGTGGAGGAGGATTCCAGTTTCCTAGGATCCAGAGCCTACTTTGCATTGTGGCAGGGATGCCTTTGATGTCGTTAGGAGTGTACTGGCCCCTGAGTCAGCACCATATTCGACCCCACTGGCTCCATCCTCTGTAGTGCCTGCATCAACCTCTGTCCCCCTTCCAGACCCCAAGCATGGGGAACCGACACTTCAGAGCACCCCACTGGGTGTTTCCTGTTCTTCCGAGGCCTCCCCTGATCATTCAGGGGAGGCCCTCAGAAGAGGAAGTGCAAGTGGAAGCACATCGACTCCCCTGAGTCTGTCACTTCGGATACAGATTTGGATGAATCGGAAGGGTCCCCAAGATCCCCCTCTGAAGATGTTTCCTTTTCGGACATCCTAGAAATGCTTAGGCAGAGGGGGAACTGGACTGCCCTAACCCTACTGAGGATGAATCCATATTCCTGGATGTGTTTGGTTCCCACCCTTCCACCTCCTGGGTGTCTCCACCCTTCGATCCACTAATGTCTGTGGTGGCTCGAAGGGCTTGGTCAGCCCTGGATACAGTGGAACCAACCTCGAGGAGGCCCGGCAAGTTTATCACTGCACCCCCTGATAAACCGTTCCTTACCAAGGGTGTTCCCATGGATGCCATGGTAGTAGCAGCGGCCACTAAAAAGGAATTAGTGGAAACTTCTTCCTCTGTCCATCCTCCTAACAAGGAGTCTAGGACTATGGACAGATATGGGAAGCGAATGTTTGCTTAAGCGGCTTTTTCCATGAGGTCACTGAATTACTTGTGCTATTTTACCAGGCTTCAGAGGGATCTCCTGAAAGAGTTTAGAGATACCCTCTACGATCCATCAGCTGAAGGGGTTCAAGCTAAAGTAGCTTCTTAGCTGGTGACCCTTAATTCGGTAGTTAACTCCTCCATGAGGTTCATTTCCTATGCAGCCGATGGTGTGAGTAGAGCCGCAGGTACAGGCGTGGCCCTTAGGAGACATGCGTGGATGCAGCTGTGTAATTTTGCGGAGCCCTTTAGAGCATCATTCACCAACACCCCCTTTGATGGTTCATTTCTCTTTGGACAACAGGTGAAGGACACTCTCACTAGGTGTGAACAGGAAGGCAAGACTCTCTCTGCCATGGGAGTCTGTTTTTCCACTCCTTCCAGACCATATCCCAAAGGTCAGAAGAGTGGAAAAATGTGGTTTCGGAAATCTCAGGGAGCCTCGCCTGATACACGTAGTGATTTTTTCTCCAGGGGCAGAGGAGGAAACAACAACAACAGATGCTGCCCTTAAGGCAGAGGGGGTCCGCAGAACCAGGGCAGCACAGAATCTTTCTCTGACAAGCCCTTCCAGCATCCCTTTAGGGTTGCCCAGCTGCCTGCCTCTGGAGGCAGTCGGGGGAAGACTTTCACTGTACCCAAAAGCCTGGCAAGACATTATGCAAGACAAATGGATACACTCAATCATATCCGGAGGCTATGTAATTCCCTTCTTCCAATCTCCCCTATCATCAAGCAAATTCCCCCCAGATGTTCCACCCAATCTGAGGGCCCAAGCAGTAATAGAAATTTCAAGACAGCTAGAAAAAAAGAGTCATTCAGGAAGTCCCGGCAGACCAACTCGGATCTGGAACTTACTCAAGGTTCTTTTTGGTACCAAAAAAGACAGGGTACTGGAGACCAATTTTGGATCTCAGCAGACTAAACAAGTCTGTTCAAAAACAAGGTTCCGGATGGTCATGCTACAGTCCATTCTACCCTTTTTGGGTCAGGACAATTGGATGTGCTCAATAGATCTCCAGGATGCATGCTATCACATCAAGATGGACAGGCGCTCCAGGAGATTCCTTCGCTTCCGGCTGGGAGCCAGTCATTATCAGTTCAGAGCTCTGCCCTTTGGTCTCACCACAGCCCCCAGGGTGTTCACCAAATGTATGGCAGTGGTCACGACTCACCTGAGGTGTCAAGGATTCCAGGTGTTTCCTTATCTAGATGACTGGATCTTTACTGCTACTACCAGGCATCAACTCCTTCTAGCCAGGGACTATACAATCGCAATTTGTGCCCAGTTAGGCATTACTATAAATTTAGAAAAATCTGCCTTGTTGCCCTGTCAATCTATTACCTATATAGGAGCAGATCTAGATACAAAAAGTATGTCCGCAAGGCTACCACCGGACAGGGTGGCCACGATTCGGCAGCAAGTTTATATCCTCATGCAATGCAAAAAGGTACAAGTCCGGTTGATCCTTCAAACTCTGGGTTCTATGGTGGCAGCAATTCTTCTGATACCTCTGGCCCATTTTCACATGAGAATCCTTCAGTGGCTTCTCTTCACATAGTGGTCCTTTCAACAGCTCCCCATGTCTCACATGATCATGATTACAGAAACTTGCAAGACACCTTTCTTGGTGGATGGTCTCCCCACTAGTGTCTCAGTGCAGACCATTCATCCAACCCCCTTCGGTTGCCACAGTGACCATGGACTGATAGGGTGGGGGGGGGGCATTATCAGGAAAGGACAGTCCAAGGCACTTGGCAGCCTCATGAGTACCATCTGCACATAAATGAGTTGCGGATCATATTTTCTGCAAATGGGGATAGCCTTGCTGCGATCTGTTTGCAACCCCATTCAACACCAAATGCAGCAACTATTTCTTCCTTTTACCACTTCCTGGTCACTCTCCCAGAGATGCTCTAGTCCATGATTGGCCTCAGGGACTTCTTTATGCCTTCCCGCCTTTCCCTCTTATACCCAAACTCATACAGAAAACGATATCGTTGGGTTGCAAAATGATCCTCATTGCTCCTTACTGGCCTCAACAGATTTGGTTTCCGTTCCTGCACCGTTACCTCCTCAAGCAGCCCTGGACCCTGGATCCTATTCCAGACCTGCTGATTCATCAATCAGGAGAGCTGCATCGATCCCTCCAGACACTCCAGCTCAAAGCTTGGTTGATCCAATTCCAACCCTAGCCAGGCTTCCCAACATTTCCCCGGCTATGCATGAAATTATTGTCTCCTCTCACAAATTGGCTACTAGGAAGACGTATGCTAGCAAATGGAAACGTTTCTCTTATTGGGCAGAGGCTAGCAACATAGATCACTTTTCAGCCCCAGTTCACGAGATCTTGGAGTTCCTAACTGAGCTTTTTCACTCTGGGTCCGCTTCTGCCATAATCAGGGTTCAACTAGCAGCCATCTCTAACTATCATGTTGGTTTTTCCAATCTAAATATCATGAAAATTTTTGTGTTATTTCTACCAATAAACTGTGTTAGTTGGACTGCGGGTTTCCATCGTGGTGTCCTAGGCAAGATTTTATTGTGGTTATTTGTTTATAAGTTCCATGATAATACGCTCCATGGCCTTGCAGATAAGGCTTGTCAGACTGATGGGATGGTAGTTTCCGGGATCCAAGGTGGATCCCCCCTTGTGGATTGGGATAACTGTAGCTCTGCGCCACTCAGTGGGCATGAAACCTGAGGTGAGGCTATGATTAAACATGACACTTAGGTGAGGTGCCAGTTCATATTGTAGTTCATGTAGTACACAGCCCGGGATGTCATCTGGTCCCATGGATGCTGTATTCTTGACTTTAGAGAGTGCGTTTTGTACCTGTGTGGCCGTTATTACTGGAATTTGTCAATCTTCCAGTATTGAGATGGGCCATTTAGGGGGTGAGAGGGGGGTGAAGTTGGCACTGAATCGATCTGCCAGGATATTGGCAATATCCTTCGGATCAGTATATTTAATGCCATTCTGTTTTAGCTCAGAGCAGATCTGAGCATTGCCATTTAGATTCTTGACATAGTTATAGAATGCTTTGTGGTTGTCTTTGGAATCTTTGGCAATTTTATTTTCGTAACTAGCTTTGGAGGATTTTATGAGGCATCTCAGTTTCTTACTGAGGCTAGTAAGGGAGTTTTTTGCTTCCTGGGATTTTCCTCTTTTCTACAAAAGTTTCTTCCTTTTGTTGTAAAGTTTGTTTATGGCAGGGGACCACCAGATTGGCTTCCTTTTTTTTGGATGAGAGCATTTTGGTTCTATTTGGGATGGCACGATTCATGCATGAGTGGATGTGCTCGTACAGTGCCTTAGTGTAGGATTCAGCAGTTGAACTTTCAGTTCCCGTCTGCATGGGTGTCATGAAGTTTGTCACTTCTGACTTGAGTAGCATGAAGTTGGCTTTGGAGAAGTTTTTTATGGTGGTTTCTTTACTGGCGGGTGGGGGTGGGATGTGGATGTTAAGGGTGATTAGCTTATGGTCAGACATGACTAACGAGGGGGTGACCATAGGTATGGAGCATTGATTTCCCATGTTGGTAATGACCAGGTCCAGGATATTGGAGCCCCTGGTGGGACTATGGATTAGCTAATCCAGGGCATTGGAATTTATGAATTCCAAGAACTGTTGTGCAAAGGTGTTGGGACATGAGTAGTTTTCCCAGTTAATGGCAGGGTAGTTAAAATCACCCAGTATTAGGGTGTTTGGTTCTATCTTAATATTTTCCAGTATGTTTAGAAAGGTGTAGTGAGAATCTTGGGGTATGGTGGGGATCTGTAGCAAGCTACAATTTGGATTGCAGTCTTACCTAGTGTTAGTTGCACTTGGAGAATTTCAGACACATTGTGTTGGCCAACTAGCCTGGTGGTGTGAATATCCTTGGTGAATATTGACACTCCTCCACCTTTAGTGTTTCGGTCCTGGTTTGGTGGCCGAAAAGTGTGGTAAGAGTTGTAGCCTGGTATTGCAGGGGTGCTCTCTGGAGCCTTGAACCAGGTCTCAGTTACTGCACAGATATCGATGTTCTCCATTTTTAGAAGTGCCTCGAGAGAGTGCATTTTGAGGTTTAGACTTCTAGCATTGAGTAGCATTACCTTCAGATTTTGCATGCTTGTACCTGTTATGGTGGTGGTTTTGTCCTTTGAAGTTTGCCTAAAAAAGGCACTATAGGGGTGGCAAGAGCCTTAGCCAGTAACCTGAATCCCAGGGGCGACAGGTGCAGACCATCTCTGGTGAAGCATCGTGGTCTGTCAGTCATGTCATCCCAGGCAGACAGATACTGGATCCCCTTTGAATGACACCATAAGCTTAGCCAATTGTTGAAGTCAATCATTTTATCCTTATATTGTGGTATGATTCTTGGCGAAGGCAGGATGCTACTCAGGGCTAGGATCATACCTGCCTGGGCAACATGATCCGAGAGCTCTTCCATGTCTCTTTTCATGTAGTCCAGGGAGGTACGTCTCAAGTCATTCACTCCAACATGGACAATGACAGAGTCATATTTGTACATGTTGTGGAGTGACTTGAGTGCATGCGTTATGTGGCGGATCCTGGCACCCGACAGGCAGCTGACTGTCATTTTCTCCTTATTCAACCTGGTGAGAGGGACATCAGTGTGCCGGACTATAGAGTCACCTATGACTAAAGTGTTAGGTACATTGTCTTGCCTTAGGGGCTGTTGCTGGGTGGCACACTGGTGTTGTGAACTATGTGACACATTGGTTGTGATTGGTGTTTGTTTGCGTTTCAGCTTCAGGGTCTTTGTTGCTTGGGCAGGTTACAGTTAAGGGCCTCTACATATGTGGATTTAGTGTTGCTATATGTGGGTGTTGGTGGTGCGGGTTTAGAAGGGCTACGTGTTGCTTGAGGTGTAGTGTGGGTGTTAACCTTCTCCTCGACTGTTTAGCACAATCTTGGGTGGAGAGAGCTTTGCTTCCATTTTGGCTATGTAAGTGCATCTCTCACAGGTTGTAGTGTTGGGTGGTAGGAGGAGAGGGTTGTCTGTGTACATGAGGCAATTGCTGCATTGCCCCAGTATGTCCAGATTCACCAGGTGGACAGGAGAAATCACCGGAAGCTGACCCTTGGACATGCCTGGTTTGGGGCTTTTTTTTTTCTTTGTAAAGTATAGGAGCTGTTTCCTTAGCAAGATACTTTGCAATTATAGGCTGTTTAGTGCCTACTATTAATTTCTCCTTATTAACAAGGAGAGTTCAGTGTTTGTATGAGTTTAAGGCTTCCTAGTGCTTTCCAGCAGGTATTAGAGAAAGTGCTAGTCACAGGGATGCTTAAAGGTAAGATTGAAAAGAATGCACTCTGCAGTGTGCACTAGAGAAGTTAGATGTGAAAGTAGGTAACTTGAGTTTTACCTGTTTAAAAAGTTAAGGTTTAGTGGAGAGTTACTATTTTTGAAACAGCAAGATGGATTGAAAGGGGTGGTCACTTTTGTATTTTGGTACTATGAAATACTGTAGGATGGCCAATAAATTTAAATAATTAAAGGGGTGGGATTTCAAAAATAATGATTTTGTGATTACTCACATAAGCCAGTGAAAGTAGAGAGAAATGAGATATATGGTCAGATTAACATAAGAGGCGGGCAACTAGAAAGACAGTGGTATTTAACAAGACGACTTAAATGGGTGAGAGGGTGGGAAAAAATTCTGCCTGACTCAGAACAGAGAGAGCTGTGGTCTCTTTTGAAGTTTTAATATGCTGTTAAAACAAAATGCAAGCAAAACACAAGGTAAAGAAAACAAACTACAGTATTCAAAATATAGAAAGGCAATACAGTAATACAAAAAATAAAAGCAAACTAACCTTTCCTTCACAGCAAAGTGTAGCAGAGTCTGGATGAGCCTTTCTGGTAAAGCTCTGAAATGTTTTAGTTTACTCCTTAAATAGAAATTTTAGTTCCTAGCTCCACCCCCTCTGTTAACAAGTGATTAACCTTAAGTGACCTATTCTGTCTTATGAATGAGTCCTTAATTAATCAGTTCTTATTTCTGCCTGACTCAGAACAGAGAGAGCTGTGGTCTCTTTTGAAGTTTTAATATGCTGTTAAAACAGAATGCAAGCAAAACACAAGGTAAAGAAAACAAACTACAGTATTCAAAATATAGAAAGGCAATACAGTAATACAAAAATAAAAGCAAACTAACCTTTCCTTCACAGCAAAGTGTAGCAGAGTCTGGATGAGCCTTTCTGGTAAAGCTCTGAAATGTTTTAGTTTACTCCTTAAATAGAAATTTTAGTTCCTAGCTCCACCCCCTCTGTTAACAAGTGATTAACCTTAAGTGACCTCTTCTGTCTTATGAATGAGTCCTTAATTAATCAGTTCTTATTTCTGCCTGACTCAGAACAGAGAGCTGTGGTCTCTTTTGAAGTTTTAATATGCTGTTAAAACAGAATGCAAGCAAAACACAAGGTAAAGAAAACAAACTACAGTATTCAAAATATAGAAAGGCAATACAGTAATACAAAAAATAAAAGCAATCTAACCTCTCCTTCACAGCAAAGTGTAGCAGAGTCTGGATGAGCCTTTCTGATAAAGCTCTGAAATGTTTTAGTTTACTCCTTAAATAGAAATTTTAGTTCCTAGCTCCACCCCCTCTGTTAACAAGTGATTAACCTTAAGTGACCTCTTCTGTCTTATGAATGAGTCCTTAATTAATCAGTTCTTATTTCTGCCTGATTCAGAACAGAGAGAGCTGTGGTCTCTTTTGAAGTTTTAATATGCTATTAAAACAGAATGCAAGCAAAACACAAGGTAAAGAAAACAAACTACAGTATTAAAAATATAGAAAGGCAATACAGTAATACAAAAAATAAAAGCAAACTAACCTTTCCTTCACAGCAAAGTGTAACAGAGTCTGGATTAGCCTTTCTGGTAAAGCTCTGAAATGTTTTAGTTTACTCCTTAAATAGAAATTTTAGTTCCTAGCTCCACCCCCTCTGTTAACAAGTGATTAACCTTAAGTGACCTCTTCTGTCTTATGAATGAGTCCTTAATTAATCGGTTCTTATTTCTGCCTGACTCAGAACAGAGAGAGCTGTGGTCTCTTTTGAAGTTTTAATATGCTGTTAAAACAGAATGCAAGCAAAACACAAGGTAAAGAAAACAAACTACAGTATTCAAAATATAGAAAGGCAATACAGTAATACAAAAAATAAAAGCAAACTAACCTCTCCTTCACAGCAAAGTGTAGCTGAGTCTGGATGAGCCTTTCTGGTAAAGCTCTGAAATGTTTTAGTTTACTCCTTAAATAGAAATTTTAGTTCCTAGCTCCACTGAGTATAACTTAAATGTATAGAGTCTGTAAATGTGATATGTACATGTAAATGTACATATATATATATATATATATATATATATATATATATACATACACACACACACACACACACACACACACACACACACACACACACACACACACGCATACCATACCTGGATTGAATTAGCATAAATATGTAGAAATGAGTGGCTGGAAATGGGTACGAATATTATGTCTGGTTATAATACATAAGACTCAGTAACGCAATAGATAAGCTAACATGCAGCTAAGAGTCTTCCCTGCAAAACTTGGGCCTAACCTTAAGAACTCCTAGCTGGAAAGAGATCATGAAATGGAAACATAGGGAACTAAATTTAAAAAATAAGTTGTTTGCTATTAACAAAACATTTAGTTATAAAATCAGTATATTGAGACTATTATTTGAACTTAAAAACCACAAAATGTCTTCAGGACCAAGATACACTGCCATAAAAGAAAACATATTCTAACCAACATGTTCCTTAATATAATAGAAATAGTGGCAGGTATTGATACTTGATGTCCCGTGATGGTACTGAAGGCTAACACTTAGATTAAAGACAGATAGATGTGCAGAAAGAAGCATTACAAATTATAAAAGATAATCAGAGAACAGAATATTCTAAGCCTTCCACAATCTAAAACATTGTGTCAGCTTTACATGTTTGTAAAACTGTACACAAACTATTACAGAATAGAAATGTGTATAAAATAAGCTTATACTTATTCTGAACAAGCATAAATAAATATTATGAGGTGCGGGGTAAAAGTTCAATTATATAATGACTGCCCATTAATATTCAAAAATGAGAACGCTGACTGGCCAGCCCAACCAGCGTGCCCATTGTAAATCCAAGAATATACCAATGGAAAAAGGTCCGGTCACCCGGACTTTTTCCCATTAGTATATCTCATTTTTTTTAATATTCTTTCTTTTTTTGAATGAAAAAAGAAAATGGAAAACTTGAAGCAAACGAGGGAGATGACGCAGACAAAAATAAAATGATAATCAGGTATGTTCTTCAAAACTTTGAAAACCTACCTGATTATCATTTTATTTTGTTATCATTTTATTTTGTCTGGCCCGACTCTCCCGAACATAAAAAGTCTCCTGGTTTCTATTTTATATTCAATGAAAAAAATAAATAAAAAGTAAGCAACGCAGATCTTCCTTTCTCCACTGCTACCTCTGCACAGCACTGATGTACTTGCATAAGCGTGGAAACACAAGTCCTATACGCATGCGCAGTACATTTAAAAAAAAAAAAAAAAAAAAACAGGATACCTGCAAAACACAGAAAGGCAGCATGGGCACATTATACAAAGACATTATTTAAGAAAAATAAGTATTTTTTTCTTAAATAATGGCATTGTATAATAGTAATAACCCACAGCTGGGTGTGGGCAATGTTGGATTTACCCACGGTTGGCTTTGTCTGGTCACTCGGGCTTCGCCCTCATGACCAAACCACACCAACCATGATGTAAATCCAGCATTACAAAAAAGCATTGACTAGCAGACAGTGATGCAAAAACACATTGTAGTATTGCTATTATACTACTATTTATTACATATCTGTGCTAAAAAGCACATTGCATAGAGAGAAAAAAATCCAGACCGGTTTCGGCCAATACAATACAATACAGCCTTCTTTAGTGTAAAAAGCACATATCAGAAAGATCCCTCTATTTAGCCAGGGACTGACTTTCTTTAAATCCAGCATTACCCACACCCAGCAGTGGGTTATTGGTTAATGATAGAATAAAGCAATTGTTAGGTTCCATTTAAAATTAACAGAGAAAATCGGCTGAATAGGAAATAAATTTGATACATCAAGTCCAATCTGCTAGTTTTGCAAAAAGTCTGAAAAAAACAATACAAGGAGGAGGTTTCGGTTCTACTAAAAGTGTAGTTGTAGCTTGTTACCAAAGTAGTTAATCAGGTTATACTCACATCATGCAAGCACAGAATAAAAAAAAAAAAAAAAAAAAACGGAGAAAATCAGCCAACAGGAAATATATGTCTTCCTTAACATACAAAGGATGTTTAAAAGAAATAGTCTTTGGCTTAAACTAAAATTGTTTCCCCAGTGGCAATATATTTAGGTGACACACAACTGCTTTGTTGTGACTATGTCTGGTGACACAACATCTGTTTGCCTTGACCCAATCAAAACACCCCACCAGCAACCCTCATCATGAGTAACCATGAATCATGTGACAAAAAAAAATAGTTATTTAAAAAGTTAAGTCAAGCTTAAATTTAGAGAGTTTCATAAAGGTGGATTTAGCATCAAAGAGAGACAGAGAGATTTAATAGTGACTACAATGCTTTTGTGACTGAAGGAAAGTGTGTCAGGATATTTCATTTGGAATTTAATTTTTGTGCCAAGAAGATAAACACAAAAATGGTGAGTGTTGTTATCTTGTTTTTATTTGCATAGGTAGATCTTGAAAGAAGTGGAGTTGTAGCCTCGCCACAGACAATCACTTTTTCTCTTTGTTACTGAAAGAATTTTGCTTGTGTCTTAGAAATTGCAAATTTTTACATATCTTTACTTTGGCTAGTTGTTTTGTAGAGAAGTCCTTTGAGTTCTGTGCACACATTCAATAATAATGTTTTTTAGAAGTTGGGTCATTATTGAGTATGGAATAAAAGATGGATTGCAGAGCTTGGAATAAAACAGAATGATCAAGCTTTCTGCAATTCCTCTAACCAGTATATTATTATATCCACTCCATGTTTCAAGATCCTATAGTTTTTCATTTATATTGTTCATTTCTTTGTCATGGGACAGTTGATTAAGGTGAATTTTATGTATTTTGTCCTTGCAGATGGCAATTCTGTTCTCCAATCCTTCCTTTTTTGAAATTTGTAACATGGTTGTGTTTAGGTTTGTGACTTTTTTGCAGAGTTGTTGGATTGCTTGTTGTAGTGGTAGAGGAGTTGACTTTAGATCTTCCAAGATGAATGACTGATCAAGTCTGGTTTTTGATGTAGAATTTTTTTTTATCCTCTGATCTGGGTATTTTAGATGTAGTATCCTTTTCTGGTATAAGTAAAGATAAAATATTAGTCTTTGTAGTCTGAATCTATTTGTTCAGCATGGCCAGACTTTATAAATAATGCAGACTTTGTAGACTGAGAAATTTGCTGAACCGTTGTTTGTTTTTAATTCCAGAAATGTGGAATAAAAAAGAAGAGCAGCACATGTTCTAAGATCAGGATCATCTCGCCTGACAGCCAGTAAGGTAATAAAACTATTATAGCAATAAATGCAGATATTTAAGAACAGAAGTTATTATTTATTGTGTTATTTTCTATGATTTTGCGAGTTTGGAAGTAACTGTATGTCAGATTCCACTAGAATGTAATAGTAAATTCTGAGATGTGCTGAGAGTTAGCTACTCCTCCGCGGCCATCTTGCTTCTCATAATAGCCAACAACTTAATAACAAAGTATGACTGACCAAGAAGGTTATGGCTCATGCACACAGCACCAAGGTCAATGGGGAAAGTGTATGATATGCTGTGCAGTCTGTGTCAAACAGTTGCCATTTAGTGGGTGTCAGAGACATGCAACTGAGGTTAGGTTTTCACTGGTCACCAGTGATGCAGGCTTGTACAGTACTTCAATGCAAACAAGAAGAAAAAGCAGAAAAGAAGAAAAGTTTACTTAGGTTAACTTCAAAGAAGGGCTTGAAAATATGTTCATTTACATCTTGATTATGAAAATCCCATGTGGGGGTTTAGGTGCAGCAAGGTGGGGGCTTGCCCCCTGCAAACTACATATCTGAATTAGTGGTTATTTTATACCATCTGTTATTTGCAGGCTACTGGAGACAAGATGACTTACTTTGATTTATATGTTGTTGTTTTACCTGTAATTTTGAATATTTGTAACAAAAAACATTCACTAGAAAGCAACAGAATCACCACGAGTAAACTAATTCTTATTTATTCACAGAGATTTAATGATTTCATCCAAAGACTTCATTGGAATAAAGAGTGCAGTAAAAAACATGTTTAAATACACTAGTAAAAATTGGCACTTAAATACTTAACCAATTAACTATCAGTTCCAGTTCAGTCTGTAGAACACACTTAATTAATGACAGTTTTGTATGTAAACCAGCCAGTGTTAACAAATCTATTATTCTAAACCACATTTTATACAGATGCTTTCATTAATACCAGAATATTGATCTGCTTGCATCTTAACTTGCCAGAAAGTTTCTCATTTAAGAATTTTGTTCTTGTAGTTACCTTCCCTCAAATCTTTTGGCACTAACTCTTGGACAGAAAAATAAAACTTTTTAAAAGACTTACATACAGTGGAATGTTTGAATAGTGCATTATTTGTGTCTCTTTTCTTTATGGCATATAAGTGTTTCTTTACTGTAGCACTTAACTTCCTTGTTGCCATTCGTATGTAAATGGAACATATGCATAGTAGTATACACTATGCCTGTGGTGTAACCAGCAAAGTGTCCTTCTACTTTAATACTTCTTTCCATATGGGGCAGCATAATGCAAGGACCTTCCCAAATGTAAATGCAACTAGTGCAAAACCCTCATTTAAACATTCCTATATTTGTATCAGTATGAATAAAATTTACACATGTGTGATCTATCTATAGAAACTGTCTGATGAACCTGTTTAACATTAAAGCTTAGTTGTTCACCAATTTTCTGACTTAGTTCAAAATTCCTTTTAAGAATATTCCAGTTATTCTGTAATATTTTTTTGATGTTGTTGTCATCAACTATTATAAGTACACAGAAACTGTGTAATTTATTACTCTTATCTAAATCATTCTTGCTAGTCAGCCTTGCATGTAGTATAGGAGGAAAGATGGTTTCCCTTCTAGACATAATCTCTTCTCCTATTGTTTGTAGTTCACTCCTGTCATAGCCCTATCTGCAAATAACCTAACGTCTTCAAGACCTTTCAACAAATCTACCTGAAAAAAGTGCAGAGCTGCAAGATGCCAAGGAGTTAGCTGCACTTTCTTGATGTTCTGCCTGAAATAATTTTTTCTGACAGGATTTTTCTATTTTAACTCAACAAACATTGAAGAATTTTCGATAACTACTTATCTTGATATTGTGAACAACTTTATCAGAAGAAATCTTATTTTTTTTTCAATTATTTACCAACATATTACCTGTCAGAAGTTCTGTCACCAGTTACAGACTGAAACAGCTATGAGTCACTCAAAGACATCTCTACAAGACAGCACTATGAAAAAGGAACTTCAAACAATAATCACCAGCATTCAAGACCTTTCTATAAAGATGGATAATTTGGAAAATATTATGGAAATATGAAGAAAGAAAGCAAAAAACAAATAGATGACTTAAAGGAAATTATTACTACTCACTCTGACCAAATAGCAGTTATAGAAGAATCAGTAAGTAAAATAGATGGCAGGCAAATGCAAAATGACAACCAGATAAACTTTTTACTAAAAAAAAATAACCAGTTACTAAAAAAGGTGGAAGACCTAAAGTGTAGATCCAGAAGAAACAACATTAGGATTTATGGAGTTCCAGAGAAAATGGAAGGAAATAATATGATTTTCTTCCTAAATGATTGGTTTCCAAAAATACTAAACCTCCCTGAAGCTTTATCTTTTGGAATCGAGAGAGCTCATGGATCCCTGTCATATACATCTGCATCAAAAATTTAAACAGCTGTGAGATCCATCATTGTAAAATTCCTATCTACACAAGACAAAGACTTAATGCTAAGAGCTGCATGGTCAGGAAATCCAGTCCAAGTCAAATGGAAAAATATAAGATTTGACAAGGATTACACTTCCACTGTGATCACAAAGACAAAAGTGTGTGTCCCACTTATAAAAGACTTAAAAAAGCCATTAAAGTCCAGATAATGTTTCCAGCCAGAATCAAAATTACTCTCTCAGATGGTCAAAAAATATTCAATTCTCTTGAAGAAGCATCAGCCTGCGTGAGGAAAAACAACTTACTTGAGAAAGTAGAAGAAATGGACCATTCTTTGCCCAGTCTAAAAAGACAAGCTGCTAATGGTAAAATAACTACAGCCGACAAATCTAGTAAGAAGCTTAAGGGGAAATAGTATAAAAAACATCACTCTCAAAACTTATTTATTAACAAACAATACATCTGAAAACACAGGATAGAAATGGAATCATAAGGTACAAACGTTCTACTTATTTAGTAAATATATATATATATATACACACTTAAGCCTGCTTTCTTCTATATTACCTTTTTCTATTTCTCAATACTGCTCTCTTTTTTCTTCCTTTCTTTTTTCATTCTTTTCCTTTTATTTTGAATAATAATATATACAGTTACTAAGTACTTCAATATAAACAAACTTGTTAAATATTTACTTAAAAATAAGCTGCAGTAATATAAACACCTTACAGCAAATATTTATTATGCAGACTATGCTTTACATCAATGGTAACATAATATTGCTACCCGGCACTTATTGATTATTTTTTTTCCTCCTCTCTTTCCTATCTTTTCACAGTGTTCTATTAATCTCACAGACACAGTCAGCAAATGACAATAGCCTTCAAACAACAGCTTCACACAGTATGCAAATGATTCACATTACTTCGATTTAAACTTATTACAATTAACACACTATAGCCATCATATAAAGTTATAATAAGATTTCTACACAAAATATATATCTGCTGTGACCATACAAACATTCTACATAGACTTTTGGCTCTATAAATTAATATGAGATAGATAGATAGATAGAAAGTTTTTATTTAATATGTAAATAGTGCTAATTTTATATGTAAAAAAGTATATTAAAACTGACTGAGGGAAGTGGAAGGGGAAAAAGGGCTTTACAATGTACAGATTTACTGTTCAAAAAGAAGTATTTTAAGCATTTTATTGTATGATTTACTTAACTCTCTCTGCTTGTTTTTTTTTTTTTTTTTGGCTATGCACGAGTCATACAACATTCTTGAGCACAATCTACTTGTTTAAATTACCTTTGTGCTGTATTTTGCTGCCGAAAAATTAAAATACTTCAAAAGAACTATTTCTGAAGCCTATAACACTTTCTGCTTGTTTGTAAACTGAATACATCACTGTAACAGCACAAATAGACATGCAGCATGACCTCTGACCTCTCACAATGCTCAGATGAGATCTGAAGAGAATAAGGAAGTTAATGCTGCAGAATTGCTGAGAACAAAAGGACTGTTAAGAAATGAAAGGATTTGCTTTAAGTAAGTGCTAAATGCTGCACATTGTTATATAAATGTTTTTTAATGGTAAATGATATTTTGACTTTGTTAAAATGCATATTCAGTGTTTTAATTACTTGTAACAATGCAGATATTTAAGCAAGCTTTTAACGAAGTTCACAAATAGGTTTGCAGAAAGGCTTCTATGTGTTCAGTCAATGAAAATATTTAGCATACAGATTATTTGTCTGTTTCTCTCCTTTTCTGTTTATGATCATTGTTGTGCTTTCCTCAGTTTAACTGACTTATTTATATCCCCAGTTTGATGAAAGTAAGACACGTATGCTTTTAAAAGACCAAGGTTCTTATTTAACTATAATCTATAAAAAAAAGTACCAGCTCTCATAAATTTATAGAGATAGTTATTTACCAGTTTCTAGATACCTGTTTTGTTATCTAGCCTTAATAACTACCCTTTTTGAACACAGCTTATTCTAAGATATATATGCACATAATCATGAACTTTGGTATACATTTGTAGTTCATATGCATTGTTCTATCTAGGTATACATAGGTATAGCTCTATATGACTAAAACACAACCACCCTTAAAATATGTACCTAGATATGTGAACTCTTTCCATTTTGTTGTGATCACCCTTCCACATGTATTGAGACATTTTTATTTCTGACAGCAATTTTGCAACCCATTACATTATGTTTGCATAACAGTATATAGGGGTCTGAGGTATTCAAACCTACTTTGTCTGTGTATTTATAGCATTTGCTGTTCAACTGTTGCATATTACTGTGTTGTCTGTGCCATTTATACATGTACATGTTTATAGTTGTTCCTAGCATAATATGTACAGAAGTCAGACATTAGTAATTTCTTCATTTGTTATTGCCAGGACTTGCAATACCTGTTCTTATTAATTTACAGAAAGAGTTACTTACTAGTTTTTGGATAGCTATTGTGCTCTCTAGTTTAAATCTTAATAGCTTTTACTTAAAATTGTTGATAGTTCCATGTTTTTTATTAACTCTATCTGGAAAACTTTTTAGACTCATAGCTAAACATAAGCTACCAAAAGGCATTACTATTTTCCTACTCCAGTAACAATACACTATGTTTTTTGTTTTAAAATTACTCTCTGATTTGGTTGTACAAAGATAATTACTTATAATATACATAATTATCATAAATAACGTATTAACTTTAATTTCACACACTTTGATATTTCACTACCCAAATCAGTAACAATTCTAAAGAGTAGCCTTTTATTTTTCTCACTTTTTATTAAATTCTACATAGTTATTGTAATGGCAGTAGCACAGAATGGAGATAGATTACTGTTCTTAGGATGGACGAAGGTGATTTTGAGGAACTTCTTATTAAACCAGGAATTAAATATTCCATGTTTAGACTTGTAAATAGTTTTAAATGTTTTATAGTTATACTCGGTATTCATGTTTTGTTCATAACAGAATCTTTACTATCTAACACAATCTATAGGAATGTTTTCATATAAATGTTTGTCCTTAAATGTAAATGGACTCAACAATCCTATAAAGAGAGGAAGCTTAACCAAATATTTGAAAACTAAGAAAGTAGATATTGCATTCTTGCAAGAAACTCATATAATAGAAGAAGATTTGAATAGGATATATTTTAATGGCTACTCTTTACTTGCAGAATCTCATTTTTGGACCAAAAGAAGAGGCACCATGATATTGTGGAGGAAAACACTACCAGTACCTAAAATAACTGACACATATTCAGACAAAAATGGCATGTTCTGCTTAATTATTCTAGAAATAAATAAAAAACTAATCACATTAGCTAATAGTTATTGGATACCCGGTGTTGGTGCTGCAACAGCGAATAAATATCTTGACTTACTTGCAATCAAATCTAAGGGAGAAATAATATATGCAGGGGATTTTAACTGTATTCTCTCCAGAAGTGACACTACTAGATGTGATAAGTTTAAGATGTCTGCACCTGCTAAAAGATTGAACAACCTCATCAATAATTCAAATATAAGAGATATTTATGAAAAAAATAGAACCCAAATCCCTAGAATGCACACATTACTCATACAGATTCGGTACACAAACTACCATCTATAAGGTATTGGTTACAGATTATTTATTCTCAGAAATTCAGGAACTTTTCATTAGCTCCTGTCCAATGTCTGACCACAGCGCTATGTTCATTAAAATACACATGAAATCTAGTATATTGGCAAAGAATACCAGCATACATTGTTAAGATAACTGGGTTTAAGGAATGGTTACTGAAAGAAATCAAAATATTTCTAGACATAAATGACAATGATAGTACTTCTAAAGTTATTGTCTGGGATATGCTGAAATCTTGCATTTTTGGTAAAATCAAAGCCTGGTACCTAAACAAATGAAAGGAATGGTGTAGTATGCTATTGAGAACACAATCAAAAATTGATGAACTAAAATAAATCTAAATAATAAAGACATAAACACAAATACAGAACTTAAACAATTAAACCTTGATTATATGGAAATTCTTAATCACAAAGTGGCAATAAATTTAGAAAGAATCAAATTACAGTCTTACTCTGTTAGCCCAAAAAACATGCATAGATTAGCTGTGAAATCAAAAAAATGTAACCAATGTTAAACATATAAGGGAAATTGTTGATGAAACTAAAAATAAAACTAAAATTGTAACAGATTTAGAAGATATTCTTGAGACTTTCAGAAAACATCATGAAATAATAAATAACACAAATCTAAATGTTAATAACAATGTCCCATAAGATAACTTCTTAAATGAGAACATAGGCAGCAAACTATCAATAGAACAGAATACCAAACTTCTCAAACCAATAACATTAAGTTAACTAAAAGAGAGGATTCAAAGCCTTTAGAACAAGAAAGCCCCAGGATTAGATGGATTAATAGGAGAAATGTATAAAGTACTCACAGACAGTACATTAAAGATACTTTTACAAGCTTTTGAGGAATTCAGAAAAAAGACAAGCTCATTCCCTTCCTGGAAATATGCCATGATTTCCCCTATCCTAAAACAGGACAAAGACCCCAAAATAGTAACTTCGTATCATTCCCATTTCACTATTAAATGTGGACTATAACATTTTTACATCAATATTAGCTAACAGATTAAATCAACTGATGCCTAACATAATAGGTGATGATCAGACAGGCTACATCCTAAATAGAAGAATACAAGACAGTGTTATCAGGCTCCTTTCCTTAGTAGATCATGCTAACAGGAAAAAAAAAAGAAATATCAATTATTAGCCTAGACTTAAACAAGGCTTTTGACTCTATAAATTGATCCTATTTATTTAAAGCATTAGAAGTATATAACTTCTCCCCTGACTTTATCGATGTAATTAACAGATTATATGTTAACTCAATATCATACATCAAAATTGGCGCTTTTTTATCAGGTCCGCTCAACATCCTAAAAGGCACTAAACAAGGCTGCCCACTCTCCCCCTTATTATTTGCACTATCAGTAGAACCTCTAGGTAACTTCATAACAGCAAATTCTAATATAAGGGGATTTTCTGTTAGTCCAAGCTACATTTCTAAAATAGAACTTTTTGTGGACGATGTCATGCTAACAATTGAAAATATAAATTCTGCTATAGATCATATAACAAAATCCCTGCAAGTTTTTGAAGAGGTTTCAGGCCTAAGCTTTAATCACACCAAAACAGAAACATTATTAATAAATAAAAAAAGTAAACACTTTACTAAGAAAACACAACAATTTTAACTGAGCAAATGACACCATCAAGTACTTAGGAATATACATAAAACCAAACTGGATTAATACTTTAAAAACAAATTACAAATACCTATTATTCACAGTTAAGACATTTTTAAATAGATGGAATAAAATGTATTTCACGATAGAAGAAAGACTGTCATTAATAAAAATGATCATATTACCCAAAATTTTGTTCTACTTCCAAACTTAAATTGCCTCCCCATCCAAAATGTTAATGAAGCAACTAAATTCTATGTTAATAAATTTCCTATGGTTTCCTCAAAAGCCAAGAATCAGCCATGCTTGGCACTACAAGAAGCTGGAAAGATGGGGGAATAGCATTCCCAGATTTAGAACTTTATGTGGAATCGACCATACTTAATGTGATGAGCCAATGGTTAAACTCCAAATATAGTTCTAATTGGAAAAATCTCCATGTACGTATCTTATTATCGGACACAGACACAAATATTGACAATAATATGTTCTCAGAAAATAAAAAAAATCTTTCTTGTTGTCAAAGAACATTTCTACAATACCAATAAGAATAAAAAAGTCTCTTTTCATTAATTATATATTAGATAATTTTAAAAAGATAAAAATCTTATGACAAAAAGCTTAATATTTTTAATATTTCCCATAGCATACATGAATTCATGTCTGGACTCTCTCAACGTATCTAAAATAAAAGTAATGGAAGAAAATGGCTTAGTTTTCTGGCACCAGTTTCACTGCAATAATATCCATGAACCATGTTCTCTTATGGCCAGGTATAACATAAACCACACCAACTGGTTGAACATACATTTATTTAGAGAATACATAGTTAATTAATTAAAAATATGTCATATCCCCAGCACAACACCTTTGCCTAAAATACTTTCTCTTCTTTGTGAAATAAACAATTTGCCCATTAATAATATTCTGTCATTGTCAAGTATATAAAATTCTTTAAGAACCAATATGCAAATCCCCGAGGACTCCTTATGGAATTTCACAGAGAGAATAAACAAATCCATTTTTTCAGATAGTGATAAAGAATTAGTACTTAAATCAATTAGTAGCACAACATCATCCCCTTCTTGGAAAATCTTCACTTAGAAATACATCCATATGGGCTTTATTAAGATGGACTTGATATCAAAAAATAATCTTAATAAATGTTGGAGATGTGAGGAAATATTTTGTGTAGATTGGGTACACATGTTTCTTACATGTAAAATAGTATCTCCATTCTGGATAGAGTTCAGAAATTTCATAAAAGCATTGTGGTCAGACAAGTGTGAAGTATCTGACTCACTATTACTGTTCAATGCACCGATACCAACACATATCCCCAAAATACAGGTGCACCTTCTTTGGACCTTGCTTGCAATTGCAAGAAAAAGCATTACTTCAAATTGGAAGTGTAAAAAATCCTATCATTTACAGATTTTTTTTTTGCTATTAGCTAACCTTGTATGTAATAGGAAGTTGCAAACTATTTCAGAAAACACTACTAAGATAACGCTTAAGAAATTAACTTGGCTGAAGCTTGAAAAACTACTAGATAAAATGTAATCACAACAATGACATTATATCTGTTATGGACATTGTAAATAGTTATTGTTCCATGTTATGATATTTTTAAGATATATTTTGTGCATATTTATATATCATATTTCTTGTATTATTTTATTTCATGAAAATCAATAAAAATGTTTAAAAAAAATCTAATTGTAAGTCGAGACAATCTGATCATTTGCCCTCTAGGTATGTTCTTTTTCATAAAGGGTGGATGTGCACTAGTATTATACAAATAATTATTAGAAAAATACTCTTTCCTAAAAATCTTACTGCTAAAGGTTTCTACAAATGGATACATCCAAAAAATGTACTTTAGTACTTATGTTACTTAAGGTGAAAGCTAGATCACTAATCACTAATCACTAATTAAATTAGCACATGTTCCACAGTATCAATTATAAAAAAATAAATCATGCACAAATCTTTTGTATATTTTCACATGTTCTATAAAAAAGAGAAACTTTGTAAACTCTGGGTCAACCACCATCCCATAATCAGGTTGGCAAAGGATGGGGCAACAGTAGCACACATAGCTACACCTTATTTTGATGAAAAACACTTGTTAAACATAAAAAATATATATTTTCCAACATTAACCCCATTAGTTGATAAATCATACTGATAGTGTTGGAATTGTGTTCACTGAACTTAGTTAAGATTAACTGCAGGAATTCCAAGCCTTGTTCTATAGGTATACAAGTGTATAAAGATTTTCATCTAAGGTAAACATAGTCACTATTTCAGTTTTCAACATCCTGCTCAGACATTCTAAAAAATGCCAAGAATCTTTGATATAACTTTTTAAATTCTGAACTAATGAGTTAAGGAAAAAAAAATAGATATATGCTCTGTAATGCTGTCTTTTACAGCAACAATAGGCCCAAAAGATATAGGAAATTTTCCACTGTGTAACCTGGGTATCCCAAATAAAACAGCAAGTTTTGGATGCTCTACTTGTAGCAACTAAAACACTTTATGAAATATCAGCCCATTCATAAGTAAATTATATAAAACATCATAAATAAAGCAATATCTAGTCATAATTTGTAACATAATAACATTTTCATATTCATCTGGATTGTTTAACATAGACTCAATAGCTTGAATGTATTCACTTTGATACATAATAACAAGCCCCCTACCTTTGTCTGCACATATAAAACACAAATCGGACCCATTACTAAGCTTATACAAAGCAGACCTTTCAGGATTACTTAAATTATGATAACTATTAGAATAATTTTTCTTATTCTATTTCGAGTGTCTTTTTCATGTGCATCATAAAATGTAAAAACAGCATTAGACAACACAGGTCTAAATTTGCTCATAGTTTTAAAAGGAACACTGGCCTTAGTACTAGGTTGGTTAAACATATAAAGTAAAGCCAATTTTCTATAAAATAATTTTAAATCAATCAAAGTTGGACTTACATTAGCTCTCCTAGAAGGCAAAAAGGTCAAACCTTTATCCAACAAACCAATTTGTACTTCATCAAAATGTTTAGTAGTAAAATTATAAATATTGCCTCTCAGTTTGACAAAATGAGCTGAAATATCTTGAGAGAAACGTCCATTTTTCAGTTCCTTTTCCAAGCTTGTCCTCTCCCTCTGTTGGCATGCTCCCTCCACTGTTTGTATGTAGAAAGAGCTTGCAGACAAGAAGATTTACCAGAGTGTTGGTTTGTAATTCATTGATTTTTCCAGTTAAAAATGTGCAACTGCAAGCAATAGTGAGAAAGGAATTCCAGCTTTTGGGAGATATTCAAAATTGGTACAGTCAGAGCAATTACTTTATTCTACTTAATTTAATATTTAGTTGTATGCTGTTTGTGTGATTTTTCTCTTAGAAGTTGATTTAAAAATCTCTGTGAATTCTGTCCTAAGTGATTTGGTTATCCTTTCTTTTAGAATTCTTTATTCATTTGCAGCTGAAAATTGATTCCTTAAAAGAGTACGCCATTAATGATTTTCTAAAGCACAAGTATCTTGTACAGTGTACTAATTAACAAACTTGTAAAAAATAACTGCAAAAAATGCTGAAAAATTACCACAGGTGGCAAGACAAACAAGTAATGTAAGTGCTTTTGTCTTGCTTCTGTGAGCAAGACTTCATCAGACAAACAGAACTAATGCAAAATACAACTATTTAAAGTGTCACATGCTGAACATCATTTAGCTTCTAAAAGCAAAAGTTACAGATATTTAAAAACATTTCAATATAACTACAAATGCTAAATGAATAAGCATGAATAAATAACCAAGCATGAATAAAACTGACCAAAAATGAACATGCACACTGAGGATGACCTGATTTTAAAAATATTATAAAAAACTTTGTTTAAAAACTGTGCTAAATAATTACTTGAAGTACAAAATAAGCAATTAATTTAAAAGAAGCAATTCATTCAAAAGAAATGCCCACTAGTAAAATCAACTATTACCCAGCCTGTCAGTTAACTAATATAATACAAAAAATACAAAGAGTATAAAAAGAAATTTTAGTAAGGTCCAGTGATGTAGACCAACAACAAATGTACAGAAGAAATGATCAATTACCTCTGCAGACTTTTCAGTTTTAAAACACAAGACAAGGAACATAAATCATTTAGTCCTGGAGCATTGTAAGCATTCAATTTTATTTGCCATAATAATTTGCATAGTTCTAGCTTAAGGGTGAGGGGTCCCCCATAGGATCTTGTTCAATCTGATCAATCACCCTAAATTTGAAACCGTGCTGGGGGTGTTTGTGCACATGCTTAGCCAGTGCATTCTCCAATTTTAACTTCCTGGTGCTGTAAATATGTTCATAGACCCTGTCCTTGAATCTACAATCTGTTTTACTGATGTAGAAACAAGGGCAGAGGTTGCAGGTTGCTAAATAGCCCACTCCCTTGGTGGCACAATTAAATCTTTTATTTATGTAATATTTTCTCCCTCTAATGGAGAAGGCATTATCCACCTCCATAAATCTACACTGGTAGCAGCTCTCACATTTATAGATGCCTGGAGCTCTCGCAACTGGGATCTTACCTGTCTCCAACAAACTTTTAAGGTTTTGCCCTCTTCTATAGACAATTCTAGGTCTGGATTCAAGAATAAAAGTCAGATCTGTATCTGAACTAAGTAGTCAAATTTTTATACAAAATTTGTTGTATTAACTTAGCATCAATACTGAATGATGTGATAAAAGTCACCTTGGGTGGGTTTGCTTTATATGACTGGCTCCGCTCAACTAAATATGTCACAGTGTTGAGGGCTACATGCCTAGTTGAAAGTATTGGACTAAATATCTATTGTTTCTCTTGTGTTGGACCTCAAATATCATCTCTTCTAAAAGTTGGCTAGGGTACCCCCGTTTCAGAAACATTCCCCTCAAGCTTTGACATTTCACAAAAAATTCATTGTCTTCAGAAACCATGTGGGCTGCCCTCACCAACTGGCCCTTAACAACAGATTTCTTTTGTTGGTAAGGGTGACTACTGGTGTAATGAAGAAAGGAATTGGAGTAAGTGGATTTCCTGTGAATCTTAGCTTTGAAGACTTGGTTCCCTCTATCTTTATATAAGTCTACATCCAGATATGCTATTTTCTCTGTACTTGAACTATTTGTAAATGATAAAAATTCGTAGAGGCATTCAAATAATCAATAAACTTGGGAATGTCTTTGATAGTGCCATCAAAGATAATGAACACAACGTCCAAATATCTAGTGTAGTAGTAGATATTAGTGCTAAACTCGTTGTTGTTAAAGACAAAGTGCTGCTCCCAGTGGGCCATCATGAGGTTAGCAAAGCTAGCCCCACATGGAGAGCCCATTGCAATACCCATCTTTTGTAAATAATCTCTCCCTTCGAACATGAAATAATTGTTTGTCAAAATTAAATCCAAAAATTCCTTTACTAGCTCAATTTCTCTTACTGAACTACCCTTATTCTTCATGAATTTGGAACCCCATTAAATTTCTCTATCTGCAGGTATGATGGCATGCAGGTCCTTAACGTCAATGGTCAGGAAAACAATGTGATCTCTGTATTTGAGGCCATTGACGTTACTTAGAAAGGACCAAGAGTCTGCAAATATGGTCCACATTCAACCAATTTCTTTAAAGGTGTGTCAACGTACTTAGCAATGGGATAAGTAATGGAATTTCTTCCATTCACAATAGGCTAAAGGGGTGGATTCTCTAAGCTCTTGTGAACCTTCGGAATTTGAAAAATCATAGGTGTCAGTGGGGCCAAGCATGACAAATAATTATACAGGTCCAACGAAATCCTAGACTCTATGAACAAGTCATTCAAACAAACCTTCACTTTCTGTTGTGATTTATTCATTTCATTCAATGAGGCTGATGTATAATTGTCAGTATTCAACAATCTCAACATACGATCTCTATAATCGAATTTGCCAAAAAACACAAGGCCACCTCCTTTATCTGGGTTGACTATTTTACCATTCTGAAAATGCAAATAATTCAATCTATCCCAGTCTAACTCATGAAAATTCAAAGTTTTACAAGAAGAAACAGATCTACTACTATCTAAAATGTCAAGTAAATCCAAGTCACATACACGTTCAAAAGTCAACAAGGCAGGAGGCAAAGGTGGGTTAAATACACTAGGTATTCTGCTTTCTCTATCTGCTATGGGTTGGTTCTTAAACATACTCTCCAAATTTAATTAATGTGTGAAGAGTTTTAAATCAATGAATGCCCTTGCTAGAGTAGCTCTCTGGTCAGGAACAAAAGTTAAACCTTTGGCAAGAAGGTCAGCCAAAGGTGTGTCCACAGTCATGCTTGAATAGTTAAAACATTTAAAGTCCTGGTTGCTATTAAACACAATACTGTAAGAACTGGTGTTGACTCTATCAAAAGCCCCAGCTAGGTCATAGCTGGCTGGAATAGCAACTACCTCTGGGATGATGAGTTTAGTCTTGGGCTCTTTGCATTCAATGGCCTCGGGTTGTTGGATGAATTGGTTTGGAAGCGGCCTCGGTTGTAAACATTTTGAGAATAACACTGGTGATCTGTGTTCCTCATGTCAAAAGTCTGATGATTTGCTTACCATTATTAGAAGTAAATCTAGACTTACTGATGATGATTGCACTTGTGCAATTGCACGGCTTGGAGAATGGTTGTGACATATATTAATGACTTGACTAATGAGATAAATAATGTTAGCAAGGAGCAAATGGAACACAATTTTGGAAAGGAAGTATCTTTTGTCAGTAAAAACCACTCAATTTCTATTGAACAAGATAATATCACTGACAGCTTTGGAATGCTGGATACAAGTGTTCAGCAATCTGATTATTCAGAGTATATATAAGGAAAGGAAGAAAGTCAAAACAAATAACAAGGAAGAAAAATAAATTGATTAATGTCTATAAAGCAAAGAGAATACATATTAAAAGGCACTACTTTGTTATGAAACACACAAATTACAAGAACTATAACATTTTCCTACAGAAAATCTTCAGTCTACAGAAAAAGGCATACTCTTTCCAAAAGAGAAGGTAGAAAAAAGAGGCAATGGTCAGGTGAAAAGAAAGAAATCAAAATTGAACATGGAAGGATTGAAGACTATTAGCATAACAAAAAAAAGAGGAGTAAGACAGAAGTTGACAACATGGCTTAAAATGTGAATGTACTAAGCCAGCTGGATGAGAACTATGTGCTTGCAAATGTAATAAGCAGTGAGAACAGTGGGATTAATAAGACTAATGGTGATGAAGATCATTCATTTGTAACAATTGATAGAGCAGATATTGTATTAGAAGCTGAAGATTCTTCAGATCTGGTCAGAAAAGATATTCTTGTAATTGGAGATTCAGTTATTAGAGGAATTGATACTTACATTTGCAGAAAAGATAATGAACACTGAATAGTGTTATGCTTGCCAAGAGCAAAAACAGAGGCTGTGAGAAAGGCCTTAGCGTGCCTTAATGTAAGGAGGTAGTGACCTGCTTTTATTCATGTTGGTAAAAATGATCTCATACATAACGAGTCTCTGACTGTTTGCAGGGAACTTACAGCTCTCTTAGATGGCTTAGCTTGCACAAGTGTTAGGATGTATTTTTCACAAATTACATATAGAAAGGAGAATCAGGTCACTATGAATGAAGAGAGTGTTTTAGCTAAATACCTACATGAAAAAAATGTCCTGTTTTAAAAAAATGGAAATGTGGAGAGCATCTAAGCCTAATTTTGGGCACACGTGTTTTGACAGGATGGAGTGCACTTGTTAAGATCAGGGAAGCAAATTTTTGCAGCAGATATTTTACAGTATTTGACAAACTCAAGGCAGGTTTCTGCCAGGTCAAAAATTTAACAGTTCATAAATCACAACATTTGACATATCTCTGATGGCTGTTAATGCTAGGAGCATTAATAAAAAAATATTGGAAACTTTGCTATATTCCCATAAGATTTAAGTTGTTATTGTTTGTGAAGCATATTTAAAAATCAATGACTGAAAACTAGTTCTGTTAGGTTATACACGTTTTTACATTTATTATCAAAATTACAGGTGAAGGTTCGGTGACCATGTGATGTCGAATTCCAGTTGGCTAAATCCTTTGTCGTTGAACCTTCATGTGTGCGAGGTCCTGGTCAGTGAACGCACTGTGCATTCGCACATATGTGGTTGGCATTGTTAGTAGAGATCACGGTACAGTGTGGATCAGGGAACGTACCCCTTTCCCCACTGTAGTGTGATCTCGGAGTTGGAATATATAATTTGCATGGGGGTGTGGGGGTACAGCCCCCCACAGGGGGATGCAGAGGGGCTTGACCCCCTGCAAAAATGTGAAGTTTAGTGTTGTGCAGTATGTTTGTACTACTCACAACCAGAACTGCAACGTCTGTTCTGACAAGTGTGGGGTAAACGGTATGTCGAATAACGCCAAATTGAATAAGTGGCACGTGCTTCGACATACTGACTTGTTCAGTGTTTGGTTATGTTTTTCACTGTATTGCATGTTTTTTTGTTTTGTTCATTACAAATTTGATAGTAAACCATGTTTTTACTGGAACAGACATTCTAACAAAAAATCAGGTGGAGGTGTTATGCTAGGGATTAAAGATTGTTATAAGATTTGTGACTATTTTATGTTCAGCAATAATGCCAATACTGTAGATTATGTAACTGTGGCAATAAAGACAACCCTGGAACACACAATTGTTGGATTGTACAAACCACCAAAGTCAAGTGCTGATAACCTAGAGGAATTCATACATTTCTTGCATGAAGCACAGGAGGGAAGAATAATAGTGGCTGGGGACTTAAGTTTACACCAAACAGACTGGAGTAATGTTGATTCAACATTAGTAAAGAAATTATTTACAATGTATATACAGGAATAACAATTGCTTCAGATTGTAAACAAAGCCTACCAGGGAAAGGAACATACTACACATTGTTTGTGTTCTGAAGGCAGTAACTGTTTTACACCTGTGCAGTGATCATGGGGCTATAAAGGTTAATTTCTTGCTAGATAATTTTAACAAATTGAAATCTAAAACAATACGCAGAAGATTAATAACAGATTATATAGAAGCAAAACAGTCACTGTGTAAAACTAATTGGAGTGATATGTTCAGTGGAAAAACTGAAGAAGGAATGTGGAAAGTTTGGAAAGAGAAATTGAATGCAAAAAAAATCAAAATGCTTAACTTTAGGAGGGTATATTTCCATAGGGACAAGATACTTGATTAAGGTGAGAGATGAAAATATGTTGTTGTCTTTCAGCTTTTCCTGGTTAGGGGTCACCACAGCGGAACTCCAGTCCGCTAATGATTGGCAGTAGATTTTGACAAACGCCGAGGTGTCAGCTCGACAAGAGACGAAAATATAAGAAATGGAAAAGAAATAAAATTATGACTCTGAAAACTAAAAATAAACAAGCTGTACAGACAAACATAGTATGAGAGAAGAGCAAGACAAATTTGAAGAAAATATATTTACAGATATTGAGCAAAATACGAAACCATGTTCTAGATACATAAGCTATGGTAGGAGTAAAGATATACAAATCCATAAACTATATTTAGATTCTGAAATGTATTCTCATACACAACAGATTTAATATATATATATATATATATATATATATATATATATGGGTCTACTTTCTATCACCGAACTTCCGATTCACCGACACACAAGTTACCGACCCCAAACAACCGAAAACACACAACACCAACAACTCAAAAAAACGAACACCACTACACCGACACAAAAAACGTCAACTACACATTGCACACAATAACATATCCACTAACCTTAACCTAAACCCTAACCCTAACGTCCGACACTACCGCACACTTACCCAACCCGCACCCTAACCCTAACTCACTTAACCCACTCCTAAACCTCCACACCGTCACTATCGCACACTTACCCTACCTGCACCCTAACCCTAACTCACTTAACCCACCCCTAAACCTCAACACCGTCACTATCGCACACTTACCCTACCTGCACCCTAACCCTAACTCACTTAACCCACCCTAAAACATTCAGCCCGTCACTATCGCACACTCACTCCACCCGCATTCTAACCCTGACACACTTAACCCTTCCCTACACTGCTCTACGTCACTTCCACACACTTACCTCACCGGAACCCTTAGTCTGACACTACCGCACACTCACCTTTCCCACACCCTAACCTAAAATCCCTCACTATCGTACACTTACCTGTCCGCTCCCCAATCCTAAATCTTTCACTTTCGCACACTTACCGGATCGCACTCACACGCTGCCGTTGTCGGTCTCTCAGCTGTCGGGATATCGTGTTTTCGGTAACCTACCTGTTCGGTCGTTCCGTCTCGGTCTTCCGGGTGTCGGTGACGTGGCGCTTTGGTTATTCGAAGTAGACCCATAGATATATATATATATATATATATATATATATATATATATATAATCTTATGCAAAGCAGTTTGGCTCCACAGAGGGGGTGATAAATTGTCCCAGTGACATGCAGGTAACCTCAGATACTGAAATCAAAATTATTGAAAAAGCACTATGCAAATTGGATCCAAACAAAGCACAGGGAAGAGAGGAAATTAGTAATAGTGACCTGGGAACACTTTGGCATGAACTTACAGTACCATTACATTTGTTATTTACTAGGTAGTACAAATATGGAGAGATTCCTCATGACTGGAGACATGTACCTGTTAAAACTATCTTTAAGGGAAAGTGAAGTAGGACAAACCCAGAGTCATACAGTACCATATGTTTACTTTCATGTTGTGGAAAAATAATAAAGAAGGTAATATTGGATAAATTGTCAGAATTGGAAGGCTTGGACTTGAAAACATATATCAACATGCATATGTTGAAAATAGATCTATTACCACCTGTAACATAATTTTCTATAATAATATAATAACAGCTATGAATGAAAAATAATGCTGTGATGCAATTTATATAGATTTAACCTCGACATTTGATAGGATTATACACAAAACACTGATCAATAAATTTGAACAACTAAGTATTGCTGCACTGCTGATAAGATGGATAGCTGCATGGCTTACAAATAGGACATGGCAAGTATCATACAGCAACTGGACAGGTAAAATCTGAGGTTATACTCAAGGTTCCCCACAGTGCTCTGTCCCAGGCCCATAAGGTATTCAACAGTATGTATGCAGATGACTTGAAAATGGGTAAACTGATTACATGTGTTACAGATAGGGCATGTCTGCAAAAGAACTTGACTCAATTGACCATTTTGGCACAGAAGAATAATATGTTGATAAATACAGCAAATATTAGGCATACAACATTTGGGAGACATAAACTGAAAAGTGAAAACTTAATACTTGAGACAGTGATTGAAACTGTAGATTAATTTGATGACCTAGGTATATGGATAGATCCATCTTTGAGTTTTTCTAATCATATCAGCCAATTGATTAATGATAGTTATAGAACTTGATGTTACATAAAAGATTTATAAAATCTAGGACATCAGAAATGATGAAGCCATTGTTTGTTAGTTATATTAGACCCAAACATGTGTAGGGAATAATATGGAAACCTTATAGGAAAACATGCATAAGTAAACTGGAAAGAGTACATTGGAAATATACCAAGGACATCTATGGATGTGAAAATTTAAGTTATTATGAAAGATTAAAATATTTGAACCTGTACAGTGTCTCATATGGATATTTTAGAGGAGACCTTATTCAGGTACATAGGGCATTTAGAGACAACTTCCTGTAGGAATGTTTGG
The DNA here is from genome assembly GCF_019279795.1 of Protopterus annectens. Classification (NCBI taxonomy): domain Eukaryota; kingdom Metazoa; phylum Chordata; order Ceratodontiformes; family Protopteridae; genus Protopterus; species Protopterus annectens. Next base: position 320,585,791 of record NC_056750.1, on the reverse strand, counting down.
GGTTATCAATAAGTGGTGTAAAATCATCAGACAACCTATGTAGAAGAATCTATAGGAATGAAAAGGGTATTAATTGGTTCATTAAGACAGAAGCTGCTGCATGAACTAGACCACCAAATTACATTTACGTTAAAGCAAGCACTTGTGTAGGTATTTTAAAAACAGCCTAGACACTTATTATGTCAGCAATTGTTTTGGTATATTGGCAGGCTAGAAGTCCATTATTTACCATACTTGAAACATGAGTATGTATGTATGTATGTAAGTAGGGCACGTGGATTGAAAACTGCTCAGGGCCCAAAGTATACTTAACTTGCCCCTGATTCTGATGCAATATTATATGAATACATGTAGGCGATGGAGGCAGAAGAAATGAACTCGATGTTACAGTTTGTATATGTGTGGTCATAAAGAACCTAGAACATTAGAACATGCCCAGTTTTTGATTATAACCAAAGGTACAAAAATGACATAGAAGATAAACACAAGACCCACAGACCACAAATATTTCCTGTGTCCCACGCTGATCGGTCTTGCCATAGGCTGCTGGCTTCGCCCGATGTGTGTGCTGCATTCCACTCATTTTACTACATCCTAAGAAACCTCCTCTCTAAGGAATTCTACTACGTGACTCTGCCAAACCGTCTGAAGAGCTTCAAACAGATAACCCCTCTGCATTCCACCCCTTTTACTACATCCTAAGAAACCTCCCCTCTAAGGAATTCTATGTGACTCTGCCAAAACCCTCTGAAGAGCTTCAAACAGATAGCCCCTCTCCAGAAAATTTAATAGTCTGTGCATGCTGCATTCCCCCCCTTTTACTACATCCTAAGAAACCTCCCCTCTAAGGACTTCTACTACATGACTCTGCCAAAACCCTCTGAGGAGCTTCAAACAGATAGCCACTCTCCAGAAAATGTAATAGTGTATGTACTGTCTATTGTAAACTTAACTGCTACTTGTGTCTCACTACTGTGATGCCTGTACTTTTCCCCATGCTAGCCAAGCAGCCTACTGTGGTTTCTATTTTACTTGCACGTTAATCCCTCTTACCCTCTAAGCCACCTGATATATATTTCTTACCACTAGGTGGCTCTGCCCACCCACTTATTCTATAGACTACTTTATTCTTATTCTACTCTCACCTAGCTACCCCCACTCTCTCTACTTATTCACCTCACTAGCCTGCTGTACCTGGTGCATTGATTTACTACCTTTCTCCCCTCACTCTGTACAGTATAGATGTACCTCTGCTGTTCCTGTCCTTCAGGTAAAGTCCCACAATTCTCCTGAAGCTGACTGACTGGTTTCTGCCAGCCACCTTCTCTCCAGCTCTTCCCACTCCGTTCACCCTTCTGGCTCAATCTGCTCCCTTACCCTGCCCCATTTCCCACCTGCCCCCTCTACTCCTACATTTAGTTCTACTACAAAGCCCTTCCCCCTCTCTATCAACCAATCATTTCCACTCTGCAGCCCCTCCCCAGCCTACCTCCTCCTACCAATCAAATCTAGTCATCCCCATCCTTCAAGATCCCTTCTCTACTGAATCTGCACTTCTATCCTCTACCATGCCTTCTCTTCTACCCACTGCCATTCTTACTCCATCTATCTGCATTCTACTACTACTCCCTTTATACCATGCCACCTCCTACACCTATAACCAACTGCACCCCTCCTCCCTATCATATCCCCCATCTCACCACCTCCTTCCACTTACCTCAGAAACACACTTCCACAACATATCTGCCTCTCTAGTTCAACCCAATCTACTCCATTACTTCAGAATAATAAGTTTCCCACCCTCAATTAAATACTGCAATCCTAAACTAATACCCTACTGTCCACAACTAACTAAATCCAAATCTAAAACACTCCTTCCCTACCTCAACTACCTCTTCTTAGTTGGGGACATACACCCAAACCCAGGACCAAATACTGCCCCTAGTCACATTCCCCCTGTCAACAATAATACAACCAACTTCAAATACCTCAAATTTCTCACCATCAGTGCCCAGAGTTTAAAAAATAAAGTAGCCCACTTCCATGCATGGCTAAACCACAAGCTACCTGACATTGTAGCCATCTCAGAAACCTGGATAAAACCATGTATTAGTGACTCTGAATTCCTCCCCCCAGATTCCAATCTCTGAGAAATGACCGCTTAAACAGAAAAGGTGGTGGTGTAGCCTTAATCTACACTAACCAGCTATCTATAACCCCCTACCCAATCCTATCCCTCCATTCAACAATGCAGAACTAGTAATTGGCCTACTAAAAATAAATAACCATAAAAGCATTTGCATAATATCCCTCTATATCCCCCCTGGTAATAACATCACTCCTCTTGAGGAAATCCTCCTCTGGAGATCCACCAATATTAAGCTAGAAACCTATATACTTGGAGATGTAAATATCGATTGGAACAAAATCAATAACCCTAATCCCACCATATCCATCAATCTATATATTTACACCCGACTAACTAACTCCATCAGCAGGTCTAACAAAATAAACCCCTCTGGTACCACTCTAGACTGGATCCTTGAATCCCATCCTAATAAAGTCATAAAATCTGGCATAACACCTGACCCATTAGGAGACCACTTCCCAGCCTTCACCCATCGAGCTACCCTCTCCTCTCCTCACCTACACCACTATATTCAAACACGTAACCTCTCAAACTTTAACCCCATTACTTTCTCTGACTCCCTAAAGCAAATTAACTGGAACCCCCTAAAAACTCTTCCACTAGACAATGCCGTAGAATTTTTCAACTCAACCTTCATAAATGTCCTAAACTGCCTAGCTCCAATAAGAACAAAAAGAGTAAAAACAAAGACCGCCCCATGGTTAACTAAAGACACAAAAAATGTTATGCTGCAAAGAGATAAAACCTGGAAAGCTTACCTCAAAAACAAACAGCCTGAAACTTTACTTAAATACAAACAACTACACAACCTTACTAAAAAAACAAGTCATTAGAGATAAAAAGTCTTACTATATCAAACTTCAGTTTAACCATTCTAATATCCCCAAACAGTTCTGGAATTCTATTAATTCCTTTCTCAACCCAGGTACCAAAAGCAACCCCTGCCCTGACACAAGCAAATCTGATCCTGAAATAGCCTCCTATTCATTTCCTTCTTCACAAACTCTATAGCGGAACTGACCAAGACCTTCCCCAACAATAACCCTTCCCCTCAACTTATCCAATCTTCCTCACCTCCTACTATTCCTCTTCCTACATTTGAGCTCAAGCCCATCTCAACCTCCCACATAAAGAAATTACTCTCTAAACTAAAACCATGCTCCAGTGCCCCTGACGACATCCCACCATCCTTCCTAAAAATAGCTGCTGATGGCATTGCTATCCCCATTAGCATCTTGATCAACAGGTCCATGCTGGAATCCTATGTGCCCAAATTATGGCATGCTGCCTTTATTTTACCTCTCAATAAAGGTGGTAAAAACAATAACATCTCAGACTTCCACCCCATAGCTATCCTCTCCCCAATCTCTAAAATCCTAGAAAAATGGATCCACCTTCAGCTTATGCCATTCCTAGCAAATCATCAACTAATCACTCCTACCCAACAAAGCTTCCAACCTGGCCATAGTACCATCACTGCCCTTCTCTCCTTCTTACACACAGTAAACCTTGCCTACAACTCTGGAAAATAGTATCTATGGCTCTACTGGATCTATCCAAAGCATTCAATACCATTTCCCATTCCCACCTCTTCAACCATCTTTCTAATCTTACTATCTCCCACAATACCGTATCTTCATTCTCTAGCAAACTTTCAGATAGGTCTCAAGCTGTAAAATGGGAAAAAGCACCTCTACCTTCCTTCCTACTCACACTGGGGTACCTCAAGGATCCATACTTGGTCCAATACTATTCAACATATTTATTAATGACTTTCACAAAACCTTACCCAACACCAAAATTGTGCAATATGCAGATGATTCTACTTTAATCTGCTGTGCCTCTAACCTTCCAGAGCTCCAAACAGTGACACAAACTGCTTTCTCCACCACTGAAAATTGATGCTCCAAAACCACCTCTCACTAAATGCCATCAAATCCAAAATACTTCTATTCTCTCCCTTTTGAAAAAACTCATTCCACATCATTAGCCAAAACAACTCTACTATAGAGGTTGTTCCCTTTGCCAAACTTCTTGGAGTTACCATCGATGAACACCTACATTTCGATACTCACATCCAGCAAAACAAAACCCAAATAAAACTTGGCTTGCTATACAGAAACATCCACTTCCTCGCTCCTTCCACCAGACTAACTCTAGCCAATACCTGTCTACTCCCCTCACTACTGTACGAGGCTCCTCTTCTAACAAACTTATCTGCCTCCCTTTCTTCCAAACTGGAAATCTGTTACAATAAAATTTCCAAATTTGCAACCAAAGCCAAATTCTCCTCCCACCGTTGTATTTCCCTACATTTATTAAATTGGCTTGAACTCTGCAACCACCTAGACTATCTCCTAATCACCACAGCCCACAGACTAATATTTCATCCTTCTAAGTGCTCTGCACTAACCAACATCCTTCAACGTTATACCTCTCACAGAACTCTCAGATCTACTTACCAAAACCTAATCTGTGTCCGCAAACCCAACTGCCCTGCAGGTCAGTTCTGCTATCATTCTCCTTAGCTAAAAAATGGAATACTCTTCCTTCTGCTCTAAGGACTTGCAAAAACTTTGAAACTTTAAAACTCAGCTACATTCCTATCTTTACTCTAACAGGAAATGCAACTGCACTCTCCCCCCCTTACCTAATAATCACTTCTACCCTTTTAACACCTGACTACCTCTGTCTTCAAGCTAGCCTATCACAAATGTAAATATTGTAAATAACAAAATTGTACTATGTATCCACAATCTTATGCCTGTTTCTCTTGCATAAAATGAAATTGTAAAGGCGTTTTCTTTTCTTTATCATAATTGTACCTGTAACTAATGTATGTAAAGCAAACATTGTTGTAACTAAACTATGTAATGTAGAGCTTATCTCCTTGGGCCTCCACTGAAAATGGGCTCCCTGAGCCTAGTGGACTTCCCTGGTTATCAAACTGGAAATAAATAAATAAATAAATAAATAAATAAATAAATAAATAAATAAGACCCCAAGAGAAAAACTTTAAGAAAACACAGAAACATGTTTAAAAAGATTTCCCTTTGTCAAGAATTTATAAGATGCACAAGTTTCCCCTGGCGAAAAATAGCAATGGTTTTGGATGCTGACTCATGAAGCACACAAACACGCAGGCTTTGGATAATGTCTTTGGTTCAGCAAATTAGAATGCATGAGCTATAGATAATTTTTGCATTTATTTGGATGTATCACAGTGTATGAAGTGTAACTGTGCTGAAACATTCAGCTTCAGAGGAAGCATTACATATTTTCTTTACCTTAAAAGTAAGTTCCATTCCAGCTCAGGTATAATAAAAAGATCAAATGTTCCATAACAGATATGGCTAAGACACAACCAGATGGACCCTCAGAAAAACACAGAAACATAAGTATTTGATAGTGTCCCTTTATATGTAATGTAATGGGCAGCATATTGGACAATAAATACCCAGTGGCACATATGTCTCTAATAATCTACTCAGGCAAGCAAGCTAAATTTTACTAGCTAAAGACATGTTTTACTCTTGTTTGGGCTCATCACTATAGCTCATGTGGAAAGTTAAGCTATGTTCTGAAACATCTGAAATACTAATCATAACAAGCAAGCAAAATCTGAAGGTAATGCTACTCAATGCTAGAAGTCTAAACCTCAAGATGCACTCTCTCGAGGCTCTCTCTAAAAATGGAAAACATTGATATCTGTGCAGTAACTGAGACCAGGTTCAATGCTCCAGAAAGCATCCCTGCAATACCAGGCTACAACTCATATCACACTTTTCGGCCACCAAACCAGGACTAAACTACTAAAGGTGGAGGAGTGTCCATATTCACCAAGGATATTCACACCTCCAGGCTGGCTGCCCAACACAATGCATCTGAAATTCTCCAGGTGCAACTAACACTAGGTAAGACTGCAATACAAATTGTAGCTTGCTACAGATCCCCCACCATGCCCCAAGATTCTCACTACACCTTTCTAAACATACTGAAAAATATTAAGATACAGCCAAACACCCTAAAACTGGGTGATTTCAACTACCCTGCCAATAACTGGGAAAACTACTCCTGTACCAACTGTTGAAAAAACGCCAGTAAAAGCTGAAATTTAAAACAACAACCGCTTTAATCACTTTTAAATGCACTAAATACACACGCTTTTTGTCCTACTGAATGGTAAGACTTCTTCAGAAATTAAGCACTCCATTACATACAAACTATTTATAAACTTTGAATTATTTTGGCGCCAAACAGACGCAATGCTGATGCTAAAATTTAAAGCTATATTCCATAAAATAATTCTTTAATGAATGCTTTGATTAACTACTTTAAATTCATACTCGTATTATATTTAAATATGTATATCCATTAAATTGATGATGATGAAAGACCTTAAGTGTTTATATTTAATAATAAAAACATATAAAAATGTATATATATTAAAATATATACGAATAAATATTTAAATTTCATATATCTAAAAACTGCATATATCTCAAAAGCAAATACCTAAAAATACATGAAAATATAAAAATACATATACATTTCTAAAATTTCTAAAATTGCACTGGACATGCGATGCCTTTACCAAATATGAATCAGCTTCTTGTCTAAACATATTTATAAAAATAATAACTAGAAGCGAATAAATAAATAACTATATATGTCAATAAATTTGTCTACTATATATGTATTAAATATGTCAAATTATATTATTTTATCTTATGATTTTATAATTTTATGTTCAATACATATTCTACTTTTCTATTGCATTATATATAAAAAAACTATAAACCAAAAACAATAAATTAATATTAATGCGATGTTAAGCATCTATGAATAACAACCATTTGGTTGTATATATAAATGTGAATATTCAAATAACATTGATCCAACCTAATTATGTCCTTTACCATTTTGCTTGTACAAAAGTGAAATGATTTACATTTTTTTAGAATTTTTTTGGAATTTTTTGAAAAACCACCATGCAGAACTTATACTCATTTCCTTTCGCAAAAACTTGATCATTCATCTCTCCAAGCTCTTTAATTTTAATAAACACATTATTGAACATTTATCATTAAGCCCTGGATACATGTATACATTTAGTCTTATTTGCCAAAGAAGTTCTATCTTCTCCAATAGTAAACTAGTGGGTCCCCCTCTTATATCTTGGTTTACTTGTTGGATTATTTTAAATTTAAACTTATGTTCGGGGTACAATTTTGTGTGCCTTGCTAACGCATTCTCCTCTTTATCCTGGCTTATACTTCTCATATGCTCAGAAACCCTATCTCTGAGTCTACGATCTGTTTTGCCCACGTAAAACGATGGGCATCCTTGACATTTAGCTATGTAAACCACTCCTCTTGTATTACAATTATACCTTCCTTTTAAATAAATCTTATATCCATTGATATCAATGCTATTCCCTAAATCCATTATATAACAAAAGGAGCAGTTCCCACATTGCATCATGCTTGGATTCCTAACAAACGGATATTTTTGCTTCTGAAAGATTTGTTTGAAGCTATTTGCTTTTCTCCATACAATTTTCGGTGTAAATTTAAACATTAACCCTAAACTAACATCATCTTTCAACAAATACCAATTTTTCATTATTATTTCTTCTATGTATGCCGAATTAGAACAAAAATTCATTATGCATTCCAAATTAAATTCCTCATGGGCTTCTGTTAACCCAATCTGATTACATACTTGCATGACTCCTGTACTATTATGATCTAGTCCCACATCAGTCTTATTCCTTAATATAGGTGTATATAGTCCATTCATTCTCTTTGATGTTACTTCATCAATTATTTCTTCTATGAGACTAGATGGATATGCTCTATTGAGAAACATTGATCTTAATGTATCATATTCTTCTTCAAATTTCTCATCCGTTGTTATCATTCTTGCTGCTTGGACGAATTGTCCTTTCAGCACTGAACATTTCTGATTAAACAGGTGAGCACTAGAAAAATGCAAAAATTTATTCAAGTATGTGGGCTTCCTATACAACATAGCTTCATACTGTTTTTGCTGACTATTTTTTTATCAAATTTATATCTAAATATGATATCGATGTAGTATCAAATGTGTATGTAAAATTCAAAAAGTCAGTTGATTGATTTAACATCATTACTAAACTTTCAGCTGTTTGTATTGTACCTTCAATTATCACATAAATATCATCTATAAATCTGACATAGAACTTTACTATCTCTTGAAACAGGGTGTTGGGAAATATATATGTATTTTCCCAATATGACATCACTAGTTTCGTATAACTTGAACCACATGGTGATCCCATAGCTACCCCCTTCTTTTGCACATAATATTGATTTTCAAAAAGGATAAAATTATAAGAAAGTATTATATCCAAAATGTCTTGTACTAAAGAAATTTCGGATTCTAATGCATGCTTTTGACGCATTCTTGTGGTAACCCATTCTATCCCTTCATTATGCGGGATACTAGTATATAATTCTTTAACATCTATTGTCAAAAAATTATATCCTTCTTTATATGCAAACTTATCCAATCTTTCTAGAAATGTCCAAGAGTCTTTGATAATCCATTCTTCTTTTATTACATATTTCTTTAGTATGGAGTCTATTAATTTGGCACATGCATATGTTGAAGAATTCCTTCCATCTGCTATTGGCCTAAACGGAGGATTCTGCAAGTTTTTGTGAATTTTTGGCACTCCAAACATGCATGGTGCTTTTGGTGCCATCATCATTAAAAAATTAAATGTATGTATATCAGTTCTTGCCTCTATAAACAGTTCATTTATGAGGCTTTTAATAACTTGATTAGCCTTATTATATTCATTGAGCGATGCTATTTGATAGACATATGTTGTTAAAATATCTCTAATATGCTGCATATATTCTGGAACATCCATAAAATCTAAGCCCCCACCTTTATCTGGGTTCATTATTCTTACATTGGCCTTCAGTAAACAATCAAGATTATCTCTTTCTTCTTTATTTAAATTGCCAATAAAATTTGAATTATTTTTACTTAATTCCCTCAGGTCTAATTCACATATCTTTTCAAAGATAGCAAGTGAATTATGTAACGGAGGATTAAAGCAACTTGCGACTCTGAACTCATTGATAATGGAATCTTGTTGTACCCCTAATAATTGTTTCAAATTCAACTTTCTAACAAAAAGTTTAAGGTCGCAAATGGTTTCTGCTACATTCATCCTACATGATGGTACAAAAGTAAGACCCTTTGAAAGTGTGTCCACTAAACATTGTGTGGCCTGAAAAGAAGAAAAATTATAAACAATAAAATCATTCTTCTTGTTTTTAATAATCACAAGTCCATTTTCTTGATCATTTACATTGGTCATCTCCTGTTGTTCTGGTTTCTGTTCTTGTTCCATTGTTTTTTCTGCGTGTATCTCGGAAAACCCTGTTTTTTATTTATATTAGTTGCTCCTTTGTTAGCCTCTACTGGTCTTGGGTTGTTCATATTATTCTGACCTCTTAGTCGTTCACTTCTCCTCACTTGGTTATCTTCTATCACATTATCCCCCTGTTGTTGTTGTATCGGAGAATGTGGGATAGGCAAATTGTCATTATTATTGTTGTTGTTATTATTTATTCTTGACCCATCCTCATAATTATTATCCATGAAACCGTCTAGAGAGTCTAATTGCTTACTGAACCAGACTTGAGCTGGTGGGGGTGATGGATATGCTGTACCTTTACAATATTGCGCTCTATCTCTTTCCAATTTCTTAATTTTTATTTTTCACATTTTCTCGATATGCTGTTCTATGCTTTGAAAGCATCGCATATACTCATATTTATATCTTATAAAGTCACCATGCTGTTTGATAACTAAATACAATTTCTTTATCTTTTCTTCTAATTCTTTTATAGAAACAGAATAATGTTTTATCATGGTCTGCATTAACTGAAAACCTTGCTGATTAAATAAATTTATTAAGTCTTTATGAAATTGTGATCCTGATACTAACCCCGTAGGGTAACACCAACTTCTAAGACCTTTAGGCACTATTTCTGCTTTTAAACATTCTTGGAAATATTCTATTTCCAGATTTAATTTTTTGTGTTTCAAAATATTTGCATCTAATTCATTCAATAGGTTCGGTAATGCAATGTTATTATTCTCTGTTACATTCTGTTCATTTACAATTTGATTAGTTTTAAACAAGCCTATTGGTAAAGTAAGCCAGTCTCTTAGGTTGGGCATCTCTCTTATGTTTGTTTGGTTAAGCATAATATGATTGCATGTACTTGAAATTGGAGCTGCCAATGTCATGGCAATGTTTTCTTGATTATTTTCATTAGCGGTTGTTGCCACAGTCATTGTTTGCTTCACTTGTCTACTGCATGCATTCATTTGCTGTACTGGTTTATTTAAAAAAGTACCTGTTTCCACATGAGATACTCGTATTTGCCCCATTGGGGCTGACTCCATCATCTGTCCTGGTTGCAGCTTATTTATATTAACCCTTCAGTCCTGTATTGCTAGCTGCCTGGAAATTGTTGGATTATTTGAGTTAATTTGGGAACTAACCATCCAGTCCTGCTGGTCTCGCTGCAAAGCCATCATATTATCCAGTCTCTCATTCATTGTCTATACCCTTTGAGACAATAAATCTATTAACATTGTTAACTTGCACATCGCATCTCCTTCGCTAGGAATGTCTCTCACATCATCTCTTAAAATAGCTGGTGTTGTCTCGAATGACTTATCTGCCATGGCGTAACCAAACCATTAATTCCACTTAAAACACAAACTAACTGTTGAAAAAACACCAGGAAAGCTGAAATTTAAAACAACAACCGCTTTAATCACTTTTAAACGCACTTAATACACATGTAAATATTTATTTATATATATTTTTATATATATATATATATATATATATATATATATATATATATATATATATATATATATATATATATATATATTTTTTTTTTTATATGTTTTTATTATCAAATATAAACACTAAAGGTCTTTCATCATCATCAATTTAATGGATATACATATTTAAATATAATATGAGTATGAATTTAAAGTAGTTAATCAAAGCATTCATTAAAGAATTATTTTATGGAATATAGCTTTAAATTTTAGCATCAGCATTGCGTCTGTTTGGCGCCAAAATAATTCAAAGTTTATAAATAGTTTGTATGTAATGGAGTGCTTAATTTCTGAAGAAGTCTTACCATTCAGTAGGACGAAAAACGTGTGTATTTAGTGCATTTAAAAGTGATTAAAGTAGTTGTTTTAAATTTCGGCTTTCCTGGCATTTTGTCAACAGTTAGTTTGTGTTTTAAGTGGAATTACTCCTGTACCAACACCTTTGCTCAACGGTACTTGGAATTCATAAATTCCAACGCCCTAGAGCAACTAATTCATAGTCTCACCAGGGGTACCAATATTCTAGACCTGGTCATTACCAACATGGGAGATCGATGCTCCACACCAGTGTTCACCCCTTCGTTGGTCAGATCAGACCATAAGCTAATCACCCTTGACATCCACATCCCACCCCCACCCCCCCCTTTAAGAAAACCTCCGTAAAAAACTTCTCCAAAGCAAGCTTCATGCTTCTCAATTCAGAAGTAACAAACTTCATGAGACCCATGCAGATGGGAACTGGAAGTTCAACTGCTGAATCCTACACTACACTGTACCAGCACATTCACTCGTGCATGGACAGAGACATCCCAAATAGAACCAAGACGCTGTCCTCTAAAAAAAGGAAGTCAATCTGGTGGTCCCCTGCCATAAACAAGCTGTACAACAGAAGGAAGAAACTGTTGCAGAAAAGAGAAAGAACCCAGGATTCAAAAAACTCCCTCACCAACCTCAGTAGAAAGCTGAGATCCTTCATAAAATCTTCCAAAGCTAGTTACGAAAACAAAATTGCCAAAGATTGCAAAGACAACCACAAGGCATTCTATAGCTATGTCAAGAATCTAAATCGCAATACTCAGATCTGCTCTGAGCAACAGCAAAATGGCACTAGATATACTGATCCCAAGGATATTGCCAATATCCTGGCAGATAGATTCAGTGCCAACTTCATCCCCCTCTCACCCCCTAAAGGGCCCATCTCAATACCAAAAAGAATGTCATATTCTGGTAATCATGGCCACTGAGGTAAAAACTACACTCTCTAAAGCCAAGAATACAGCATCCATGGGACCAGACAACATCCCAGGCTGTGTACTGCATGAACAACAAAATGAACCGGCACCTCACCTATGTGTCATGTTTAATCATAGCCTCACCTCAGGCTTCATGCCCACAGAGTGGCGTACAGCTACAGTCATCCCACTCCACAAGGGGGGGATCCACTTTGGATCCCAGGAACTACCGTCCCATCAGTCTGATGAGCCTGATCTGCAAGGCCATGGAACATATTATCATGGAACTTATAAACAAAGACATTAGCAACCTTCAAACACTGGACCCCACCCAGTTTGGGTTCGCAAAGGGCCGATCTTGCCTATTGAACCTGATCGACTTCTTCGAATCAGTCTCCAAAGTCGTGGACGAGGGAAAAGTGGTTCACACAGCCTACTTGGACTTCACTAAGGCTTTTGACACTATCCCCCACTCTGGAATCATAGATAAACTTACTAAACTAGGCATTAATTCCTATGTCACTTGATGGGTTGCAAACTGGCTTACTGACAGAAAACACGCTGTAAAAGTAGCCGACTCCAAATCCAGCTTCAGACAAGTGACAAGTGGTGTACCAAAGGATTCTGTTCTGGGACCACTCTTGTTTGGCATCTACGTCTCTGAAGTACAGGTCAACACTAAGGGACTCTGGATTACAAAGTTTGCAGATGACTGCAAGCTGGGAGCCATTATTGAATCCCCAAATGATGTGGATATACTACAAAAGGGCCTTACCAAAACAGATGCCTGGTGCCAGAGCCATGGGCTCAAGCTAAATGCCAAAAAATGTATAGTTGTCCCCTTTGGTAAAAAACACATACCTGTGAACTACCGCATAGGTGGGAGTACACTAAACACCGAAAGTGTGATGAGACCTAGGGACACAGGTGGACAGTGGTTTCACCTTTGATAACCACATAGCCACAACTGTTAGAAAATCCTTCTACATGGTACACCTCATCACTAAGGGCTTTTCATCCAGAAAAAAGGAGGTCATTGTCCCTCTGTACTCATCCCTCATTAGATCCATTATAGAATACAAAGCCCCGTTTGGTATGTACCTCACAAGACATCTTCAACAACTAGAAAGGTTGCAGAAATATCTTACTAAAAGAATCACAGGCCTAAAGCAGATGCCTTATGCTGACCATCTAAAGAAATTTCAGCTATACTCTGTTACATAACACCTACTCAGAGGCAATCTCTGCCTAACATTCAAGGCCATGTCAATCCCAGAGCTGTGGGACATGGTACACTTCAAGAAATCCCAATCCCTCTGAGCCACATGCTCCAGGGATCTTAACCTTGTCATCACCATGAATAGACCATGCTGGAGGGATAGGTTCCAGACCCAGGGACTCCCCATACTCTGGAATAGGCTGCCCATACATGTCAGGCAGAGCACCTCAATGGCCCTCTTCAAGAGGAACTTTGACGATTGGATGGGTGATAGGAAATTCACCCCAGGGATCACATCAGTAGCCCTGATAGATAGGGGTCCAGGAAAGTAAATATTTGTGGGAAGCAATAGCCAGGGAATCATTATGGCTAGGCTTCTATAGGCCCTAGGGTCGATAGCCTAGTACCTACCTATGAACCATTTTTGTAGTTTGCCAAAATAATAGATAAACAAAACAACAAAAGTCACTTAGTTGATGTATATAGACCCTGACTATAAAGACAAGGTGAAACACAGAAACCTGCTGCCTAAGTGGTGTACCACTTAGCTGGGGGTCATGCATGTGCAGAAGAACGAATATGCCTCCTGCAGGTAACATTTGAAGAGTATGCAAGGATATCAAGGGGTGGTTGGAGTTAGGGCACACTGTCTGGCAAGAGTATGATGCTGCATCAATGTCCTCATTCTCCTCATTGGCCCTGGATGTGAGTTGGGTTGAACCCAGGGCAGGCTGAGGCAGGCCCAATCAACCCAGTGAAGAAAGAGAGGAGGTGGTTGTAGGAGATGGTCGGTTATGGAGAGAAAAACAAAGAAAAGGAAGAAATATTATATCTAAGAAATATTTCACTATCTTGGAAGTAAACAGAGATAAAAACATATGTATTCATCTGGCAATTTGGTGAACTATTAGGCCCTGCCATCATGGCAATTCTAAAACTGTTCTGACCTTGTTGCAGGGCTGACCTGAAGAGATCAACCTCCTTAACAGACACCATGTAATTACAGTTAAGGGAGACCACAGGTAAGTGACTTAACTTCTTAATATTACTGAAAGTAAGTCTAAAATATCAAATGACATTATTTTAATTCCTGCCTTAGCAGTCCAAATTTTATAAATTTACCAAATATTCCTAACAAACAAATGTATCACAAATAATTGTCTGCAATGGTACGACTGTGATAGCATAATATGCTTATGATATCAGAGTTCTTCCCACTGAAACAGACTGTAACATGGCTGCAAACAATTCTTAATTTGACAAATAGGTAATCTTCATTAGCTGGTAAATTTTGAGACACCTGTATTCAGACTTGCAGTAGCGAAACTTTTAACACCTGAGTGCGTACTAGTTTACCTATACAAATTTTAGAGAGACATCCAATTATTTATTTCTAAATGTCAAGCTTGATTTACCAAGATACACATATTTGCATTATGTCATCTCTGGTGTCTACTATTTAGTTGCTAAGGCAACCAAATAATCCTGTGGCACTTGAGTTGAAGGCAAAAAGTTAATGGAACTGATGGTAAGGAATCAAGTTATTTATTGCCTTTCCCTCCTAGTGTCTCCTTTATCACAGGTCATGCATTCTGTGCATTGATCTGCAGCTGACTTTCTAAGAGCTAGGAATGATGCTGATTTCAGGTCTTCCTGTGCCAACAGGAAAGCAAATCCCTGATATATACATAGCTATTTTATTCCACCTCTTAGATACTGTATTTTGCTTCACGTTGTTTATTTTTGTTTATTCATAATGTGAAGAAAGCAACAAGATGCTTGTTAGGAACTGAAAGAATCTTCAAAGATTGTGTGCCTGTCTTGTGGAATGGTTGCATATAGTAGACTAAATGCAAATTAACTGTAGGTAATGGTGTCATTCAACAAAGGATACAAAATGAAGGACAGAGGGGATACACCATACCCAATCAGTGTATATGTGTGCAAATGTCACACATGCTGTAAAGCACTTTAACTGTGTAAAAAAAAACTCTTCTGTCTTATTTTAGAGCTAAAATATTGCTGGTGTGCTGCAATTACTACAATGTAGTGGAAGGAGGTTTAAGACTGTGGTTAATATAACAGTACACTTCAGGAGTCCTGGGTTTGATTCTCACCACCTCCATTTGTACATATTTATTTTTTTGCAGTATGGCATTTAATGCACAGCATTGAGGCTATGTGCTGTTAGGTTCCTCTACTCCAAGTTTTGATTACTCAGCTGTAAGACTGACTCTCTAGTTTGGAAAATTCAGTGCTTAAACTTGTGAGGTAATCATGACTGAGATCAGGATAAACCATCAATGTTTAATTCTTCTTCTTTTTTTTTTAATTTAGCATAAGCAGGTTATGCTTAGTGCAAGTTGTTTACATTGATCTCTCCCTCACAGAGTTCAGAATAATTAATTTGGAAATGTTGGACTTGAACCCCTTTATGACATATTTTAGGTTCCATTTCTGTATTGTGCAGAAACTATGCTTTAAGGTTCATAGGTAAGTATTACACTAACTACCCTTGTGGGCCATTTTAAGCTAAATCAATTTCCCTTTCAGATGAGAGAACCAAACCTTGTAACTTGTGCCTGTGATGTAAGCACCTTAACCATTATACCAAACCCTCAACTCCAAATGCACTGTGTTCCTATAGCTGTCGTATGCAGCTGCAGCAAACATTTACAGATATTTTTCATGACAATATTTATAATTAAAAAAAAAAAAACTGCAGCTCAACCACCAAGCAGCTTGGCAAAAGTTGCCACCAACTTGGCATTAAAAGTCATGTGGCTCTGGCTAATGGCTTACTGAGTCAGGGATGGTTTTATTGAGCGGGCTTGTGCTTTAGCAGAACTCACTAACTTATCAAATTAGTAATTCATGTGCACTCCATTCAAATACCTCTTTTTAACTGCAAACAGAATATAGTAGACGAGTGAAAGCTTTGTAAAGTTTATATGCTTATTGTATAAATACAGCCCTGCATTTCCCCTTTTCCAACAATCTGATATAATATAGTAAATTCACCTATATCCTATTTACAAGGGTTGTACAATACACTGTTTTTATGACGTCTTGAAACAGTCTGTGAAACATACCGGTTGTGGGTATATGTGCAAATAAATAATGTTACACGGTAGCAGCCCTATGTATTTAATGAGTCCTCAATAAAAGTAATACATAAGTAACATGTTTATACAATTCTAAAGCAATATCAGTGCATGTGGTACATTTCAGAAAAATCTGCGAAGTACTTCTTTATACAGAGACAAATATACTTAATATGGATCATTCATTTATCGTTAATTACGTTGTTCACAATAAAATTGACATGTCATTCTCATTTTGTTTAAATCTTATCAATGCTGTCTTTGTTATAGACATCTTGCAACACAGTGAACTTGGCACAGAAGTGGCAAAGAAGAGCAGGTAGAGGTGAGAAACCAAAGTACTAAATCCCATTTCCCATGCATCTGATTGCCCCATCAAATTGTAGTTGAAGTTAGGTGGCCTGGGCTGTATTCAGAGGTCTATCCATATTCTTTGAGTATTGCTATGCTATTCCTATTAGTCTGATAATTAGATTATACTGCAGTTTCCTGAATGATGCTATTGTACAAAAATGTTTCACTGAACTATAAGAATTCCAAAGTACCTACTTAGTGAGGAAATAACTCCTTCCCCAGCTTACCAGCGTGCTTCTCATAGCACCTTGGTGTTTGTTATATTTCCTTAGGAAAGTTGTTTCAGCATTTATACAGTCTGGTATTTTTCTTTTGGTGTTTGTTATATTTCCTTAGGGGAGTTGTTTCAGAGTTTATACAGTCTGGCATTTTTTTGGTGTTTATCATATTTCCTTAGGGGAGGAGTTTCATAGTTTAGATAGTCTGGCTTTTTTTTTTCGTTTTGTACAATGTTAGTTCCACTAAAGCAGGACTATGTAGTTCAGCAGGTCACATTATAGAAAACCCTATAGAAAATAATTGAAATGGCAAAGGAAGCTCTGAGCTCTTCCTAATTTTATTTTTCACCAGATGTGTAGATTCATTTTATGATATCTTGTACCTAGGTACCCCTTAAAACTGTATTTTTAGAAAAGTTATAAAGGTAGCAGAGATTATTAAATATTGGTATTGTTATCTCTTGTCTGATATGACTGACCAAGTAGAGGGACAGGTACATAGTTGCATAAACACCCTTGATAACAGTGTTAAAGTTTAAGGGCCCTGGAGACAGTTTCAACACAAGGTGATGTTTAGGCAGCAAAATAACTGGTTTAGTAGCCCTTTTATGCTTGCTATCATTGGCATAGTAATGTTTTTACAGATGCCTCCTCAGTGTCTATTCATCAGCTATACCATTGAAATGCTTCTCTTTAACCCTCCCTACATGAAAGTATTCTGTCAAGTACACAGATAACTGTACCATCAAACTCCCCATGTAGCAGCATCACCCCCTCATGAACCTTCCTTCCGTCATTGTTCTTGCTCTGAGATTAATGCAACTCACATAGAATATGGTATAAACAGTGTGGCACTCCTGATCAAAGAAACAGCAGTCTCCGAGACGTACACTAAAATGGAAGTCTTCAAACATCAGGACAGTAAAAAGAGAGGCAACACAAATGAGAAACTAACAAGAGGCACCAGTGCTGAGGGTAACATAGTTTTAGTACAGCCATATCAACCACTCAAAGGAAAACTTTTGCAAGCCAGTAATCGTAATACTGCATACAGTAAATTCAAATAATGGAGATAAAACAATACATAGTTTGTTTTGTTTCAATTTTTATAATTGCAGCCTTCAACTTAAGTTATTTATTTTATTTAAAAACCAGAACCATTTCTTTATACTACCTGAATAGTACAGCTGAACATTTCATGCTAGGGGATATATGTGCTCTCCCTGTTCCATTACATGCGTCAGTGATATTGTCCACTGAATAAACTCAAAATATGACGGAAATGCCATCAGTAAATCAAAGCATTTCACTATGAACATTAGTATATTACATACAGTAATGAATCCGTTGTTTTACATGACTGTCCTCCCCTTCTGTGTACACAAACTGCTATATTATTATTGCACGTTAGGGACAATTTGTTACATCATGATTCATTGACAGTGAGAATACATTTAAGTTGAAGTGCAATTAAACAAATTCACTACATCCTGAACCACAATAATTATTAAACTGTTTCTCCAAGGGCGTAGTCCCCTGCATTCCTGCTCAATCCCTGCTGTATTATAGCCACCCCTGGGTTCTCCATGTCATAGAAAGGATACCACTTAGTTCTCGAGGTAAACTCCAAGGGATTTCCTTTCTTTAAGATGTGGGAGTTGTGTTTTTGGTCATCTGGGTTTCAATGCGTTATCTTTGTTGAAATACATCCAAATGATTGTGTTCTGATGAATTTAACTGTTTTCTGTTATTATGGCATATGGGCAGAATAAACAATAACTCATAAATTACACTTTGTGACAATACTATATTTACCTTTTTCACTGGCATGGAGGGCTGCAAAGGTAACCATTATAAATGCTGTAGAATATTTTCCTGCATTGATAAGATGTGGGAATACATTCCCAGTATCCCAGTATCTTCGAAGGCACTGAGCAAATCGGATCCAGGGAGGAAAACATTGTATAAAACATGTCACTCCATAGGAGTAATTGTTGCACCAAAACAGATCTGCAGAACAAAACAGAAACAGAGTCATCATATAACATTTCTCTGTGACTCTCTTTATCTTCTACATTAATTCCATATCTGCAAACAAAAAAACTTCTTCACTTTTTCTATTATCACTTATAGCTATTATTTGACCTTAACACTTTAGCTACTGCTATTATTATAGGGTGAAGAGAAATCCCTTCCAAAGAATCTGTGAGATCTGTTCCCTGCATGCCGTGAAAGTGTGCTTATCCCTAACCAAATCACTTTTTACAAGGTTTGTAATGTCATCTGTAAGTGTACTATGAAACAGGCAGACATATAAGGTTTTGAAAATTATTGATTCACAAAGTGTTCTTCAGCTGGCAATACACTGTAAACCACTAGATAGAAGCATTATGGATGTATGTGAGTTCTGTTCAGTATTTTTAAGAGTCTTTGAGATACTACTGTATAATATTTTTTCTGATAGGAGCATTTTAATAAGTAAAAATGGTTATACAGCTATGACAGAAGAGGCAATAATCTTTTCACTGTATCCGTAATGTCTAGAAAGAGGTATTCTTATATCTCCAATTTAGAATTAATTGTCGATGTTAATGTTAAAAAGAAATGCAAAAGTTATTCTTTCCTAATAGTTTGTATACAGTGATGATACTCATTAAAATAACATTGAGAGATGTGTTATAAATTCAATTCAAGGTTCGCAGCATTGGTATAACTGGAACAATACTGGTTCAGACTGAATAATTTATATTCAAACTACTTGAAATAGATTATATTCTACACATACTACTCATTCATATGAAAATAGAGGATTCTATAAAGTCTTAATAAAAAAACTGAATAAGTATAAATGAATCCAACAGAACTTAAATCCACAGTGGATAGAAACCCAACCATGTTTAAAGTCCTAGCATGTTTAGATTCTAATAGCTCAGCCTTGTACTTTGACAAGAATTTTTGCTCTGCTTTCATCACTAGTTGCCGAATCTGAGAACCTCAAATTTGTGTTAATTATGTCAGAAAGATGCTCTGAATCCACTCCAGGATCTCCATGCTTTTGATTTCTGGGTTTGAGACTACTGAAATATTGATCAATAATTAATGGAATATGGACTTTGGATGCAGAGCCTTAAGGATATTAATGATAACCATACAGAATATTGTATTCATAAAGTAGCAGAAAGTATTCTAAAACCTAAGCCAACATGGGAAAGGAGAAAGAAGATTCTTATGATAAGGATGACAGCAATTAGGGATACAGAGAATAGGCAAGACTGGATGGAATTTATTGGAGAAAACTGGCAAAAGAACTAAGGTATTTGAAGCAAATAAACTGAGAGGGAAAGGTAATAGAATGTGAAGAGGCCAAGAATTTATTTGGACTGCAGGCTAGAGATTGTCTTCCCTATCAAGGACTGATATTAGAGTATAGGCAAAGAGAAAGAAACAAGGGGATCCTAAGCAAAAGACTAGCAGTGGTAGAATTTTTAGTATAAGCTAGAACAGAACCTGCTGTTAAAAAAGGAATAATTAGTAGAGCATATAAAATATTATAGCACTAACTGACGATGTTGGTGTGGTATATTGAAGATTTGCCCATGGTTGACATGGTTTAATCATGAGGGCAAAGCCCGAGTGATTAAATAAAGCCAACCGTGGGTAAATTTCAATATACCACAACCACGGAGTCGGTTATTGCTATTATACAATGACATTATTTAAGAAAAAAAATACTTACTTTTCTTAAATAATGTCTTTATTGAATGGCGCATTATTGTTCTTCTGCGGCTGGTGGTATACTGCTTCCTTCTGTTGATGTACTGTGCATGCGTATGGGACTTGCGTTCCCATGCATACCCAGTATATCAGTGCTCAGGAAAGTAAGCAATGGAGAAAAGAAGATCCACTTTTCCTTTCTTTCTTTCTTTCTTTCTTTCTTTCTTTCTTTCTTTCTTTCTTTCTTTTTTTCTTTCTTTTTCTTTCTTTCTTTCTTTCTTTTTAATTAAAAAAAAGGTTTGGGAAGTTTAGGGTAGGAGAGAGACAGAATGGAGGAAATACAAGGGAAATCTGGTATGTGTCTTTAGTTTTAAACAACGTACCTGATTTCCCTTGTATTTTCTGCATGGAGTCTCTCTCATATGTCCATAGTCCGGACTACAAATTTTGTTTTTATTTTTGTTGAAAAAATAGTTAAAATGAAAGAATATACCAATGGAAAAAAGACCGGGCGACCGGACCTTTTTCCATTGGTATATTCTCTAATTTACAACGGGCACGCTGGGTGGGCCGGCTAATCAGCATGCTTGTTTTAGAATGTTAATGGCCAGTCATTGTATGATGCATGATAACTATAAGAATTAATCAGAGGAGGTTAGAAAAGTTTGGGAAGAGAGATTGGATAAGCAATTCACAAAGAAACAATTGGGGGGGGGGGATATGTATGTCTCCCAAATATGCAACAAAGTGTAGAAGATTTAGGATATTTGCTTGGAAGTATTTTTGTACCCCAAGTGGACTCCACAAAGAATTTTTCTTCAGGTAGATAGCAAATTGTGGAGGTATGATGGGAAAGAAAGAGGTAATTGGGAATCTATTTTCTGGGAATGTAATGACCTAGCAGACTTCAAAAATTCCCAGCAGACTACCCTATCAGAAATAATGGGCCAGAAAATTGGTATAACTAAGGAAAGTAGTGAATATGGTAACAGAGATAAAGCAACTGGAAGCAAATGACAGAAAAAATAGGAATTGTGGGAAGAATACATGCAGACAATGAATGAGGTTTAAAGGAAGGCAGAATATAAATAAGCTATGTAATGTCTGACTGACAGTGACCTGATAGATTATAAGTGATGTACAATGTTTCCAACTAAAGTCATGTCAATATGGTTTGTTTTCAGTTATATAAATGAATGATATATATGATTGCCTAAAACAAAAACAGAAAATGTTTATGAAAACAAAATCCAATTGAAAAATAAATAAATACTGGAGTATGGTGTAGAATGTAGTACGGCTACAGCCACCATTCCTATCCTTAGCACCTTCTTCTCCATTGCCTGTACACCCAGTATATGGTAGAGGGTTCACAGAAATCCAACAGATGTGTGTTTTTTTAATTATTTCAGCTTGGTCACTGAGTATCCCCTTTTATACCCCCCGGCCTGTTTTCAGAAGATATACCTGGGATGGTGTTTATATTGTCTAAGGGAAATTTGGCCAGGACACCGGTGATATTCTGAGGAACTAGCTGGTGTTTCACACAATGGAGGAAGTGTAATGAAATCCACAGAGAAGCTGTCAGAAAATGCTGTAGATGAGTTGTTGCAATATATGCCTAATTTAAACATTAAAAAAACAATAAATAATAAAAAAAGAAAATAAAAATAAAGATGTGTACCACTGATGGGAAAGTCCAAAACTTTAGAGTGTTTTATACTTGTTTACCATGAATTTCATGCAGTGAAATCAAGTACAACATTTTTATTTCTGCATTAATGGAGATGAACTCTATATCTATTCTATCTATTTTGGTGTTTCTTGTACTTTTCTTTTTCTTACAAACAAATGGTCAAGAATGTTAGAAGATATACACGTGAAGTGAAAGGAAGACACATTTTTCATTTGTTGAAAAAGATGAGCTTTTGAGTAAAGATGGAGGCAAGTAAGGTGAAAGGTTATTTGACTTGGCTGGGTGAAAGTTCTTCAAAGTTCTTGACAAAATGGATTATAGACTGTTGTGGAATAATACTGATAAATGTAAGGCAGATAATGGGTTAAAAGATGATATAATAAATATATATAAAAATATGAAATATAGCTCAGTAATGAATGGTTTAAAAAGAAGCATTTTGAATGTGAGAAACTGTGAGGAAATGATGCCATATTAGCTCATTTCAGCATGCCACTTATGATCTAAAAGAACAAATTGTAAGGTGGCTTGTGCAAAAGATAATTTTTATAAATATGTCAAGGAAAAAATGTTTTGTTTATTTATTTATTTATTTTTTTTGTGTGTGTGGGTAGCCTACCCATGCAGGGTAAAACTACTCGAGACTGTGTCTTATTTAAAAAAAATCATAACTAAGTGGACTCCTTAGGGATGGTCTTTTGCCAATTGCATGATGCTCAAAAACAAGATATTCTTAATGTAAAAATTGCAGGCTGGTATATAAGTAACATGATAAAAAATATGTGGGAGTGAATGAATGGTGGAATAGCTTTTGGAAAAGTAAGGAAAAATGTTATGGGGTTGTGATTCAGGGAGGTTGAAAACTAATTAGTAAACTAGGGAAATAAAGTTGGAAATGGTGAATAAAGTAAGTTGTAATTGGTAAATAACACAGTTTGAGAAGAGGCTAAATTCCAGATTCAGGAAAGGGGGAAGGTATGGATTAAAAATGTTCCTGTTTCTGTGTTTACTTATATAGGTTAATAATCTTCATATCCTAGTTGGCTGACAATTAAATTATTAAGGATTTGTCTCTTGGGCATTTGATGTTCTAGATTAAACCTAGGACGATGAATGATTTTACATAAAGAAATTAAAGAAGGTGGACTAGACACACTATATCTACTAGTGCCTTTGTTAGTATTCTGTGCAAAATATCAAACATGACATTGAAAGACAGTAGAACGCCAAGTACATTCTTTGGAAGAATATGGTTTGTTATAAAGCTGGAAGGTAGGCATAACTTTAAACGACAAAGAGAAGGGAAGAAGATTATAAAAGCATGGAAGATAATTTCTGAAATATAAAAAATATTAAAAGGAAAATATTCAGAAATATAGCTGAAAGATAATATAAGGTAGACCTAAGGTAAAAAATGAATGAAATTGAATACAGGTATATTAAAATCTGTTAATGGAAAGAAAAACACCAAATTTTAGGCAGGGGATATAGAGGACTTGTGAAGATGAAAAAAATAAAATTACAGCTAAAAATGAAGAGACAATATGGAATTTTTGATTTATTAGAAAGCTGTTGGTGGGTTGTGCATTTTGTTAAGTAGGTAGTATAAATGAAGATGGATTGGAATAATAAAAATGTGAATTTTGTGATCAAAATGGCCATTGTTTTGAGGATTCAGAGGATGATCACAAGTGGTTCTTTTTCTGTAGTCTTTAGACAGATGACCTCGTAGGTTAAATGTAGGTACTTCAGAATGCAACAAATGAAAGCGGAGTAAAGAAACATAAATAAAACAAGTAAGGGTTAAATAATAGATAGCAACTACTGTTTCTTGCACACACACACACACACACACACACACATATATATATATATATATATATATATATATATATATATATATAGTATTTCTAGTGATAGTGAAGTATAAGCACATAAGTATCAGTATTCATGTTATTTCACCTGGATAATGCAGGTAGCTATGTTAGGGATCCTTTAGTGTCTGTCTGAGGAGTGAAAGGTGATGAATACCTTTTAGTGTGGATGGCATTACATTCTATACCTCGGATACAAAGACAAATAACAAAAACTACTGGTTCAACTGTCAAGCAACCTCATATTGATATTTTCTGCTTCTTCTATATGTATCAGGAATATTTTTTGAAGGAAGATAACAGAAAATATTTTTATTTTAGGGGGTAGTTTATTCCATAATTTTGAAAAGTGGTGTGCAATGTATATTTTACTTTTTTTTCTATTAGTGATATTTATTTATTGACATTTGATTACTTGGAAGGTCCAACTGGGTAGTAGCTCATTTCCAGCAGAGGCCGAGGCAGAAAAGCTCCAGATTATTACAAAACATTTTAAGAACAATAATTTTACAATCTTCAAAAATAAAACAAAAACATCTGCAGTTTAAATAATTCTAACACATTAGACATAATGTAAAACATTGGTTAAGAATTGATACAAGGTATATGACACTCATTTAATATTTAGAGAAATTTTACACAGTTTGTATAGAAATTAAAGATAAGTTAGTCTAATACAAATAGGAATTGCAATATGAAGTGAAGGAAAAACAGGCTTATGGTATATTTGGGGAGAAAGTCAGGGAAGAAAATTAGATAACAGTAGGGAAGTAAGTGAAAAGGGGAGATTAAGGAGATATAAGGAATGAAAAGGTACTTGGTCACATTTAGGGATAGAGTTTATCCCAGTTTTGAACAAGAACAGAGCCAGATTTAGCTAGGAACTCTTTCAGAGTGGTGTTGAAAGATGAGAGGGAGGGTATAGTCCTGATGGATGCAGGTAAGACGTTCCAGGCCCTAGCAACCTTGTATGGCTACAGACAATGCATAGCTGATTTCTTAGGTTTGTAGACAGAGAGGAATTTTTAGTCACTGGATCTCAATGACCAACTGGGAACATAGTTGTCATACAGAAACTTAAACCCACTACTCTCTCTGCTGATAAATTACCTGCAGAATACCTGCAAAAAGCTGCTAAAGTCATAGCCTACCCCATATCCATCCTCATTAACAGAACTATTTCTGAAGGATCTATTCCCCTAATCTGGAAAGTCTCTCACATAATGCCCCTGCATAAGGGCGGTAACTCCAAAGAGTTGTCCAATTATAGGCCCATAGCTATTCTATCTCCTTTGGCAACAATAATGGAGAAATGTATACACATACAACTGTTAACCTACCTACTCGATCACAATTTATTAGCACCCTGTCAACATGGCTTTAGACCATTTCATAGCACCACCTCTGCTCTCTTATCCTTCACTAACCATATTAACAGTAATCGTAATATTGATACTCTATCCTCAGCTGTTTTTATTGACCTGTCCAAAGCATTTGACATGGTGGATCACCACCTCCTTATAGACACACTCAAAAACCTGTCATTGGACAACCATACTATACAGTGGTTCCAATCATACCTACATAACAGGCAACAGGCTGTACTATGGGAAAATACTTTATCTTCCCATGTCCCAGTCACTCTAGTGGTCCCGCAAGGATCTATATTAGGCCCATTACTCTTCTCCATCTTTACAAATGACCTTCATTCTGTAATTCCTCAAGCTGACTGTATCCAATACGCTGACGACTCCACACTCATATGCGCTGCTGCTTCTCAGTCAGAACTTCAGTCACTAACCCAAATGACCTTTAGTACAGTTGAAAACTGGCTCCTACAAAGACATCTTATCCTTAACCCCAAAAAAACAAAAATGCTACTATTTACCCCACCCACAGAACCTCCACACTTAACTTTACTATTACTTCAAATGATGGAACTATAATATCTCCTGAACCAACCACCAAACTACTCGGGGTACTAATAGACAACAACTTGTCCTTTGAACCTCACATTAATAACACCATAAAAATAGTAAACAAGAAACTAGGTTCCCTCTATAGAATAAAACCCTTTCTTACACCTCCAACCAGGGTTACTATTGCTCGTACCCACCTCATCTCTACCTTGCTCTATGCCTCCCCTATCTATACCAAAATATGTAGAAGTAATCTGAGTAAACCTACATCCTCCTACAACAATATTGCCAGATTTGCAGCTGGGTCCTCCTATAGAACTCATCACTGTATCAATCTGAATCAGTTAGGATGGTTAGAGCTGCCAAATTTAATACTTTTCAATCAATTAATAGTAGCCCATAAGATCCTGTATTTACCTCAAAATACACCCATACTTACATCCCTAGTCATCCCCTATAATAACCTCAAGACCTTACGCTCAGCTAATAACCTACTTGTACAAATATCAAAATCCAACAACTTAGCTGGTGACACCTTGTTCTCCAGTACAGTAGGTAAAGCCTGGAACATCCTCCCAAGCCAGCTAACCTCAATATCCTCTGTCAGCTTATTTAAAAGCAAGCTTAAACCCTACCTCAAATCACACTGGCTATGCCCCTGTGTTAACCCAGACTAAGTACCTAACTATTAACTAGACTCCCACAATTCCTAGCCTCCCATGATCATGATCTTGTGTTGTCTCACTCATTTTTAGTGAGCTTAACCTTCCTTAGGATTTTTTTCATGTAAATAAGTATATACTGTGGAATGATCAAACACCTTCATATAGTATCACAACCTATGTGTTAAATAACACTAAAAATCCATCCTTGCCGTTCTTCTATACTCTATCTATTGATCTCTAGTGTTTTTCTTTCTTAGGTTTTTGTGAGACCTTAGTATCTCTTATCATAAATTACTAGGTGTATCTAATTTTGTAATATGTTATAAAGATTTGTACTACACCATTTCTAATACAAATATATTAGTCTTTTTCATCTATTTTTAGATAAATGTTTCCTTTTTCCTACTGAAATATAAAATATATAATCTTAGGCTTGTACTATAATTGTTAAACTTATGTAGCAAATTATACTGTTATTGTCTTTGTCTTGACCTTTTATGTTGTTGTAATTTGTGGAGATTTTCTCCCCAGGCCTCCACTGAAAATGGACATATATCCAGCTGGACTAGCCCGGTCAACAAATATAAAATAAAATAAAATAAAATAAAAAAAATGTTCTTTAGCGCTGGACAGGCAGATAGATGCTGGATAATTTTATAGGTGGTAAGACGTTGTGTATATGTTAGTTAATGTGGCAATTCTAATCAATTAAAGATTTTCAGTGTTATACAGTGATGGGTTCTGGAAGGGGTATGTGCCACAAATTTAACAACTTTGTTATGGCATTATTCAAGTTTTAATTTTTGTGAAGCCTGGAGGTTAGTAAAGATGGGAGTGCCATACAGAAGAAGGAGAGGAGATAAGTAGTGGCAATTGTAGTTTTAGTTGCATTGTTTGCTATGAGAAGTGACTTCACTGGTTGTATTATCAAGAGAGGCTTTAAATTTTATTTTTCATGAAAGAGGAATTTGGGGAAAAACTAGTTTGGTCTTTTTTTGGGTTAAGCATGACTTGTGAGTTATGAAGCCATGTTTCAGTGTCTAATAAAGCTTCCTGAGTAATTTTTTGGAGGTGTACCATGTTGTCAGATGTGCAAGTAATAAGACTGGAATCATCTGCGTCATGATATTTATTTTTAGTATTAGGTTCCTTGATATGGCGGATACTGTCTTATAAACATAAACCAGACAGAATTCATCTGTAACTAATTTGTATGTAACAGCATACAATAATAATTTCCACAGTGTTTTTAATTAGTTCATTTTTTGCAACCTATGATTTTTCTAATAAGGAATTATTGTTGTTGTTGTGTCTTTCGGCTTTTCCCGGTTAGGGGTCACCACAGCGGAACTCCGGTCCGCTAATGGTTGGCAGTAGATTTTTACGTGCCAAGTTGCCAGCCCTGATGCACAACCTTCAACGAAGGTATGCCCATTCATGCATGTCTCCACACAGAAGACGCTCTAGCTGAGAATCGAACAGGACAACGTCTTACTGTGTGGAAACAACGCTACCGCAGCACCACCACCGTGGTCTCTAGTAAGGAATTATTGTACCCTTTTAAATTGTTTCAATTGGCTTGTTTGGAGACTATAGAGAACACAGCATTATTTTCTTCAATGGATCAGATTGGTGAGATTTCTCTGAATGCTTCTGATCTTGCCCTGTGTTTTTGATTTGCTTCTTATAAAATGTGTTTTCCTACAAATTGTTAAGGATTGCAGTCACTAAATAATGACAGACATTTGAATTTCATGCTTCATATCCTTCTAAAAAACAAGCTAATACAAAGCCTGTTCTAGCAAAATCTTCTAAAGAGCAATATTTAAAATCCATCCATGGGACTTAATTTCCTGATTGTTGCACTAAAACATTGAAAGCTATGTAGTGCAGTGACCTCTTGCAAGTGAGTAGACATGCCCTTTGGAATTAGATGGCATATGTATCTCTTATTTTTATCAATACCAAATGGTTAAAGTTTCAGCTGCTGTTTACTATTATCCTTAAATTTTGAATGCTGATGTCTTTATGATACAACTATTTTTAGTTATAATGTATTTAATTTTTGCCAAAGCTTGTGACGCAGCATTTATTGACATTAAAGGTAAGGTTGTTACTATTGCAACAGGCAACTTTTTTCAGAGACAGTGCTCTGATCAAAGCTGACCATTTACATGCACAATCCAGTTGAAATAAATCACAAAGCAACATACAAAATATAAGTCTGATTAACAGACATTCATGTAAATAACAAATTTAGCATTTAGACTAACACAGAAGTTCATAGGGTATCCCTTTGCTGTTCAGGCCTTCTGACTTTTTGGAGGGCAGAACCTAGTGGCTACTAAATTGCAGGGGTGGGGAGTGAGGGCCTACATAGAGAGAGTCAGAGAGGTGCACCATAGACCAAGAGGGTCTGTTCTTGAACTCAAAACATTGGTGAAACAGGCAGATGCCCTGCCTCTGTGCCAGCAGGTTAAAACTGTGAAATGTAGTTACGTAATGTTAACAACTATGCTTACACACATCAGAAAAAAGTATTAAATTACAGTATGACATAATTTTTATTTCTCTATACTTATACAATATTCAGAATTTTATGTTCTTATCATATATGGTCTATAGCAATGGCCAGGGGAGAGTGGACATGGATGTATGGGCAACTAGAATGTGGTATCGGCTAGGAAGTAGTTTTATGCTGAGGAAAACATGTCTGACTCAGAAAGAGAGGGTCTGCATTGCCAGAAGAGAAATTAAAGAGGTATATGGACATCATTATGACTTTAAACTGAGGTGGAGGACAGGGAAGAACAAAAAGGATGCTCAGCTAGGTAGGAGAAAGAGGGGAAGGAACAAATACAGGTTTGGAATCTGATGCTCTGCAGTACCTGGAGGAGCCCAGGAAAAAAGATGGGGAGACTGCAGAGCATTCTGGGAAATGGCAAAGTAGTATAGACTAGATTCAGACCTGCTGAATCTGGCTCTGTTTGCAATATAGCAAAAATACAGTTTAAAAGTGCAAAATGCAGTATGAAATTGTACTTAAGGTTAGCAGAATGCAACAGATTCCTTAGATTCCACAGCAAAGCAGTGGCTGGTTGCTTAACTCTGTGGAGCTGTTTTAAAAAAGTGAGCAAACTGAATTAAACAATTTAACCAATAAAAAGCTTAAAACTGAGAACTGTTCCATCAGCCTTCCGTCAGATGAGTCCTAACTGCACTCTCCTGCCACAAGGGTGCAGGGGGGCCCTTTCCAACAAAAGATAGCCTGGTTTAGTACTCAGTTTAATAAATAGAACCAGATTCAGCAGGTCTGAATGTAGTGTCTATATTACCTGATCGAATGTTTAGGTTAGCAAATACCTAAACGTCATGCTGGTAATATTGAAAAATTAAAACAGTGAACGGCTGATTTAACGTAGGGAATGAATTCCCTCGGCCGCAAAAAAAAAAAAATAAATAAATAAATTTAAACCAAAATGAAGTGGGGGGCTTCGCCCCCCACACCACCCCTAGCTAAATATATCAACTCTGAGATCTCTCTAAAGTGGGTAAAGGGCAAAATCTGCATAATAGCCAAGGGCATTCTTTCCCTGCTTTAAATCTGCCGTTCGTGTTTTTGTTTGCTTTCACTATTACCAGATCGACGTTTAGGTATTCTCTAACCTAAACGTTCGATCAGGTAATAGGAACCCTGAATGTAGTTTATGCTATAGCAGACAAAAAGTGCAACAAATCAGCCAGAACATTTTTTTTAAAAATCAGTAATGTAGCAAAAATGCAGTTTAAAAGTGCAAAATACACCATAAAATTGTAGTTATGGTTATCAGAATGTAACAGATTCCTTGGATTGCACAGATGAATACAGCAGAGCAGTGGCTGGTTGCCTAACTCTGTGGAGCTGTGTTAAAAAAGTGAGCAAATTAAATTAAACAATTTAACCAATAAAATAGCTCAAAACTGAGCCCTGTGCCAGCAACTTTAGTTTACTCCATTGTGAGACACACAGGTGTCCCCTCACCAGGATGGACAAGGAGAAGGTTAAGGTCAGCTGGCTATCATGTGCCAGGATCCGTTAACTCACATATGCACTCCAGTCTCTCAGCAACAAGTACCATTATGACTTCATCATAGTTCATGTTGGTGTGAATGACTTGAGCCATACGTCGCTGGACTATATGAAGAGAGACAAGACTGAGTTCTATGAATATGTGTCTCAGGCAGGTATATCCCTAGCTTTGAGCAGCATTCTACCCTCACCTAGGATGATACCACAATATAAACAAAAATTATTGATTTCAATGATTGACTTAGTTTCTGGTATCATTCTAAGGGGATCCAGTTACTGTCAGCCTGGGATGACATGGTTGATGGACCACACTTCTTTGCCAGAGATGGTCTTCACCTATCACCTCTAGGCTTTTGATTACTGGCTAAGGCACTTGCCTCCCTCATAGTGACCATTTTAGGCAAGGTCTCAAGAATAAAATTTCTGATGTGAAAATATAACTCACAAATAAATTAAAGGTTATGCTGCTAAACACTAGGAGTTTAGATCAGAAACTGCACTCTCTGGAAGCACTCCACTCCCTGGAGGATGTTGATGTCTGTGCAGTCACAGAAACTTGGTTCAAGCTTGCAGAGAGTATCCCGGCCTTAAAAGGCTACAATGCCTTCCATACTTTCAGACCACAAAATGAACACATGAGAACCAAAGGAGGAGGACTATCTTCATCAAAGATTAATACAACTCTAGACTGGTTAGAGTGGAAAACTCCATGGAATTACTCCAGGTTCAACTAACTGTGGGTAAGACCCTCCCCCTCTTCATATCATCATTAGCTAGCGGCCCCTTCAATGAAACATTATACCTACACTGCTTATTTGTACCTACTTGTGTCAATCATATTACAACCAAACATTCTAGTTATGGATGATTTTAACTATCTCTCCATTGACTGGGAAACTTAAACGAGTACTAACATGCTTGCACAAAGATTCCTGGACATTGTTAACACTAATGCCCTGGAACAAATAGTATACAATCCCACAGCTGAAATATTCTTTACCTGGTCCTCACCAACATGGCTGACCATTGCACCATCACAAGTATAGAACCTTTACTGATTAAATCTGATCACAAATCAGTCACATTTAAAGTAGCTATAACATCTGAACCCCTTTTAGGTGAAATCAGGCTAAAAATTTTCACCAAAGCTAATTATACACTCCTAAGGGATGGCATAAATAATTTCCAAGCTCCTGTTCCCATATATGGCATTGACAACTATACTAAGGTATACACAAATGCCATGTACAAACATTTATACAAATGTATTGACACAGCTGTACCTGATAGGATCAAAACAAGATCCTCAAGAAAAAACAACCCTCCCTGGTGGACATCTCGCATTAATAAGTTATACAACAAGAGGAAGAAGTTGCTGTCTAAGAATAAGAAGAGAGGTCCCAGCAATGGAAGAATACCAACCTGTGCTGAACAAACAAGACAACTTGTAAAATCTTTTAAGGGCAACTTTGAAAAAAATTTAGCAACCATAGCTAAGGATAACCGTAAGGTATACTTCAGCTATATCCATAACCCAAAAGGTAGGACTCACACGTGTGCTGAACTAGCTGTGGATGGCATCACACACACTGTTCCTGTGAAAATAGTTAACCCATTACTCGAAAGGTTTGGTTAAAATTTCACTCCCATGTTCCCTCCAAACATTCCACAAAGCATTCCCTCTACATCTCCCCCACCTTGCATCTCCAAAGAGCAAGTCATTAATGGTCTCTCCAAGGACAAAAACAGAACCTCTATGGGACTGGATGGGATCCCGGGGTTTCCTTTTAAATGGTCTAAAACATGAGTTAGTAACTCCATTAGGTACTCACTTCAACCACAGCCTGAGTACTGGTTTTGTCTATGCTGAATGGAAAACAGCAGCTGTCATCTCCCTTCATAACGGGGGTACAGCAACAGTCCCTGGGAACTACAGACCCATAAGCTTAACCAGCCTTAACTGTAGGGCCATGGAAGGAATCATCATGGACCTTATAAATAAGGACCTCCAAACTCTTGACCCGACACAGTTTGGTTTTGTCAAAGGCAGATCATGCCTGTTAAACCTGGTGGAATTCTTAGAAAATGTCACCAGAGCCATACATAAAGGCAAATCTGTACATACAGCCTACCTTTACTTATCCCAGGCCTTCAATACAATCCCACGTTTGGGCATCACTGATAAACTCTGCCAGTTGAATATCAACCTTCATGACATCAGGTGGGTTGCTAACTGGCTCACCGACAGATGACACAGTCAAAATTGGGGACTTTACCTCAACCAGCAGACCTGTCACCAGTGGCAGTCCACAGGGGTCAGTAATGGGGTCAATTCTGGGCCCCCTATTGTTTGGAATATAGGTGCAATCACTGAATCCCCAAACGATGTCAATATACTTCAAGAGGGACTTGCACAAACCAGTGATTGATGCCAAAGCCATGGACTCAAACTCAGTGCTAAAAAATGCATTATCATCCCCTTTGGTAAAAATTATATCCCTGCAGACTATCATACAAATAACAATACCATAAGTAACAATGCAATAGTGAGGGAGTTGAGAATGTAATATGACAGTAACCTAAACTTTGACCTCCACGTGTCTACTGTGGTAAGGAAAGCATTCTACATTGCACACCTCATTAGCAAAGGCATTGCCTCAAGAATGAAAGAGGTCATAACACCTCTGTACTCAACCCTCACTAGGCCAATATTTGAGTACAATGCTTACTTTGGTATGTACCTTACCAGGCAACTTGAGAGACCTCAGACATTTCTAACCAAGAAAATTCATGATCTCCAGCACACATCATACGTTGACAGCATGAACTCATTGTAGCATACAAACTATTTAGAGAAGACTCTTGCTGAGCAATCTCAGATCCAAACCTAATGGAAATGCTGTATATCCACAAGTCAAATGGGACAAGGGTCACACGCTCCAGGGACCTTAATCTTGCCTACGACATAAATAAGACCAGCTGGAGAGACAAATATGTCCCTCAGCGGTTACCTCTCCTCTGGAATAGGCTACCAATTCACATCAAACAAAAGCCCCTCTATGACCCTGTTTAAATGCAGCTGGATGACTAGATGGGAAACAGTAAATTCCTGCTGGGGATATCAGCTATGACTCTCCTAAATATGGGCACTCATTGCTAACCAAGATCTCGAGTTTAGGTAAGATCCTTTATATTGGGTTTATCTAGTATTATACTGGCTATACACAGCTAGTCTTATAAAGACCTTTGGGTCAATAGCCCAGTAATAACCTATGAACCTATAAGATATTGCCAACAACACAGAGACTTGGGCAGTAATCAGATCTGTCAGGGATGAATTAGTTCCAGGCTATCATATCCTGAGGAGTGACAGGCAGTGAAGTGAGGGAAGGGAGTGGCATGATATGTAAGAAATTTGATAGCCTGTGAGGTAATATAGGATGAAGATGAAGCAGAGCAGCAAGTTGGAGTGGGAATGATGAAGAAGCTTAATACACAGGCCACCAATCTATAGGCACAGTACAGTGAAAGGTAGTGGTTAGACATCTACTGTCCTCTTGACATATTGATGGTGGAGGACAGTCTACTGGTGGATTTGCTCAGGAACTAAGGCTGAGGACAAAAAGGACATTGATAGTGTTGGGCAATCTCAGTCTCCTATGTACAGTGACTAATTTTTATATCTACAGTAGAAATGGAAAGGATCCTGATAAAAACTCAATAAGAATCTGTTTGTTTGGTGCAAGAAGACATTAGAAAAGCATCACCCTGCACTTAGTTTTCACCGGTTCAAGTAAAGTTTGTTTCATGGAGACAACTTCTTTACTGGCCAGCAGTGACACTGCTACAATATGGTTCACCACAGGCTGAGCAATGGAGACAGACAGAACAAACACAGCAGTGTGGGGGAGTAAAACTGTGTAAAATAAATGCATACAGAAGTGGAGAAGTTGCAGGAGTTAAAACACTCACTAGAGGAAGAGGAGGTTACCATCTGTAGATAAGATTCAGAGGAAACATTCTAAAAGATATGCACAAGAGTTTATCCAAGCAGATTATGAGAGATGTCAAGAAAGTACTTGGGAATTAGGAGAAAGCATTTAAATGATGGAAAGAAACAGGAGAAGAGACAGAGAAGTAAGGAGAGAATAGAATTGTAGTATAAATACCACTTCAGGTGTTCCCTGAAAAGACTACCCAGTCAACAAAGGATAGATAGACAGATAGATAGATAGATGGATAGATAGATA
Organism: Protopterus annectens; assembly: GCF_019279795.1. Taxonomy (NCBI): domain Eukaryota; kingdom Metazoa; phylum Chordata; order Ceratodontiformes; family Protopteridae; genus Protopterus; species Protopterus annectens. Next base: position 320,550,403 of record NC_056750.1, on the reverse strand, counting down.
GATAGATAGATAGATAGATAGATAGATAGATAGATAGATAGGTAGATAAGTAAATAAATAAAAGTGAATAAATAAGCAAATAAGCAGACGTGGAAGGTCAAAATAAAACAGGAGAGCAAAATAGTTTTTAGAATAAAACAGGGAGGAAAAAAGAGTTTCAAGGCACAGTCCAGAAAAGAAGAAGAAGAACACCAACCTAAACAGGAAAGTCAAGGGAGTAAAGTTGATTAAAGTTGACAATGGCATTATTCAAAGTCAAAGTCAAAGTAAACTTTATTGTCGACCAGATATACACAACAGTGCATGCTGAACAAAATTACTTTGTTTTGGTTTCCTATGAACACATAGTTTGAATGACAGTTACTAATGCACATACAGTAATAATTAAAAGATTAACAACTCAATAAATTACCACAATTGGAAAGGAAGACATTAGACAATATTATACTAGTAGGTATTGGAAGACAATGACTTCACATTGCGACTTATTAGAATATTGCACTTCATCAGTTGTAGTATGATATATTCTGATTTTCATATTGCACATGTATTGTGTGGTGACTGCCTCCTGACTATTCATATTACACATGTATTGTGTGGTGGCTGCCTCCTGACTATTCATATTATACATGTATTGTGTGGTGACTGCCTCCTGATTATTCATATTACACATGTATTGTGGGGTGACTGCCTCCTGACTATGCATATTACACATGTATTGTGGGGTGACTGCCTCCTGACTATTCATATTACACATGTATTGTGTGGTGACTGCCTTCTGACTATTCATATTACACATGTATTGTGTGCTGGCTGCCTCTTGACTATACATATTACACATGTATTGTGTGGTGGCTGCCTCCTGATGATTCATATTACACATGTATTGTGTGGTGATTGCCTCCTGACTATTCATATTGCACATGTATTGTGTGGTGACTGCCTCCTAACTATCCATATTACACATTTATTGTGTGGTGGCTGCCTCCAGACTATTCATATTGCACATGTATTGTGTGGTGGCTGCCTCCTGACTATTCATATTGCACATGTATTGTGTGGTGGCTGCCTCCTGACTATTCATATTACACATGTATTGTATGGTGGCTGCCTCCTGACTATTCATATTACACATGCATTGTGTGGTGGCTGCTTCCTGACTATTCATATTACGCATGTATTGTGGGGTGACTGCCTCCTGACTATTCATATTACACATGTATTGTGTGGTGGCTGCCTCCTGACTATTCATATTACACATGTGTTGTGTGGTGATTGCCTCCTGACTATTCATATTACACATGTATTGTGTGGTGATTGCCTCTTGGCTATTCATATTACACATGTATTGTATGGTGACTGCCTCCTGACTATTCATACTGCACATGTATGGTGTGGTGACTGCCTCCTGACTATTCATATTGCACATGTATTGTGTGGTGACTGCCTCCTGACTATTCATATTAAACATGTATTGTGTGGTGATTGCCTCCTGACTATTCATATTACACATGTATTGTGTGGTGATTGCCTCATGACTATTCATATTGCACATGTATTGTGTGGTGGCTGCCTCTTGACTATTCATATTGCACATGTATTGTGTGGTGATTGCCTTCTGACTATTCACATTACACATGTACAGTGTGGTGGCTGCCTCCTGACTTTTCATATTACACATGTATTTTGTGGTGGCTGCCTCCTGACTATTCATATTACACATGTATTGTGTGGTGGCTCCCTCCTGACTATTCATATTGCACATGTATTGTGTGGTGGCTTCCTCCTGACTATTCATATTGCACACGTACTGCGTGGTGGCTCCCTCCTGACTATTCATATTACACAAGTATTGTGTGGTGGCCCCCTCCTGACTATTCATATCACTGGTTTTGTGTGGTGTCTGCCTTCTGACTATTCATATTACACATGTATTGTGTGGTGACTGCCTTCTGAGTATTCATATTGCACATGTATTGTGTGGTGATTGCCTCCTGACTATTCATATTACACATGTATTGTGTGGTGATTTTCTCCTGACTATTCATATTACACATGTATTGTGTGGTGGCTCCCTCCTGACTATTCATATTGCACATGTATTGTGTGGTGGCTTCCTCCTGACTATTCATATTGCACACGTACTGCGTGGTGGCTCCCTCCTGACTATTCATATTACACATGTATTGTGTGGTGGCCCCCTCCTGACTATTCATATCACTGGTTTTGTGTGGTGTCTGCCTTCTGACTATTCATATTACACATGTATTGTGTGGTGACTGCCTTCTGAGTATTCATATTGCACATGTATTGTGTGGTGATTGCCTCCTGACTATTCATATTACACATGTATTGTGTGGTGATTTTCTCCTGACTATTCATATTACACATGTATTGTGTGGTGGCTGCCTTCTGACTAATCATATTACACATGTGTTGTGTGGTGATTGCTTCCTGACTATTCATATCTTGGATAATTAGGTGGCTTCCTTGTTCACTGCGAGAGAGGGAACTCTGAGCAGCCTATCTGCCCCTGTAGGAGTGGTCCCAGCCCAGCAACTTGTAGCTCATTGGCCATTTTTGGCTAATTTCTATCCTTTTGATCTCCCTGGTATAAAAACCGCTTAGCGCGGTTTTGCGCTTGTATACAGCTCAGCAAGCTCCTTGTGGTGCCCTGCAGAGTCCTACAAGTGGCCGAGAGACAAAAGAGAGACTTTGGACTTGATTAAGTATTGTTTTTGCTTGTTGTTTCCCTGAAACGCTAATTCCACCTAAAACGCGGCTTTTCAGTGCTTCTGTGGATCCCTAGTGATATCTGCATTGCTTACTGTACTTATTTCTTTGTTGCACTTGAAAAAAGTTACTGCTTGTCATTTTTACATTTAAGTTACCTGTAACACAGTCGCAGGCTACACACTCAAGTGCGCTAGCCTCCTCTGTGTATTTAAAATAATTTCATATCTGCATTTCTGTTGTTTCTGAAAAAAAAAAAAACACAAAAAAAACTCCTTATTTTCCCGCCTTTCTGAACTAGTCTAGTCCAGTTTTCAGGCTTTGCTGAATCCAGGACTGTGGTAAAGGTTCCTGTGTTGCCCATATCATACTTGGATAATTAGGTGGCTTCCTTGTTCACTGTGAGAGAGGAAACTCTGAGCAGCCTATCTGTCCCTGTAGGAGTGGTCCCAGCCCAGCAACTTCTAGCTCATTGGCCATTTTGGGCTAATTTCTATCCTTTTGATCTCCCTGGTATAAAAACTGCTTAGCGTGGTTTTGCGCTTGTATACAGATCAGCAAGCTCCTCGTGGTGCCCTGCAGAATCCTACAAGTGGCTGAGAGACAAAAGAGAGACTTTGGACTTGATTAAGTATTGGTTTTGCTTGTTGTTTCCCTGAAACGCTAATTCCGCCTAAAACGCATCTTTTCAGTGCTTCTGTGGATCCCTAGTGATATCTGCATTGCTTACTGTACTTATTTCTTTGTTGCACTTGAAAAAAGTTACTGTTTGTCATTTTTGCATTTAAGTTACCTGTAACACAGTCGCAGGCTACACACTCAAGTGCGCTAGCCTCCTCTGTGTATTTAAAGTAATTTAAGCTCTGCATTTTTGTTGTTTCTGAAAAAAAAAAACACACAAAAAAACTCCTTGTTTTCCCGCCTTTCTGAACTAGTCTAGTCCAGTTTTCAGGCTTTGCTGAATCCAGGACTGTGGTAAAGGTTCCTGTGTTGCCCATATCATACTTGGATAATTAGGTGGCTTCCTTGTTCACTGTGAGAGAGGGAACTCTGAGCAGCCTATCTGTCCCTGTAGGAGTGGTCCCAGCCCAGCAACTTGTAGCTCATTGGCCATTTTGGGCTAATTTCTATCCTTTTGATCTCCCTGGTATAAAAAACACTTAGCGCGGTTTTGCCAATCCCAAAATAAGAAGGCATCTCTGATTAACATCAGTAAAAAATTGTGCTCCCTCATTAAATCATCCAAGGCCAACTTCGAAAGAAAAATAGCAAATGACTCTAAGGATAACCACAAGGCCTTCTTTAACTATGTCAAGAGTCTAGGGGCAAACTCTCAGATATGCTCTGAGCTAGTGCATAATGGCCATAAATACACTGAACCAACCGACATTGCCAAAATCCTGGCTGACAAGTTCAGTGCAAATGTCACCCCCCCCTCCACCAAAGGGGCTAGCACCCATCCCAGAAGAATGTGGCACTCCAGATATCTCAGATACACAAGTAAAGACAGCCCTTGCAAAGGCCAAAAACACAGCATCAATGGGACCAAATGGTATCCCAGGTTGTATCTTACATGAGCTTCAAAATGAACTAACCCCCATCTCAAAACACTATTCAAACTCAGCCTCTCTACAGGCTATGTACCCAAAGAATGGCATGCAGCAACAGTCGTACCACTCCATAAAGGTGGTACCACAAACTGACCCTGGGAACTATCGCCCTATAAGCTTGACTAGCTTGGTCTGCAAAGCCATGGAACGCATTGTCATGGAGCTCATTAACAGGGACATTGGGAACCTCCAGACACTGGACCCCACCCAGTTCGGCTTTGTTAAAGGCAGATCTTGCCTCCTGAACTTGGTCGACTTCTTCAAAACAGTCACCAAGGCCATAGATAAAGGGAAGGTGGTCCCCACAGCATATCTGGACCTCGCTAAGGCGTTCAACACCATCCCACACTCAGGAATCATAGACAAACTCACCAGCTTAAATATCAACCCCCATGTCACGAGATGGGTTGCCAATTGGCTCTCAGACAGAACCCACACAGTAAGAGTGGCAGGTGCCATGTCTGTCTCTAAACCAGTCACAAGCGGAGTCCCACAGGGGTCATCCTGGGACCCCTCCTGTTCGGTATATATTTCTCCGAAGTACAGGCAAATGCGGAGGGACTGTGGCTAACCAAATTCACAGATGACTGTAAATTGGGTGCAATAATTAACTCTTTGGCTGACACAGACATCCAGCAAAAGGGTCTCTCAGAGATAAACACCTGGTGTCAAAGTCACGGCCTCAAGCTAAATGCCAGAAAATGCATAGTAATCCCATTTGGGAAAACAAAGTACCTACAAACTACCACATAGATGGGAATCCACTAAGTACAGAAGAAGTAATTAGGGACCTGGGTACCCAAGTAGATAGAATGCTCTCCTTTGAGAACCACATAGCCAAAATGGTCAGGAAATCCTTCTATGTGGCACACCTGATCACAAAGGGTTTCTCATCCAGATCCAAGGAGGTGATTGTGCCCCTTTACTCCTCACTCATTAGGCCCATAATAGAGTACAATGCCACATTTGGGATGTACCTCACTAGACACCTGCAACAACTAGAAAGACCACAGAAGTACCTCACTAAGAGGATTAAGGGCCTTAAACAATTACCCTATGAAGCACGACTAAAAAAGCTCCAGCTCTTCTCATTCGCTCACCTTCTGCTCAGAGGTGACCTATGCCTGACCTATAGGGCCATGTCAAACCCTGAACTAATGGACATGCTTCACCTCAAAAAAACGAGAGCCCTCAGAACCACTCGTTCTAGCGACTTGAACCTATGCACAACAATAAACAGGACATGCTGGAGGGATAGATTCCTGTCCCAGTGACTCCCCTCACTCTGGAATAGAATCCCAATCCATATTCGACAGAGCTCCTCTCTGACCTTCTTCAAGAGAAATCTTGATAAGTGGATGGGTAATCGTAAGTTCTACCCTGGGATCTCTTCAGGAGCCCTGTTAGACAGAGGCCCAGGTTACTAATCTAATGGGGAGGCAAAAGCCATCACTCTGTGGCTAGGCTTATAAATTCCCCTGGGCAGATAGCCTAATACTTACCTATGAACCTATGAACCTTTGAACATATATTGTGTGGTGGCTGCCTCCTGACTATTCATATTACACATGTATTGTGTGATGACTGCCTCCTGACTATTCGTATTGCACATGTATTGTGTGGTGATTTCCTCCTAAGTATTCATATTGCACATGTATTGTGTGGTGATTGCCTCCTGACTATTCATATTACACATGTATTTTGTGGTGCCTGCCTCCTGACTTTTCATATTACACATGTATTGTGTGGTGGCTGCCTCCTGACTATTCGTATTACACATGTATTTTGTGGTGGCTGCCTCCTGACTATTCATATTGCACATGTATTGTGTGGTGGCTTCCTCCTGACTATTCATATTGCACATGTATTGTGTGGTGGCTGCCTCCTGACCATTCAAATTACACATGTATTGTGTGGTGGCTGCCTCCTGACTATTCATATTGCACATGTATTGTGTGGTGATTGCCTCCTGACTATTCATATTACACATGTATTGTGTGGTGGCTGCCTCCTGACTTTTCATATTGCACATGTATTGTTTGGTGATTGCTTCCTGACTATTCATATTGCACATGTATTGTGTGGTGATTGCCTCCTGAGTATTCATATTGCACATGTATTGTGTGGTGGCTGCCTCGTGACTATTCACTTTGCACATGTATTGTGTGGTGGCTGCCTCCTGACTATTGCACATTTTTAAAGTAATAGCATAAGAAATCAGGCTAACTGTACCAGTTATTGAAGCAATTTGCCAGAGTGATGAGTGATGAGTAATGAACTTAAAGAAGTGTAAAATGATATAACGTACGTTCTATGCTGGTAAAATTAAAAATGTTGTAGTTGTCATAGGTGTAAGTACACCCAGTCTTAACTATGTTCTCTACACCCGATCCTAGAACCATCCCCTCCCTTTCCGTCCCCCTCGTCTCGTCCCTTGATAATAAGACTGAAAATATTGGGGTGGGTTTGGCTGATTAATCTCTCCGAGCGATGGAGTGGGGGTATTCTAAAGGGTCCGGCATATCATGCATTCTCTCATCCCTCTCAAAAGTCCCATTTTGGTCACATTCATATTCTTCTATGTGTGTCTCATATACCCCAATGTTAGTCTCATTACATTTTCTAGGCATAGGGTAACACCTTTTCTTCTTGTACTCTTTTACATCTCTGTTAAGTTTCATGACTTTAATTGATGATGACTGTCAATTGATGAATTCAAAAACTCATCACTGGTATAAGTGGGCTGTTTTTTCTGTGTTTCTGTGTTAATTCATTTGATGAAGTCTGTGGACAAAAACGTATTTACCTGAGTCTTTCTGTGAAAATAAAACTTGCATTTACATATTTTTGGGCATCTTTGAAGTGTGGTTTGTGTGGCCTTCTGAACTGCTTACATTCTTGTAATCATTTTACTTATTATTAAATATTTTTCATTACTTTATATTGTGGCTGGACGATCAGTGTATTTTTAGAGATTAGAGAGTGCTTATACCTGTTTGATATTCCCCAGATCACTTCTAATACCTGGCCACTTCTGGTCATCGCTATCATTTATTTTGATATTTAATTTTTAATAATTGATCACTCTTTAAAGAGGGTGTAGACCTGTCTGATTCTGGTGGCAGCTTTTACCTTTTGTACTGGGGATGGGACACAGCTGGAAATCTGTGTCAGGCTTCCCATAAGTGTTAGAGTGTTTGAGATTTAAATGTATGTTGAGTCTGAGTGAGTAAGAGGCTTTAAACTGGAACACATTGCTCTGAAGTATATAATAAGGGATTTCAGTTATGGTGGAGAGAGGTATGCAGTCCATTCCCAGGTAAAATAGCACGTTCCTGTTTCGCTCTTAAAGGTAATTGTGGAATTTTACTCTTGTGTGCTCTGGTGTCTTTCTGTGACACTCCCCCACTGGAGTCAAGGGTGAGGATTGAGGCTCCTTAATTACTTACCCGGTTTTAAGTGGGGGGGGGTAAAGGGGGGAACTGAGACTTAAGGTCTCAGGGGAGGAGAGGCAGACATTGGTTGCAGGTGGGTGTTGGTCACTTTAACCAGGACATGATAATGTATGTTTTTATAGTCAGAATTGTGGATCTTTGAGATAAATTGTCTGAGTGTGTGGTGGGCTGTAATTCCATAGGTGCCTTTAAGGGAGATATGGAACAGCTGGAAAGGGGTGGGAAAAGGCAGCAGCTACACATTAAACACATCCACATGGGCAGACTAGATAGACTTCTTCTTTCTGTAATTATATTACCTAATCTAATCATCATTTTTAAATACTGAGCAATAGACATGCAGACTAGAGATTGTCTGTGTGTATTTTTGGTGAGATTTATTGTATAGTGTCATACTAAACTATATGGTAATACATATATGACATGATATAAATAAGTTGTTAATGGACTATCTTGAGAGGTTACATTGCTGCTTATGATCTGTGTGATCAGGTGAACTCTGAAGATTGTAAGTCATTTGTACTACAGAGGGTTGGTCTTAGAAATACCATGGATGGTTATGTTACAGACATTAGTATTATTAGTATTGTTATTAATTTTTTTGGAACCCCTTAGGACATCACTTAACCAGCCCAGCCACCAGTGCCCCACATCCACACCAGTCGACCAGCTTATCTCCTTACTCCCCCAGCATTGCAGGAGCTGGTCATGGATCCTAAAGGTGCTCTGGGGGCATGCCTATCACCACCTGTGTGCTTTTTTTTTTCATTATATGCCCAACCCACTGCCTGCTTTGCTTCCTGTTTTCTTCAATTATATGTGAGGGCAGCTTCCCTCTTTGGACCGTACCTCCCCTAAGGGAGCATGATCGACAAACTCCCTCTTTCACATAGAATGGGCAGGCTCATGCCTCCCTGCTCCATCAACTGCCCAAGCAGCTAATTGAACCTGGGATTTTGCATTTCAGAAATTTAAATATTCTGTGGAAGTGAAGGTTCCTGTTCCTGATTTAACAGCATGTTGATAAGGTTGCAAAGTATTTTTTTGATCTAAATTCTAAATTTTATTGTCAGCCAAATGGAATTTTTTTTCCCTGAGATGTAACAATGTTCCTTGTAGTTGGCTGAATTTATAAATTTGCACATCTGATTGACTACAGTTTCAAGCTGTCAAGTATAGTCTGAAGATTCAAAGTATGCAATTGGTACAGAAGCTGTTCTGTTACAGGGCAATTTTTTTCCCTTTATGCTATTTTTAATTTTGGTTAATTGTGCTCAGTAGTATGTTTGTATGACCTGTGAGGGAAGGTATGGTCTAAAATTAGAACTAGGTATTTCAAGTACGGTACTTGCTTTAGTTGTTACCATGCTATATGTAATACACAGTGCTGGTTGATTTTATTTCTGAGGAGATTTCAAACGCATATAATTTCTTGTACTTCTGTTTATTTTAGCTAATTTCGAAGCGCTTTTCCAGTATGACTTGGAAGTAATTTTATAAATTGTAAGGCAGTACTGTTTCTGTGCTACCATGTTTTAATATTAACCTGTCAGTTTCTAAATAGTGCTGTTAGCTTTTGGGGCCAGTGTAAAGTTAAGTTATTGGCAAATGTTGAAAATAAAGGTGGCCCTACCACTGACCCTTGGGGTCCTCCAGTGAATGTTATTAGTCCTTATGTGCACACAATTATGTATATTGTTGATTGGTCCAGGCAATGGTCTGTGTGTTTTGCAGTGTGAAATCATTGTTTTTTAATCTATAAGATAACCTCTTGTTAAGAGATCTTGGACAGAGTTTGAAAGGTTTGGTTTGTGACTGTTCAAAAGCCAAGGGTGGCACTGTAACATAAACTGAAGCAACACTGATTATGAATGATAGTGCCATAGTTAATGATTTATTTATTGTACAAGATAATGCTAGGCTATTTTTCCATAATTTTACACAGGACTGACATTAATGTTACTGGAAGGTTAAATATTTGTTTTGGGTTTATCCTGGGCATTGGTGGTATTGTGGTCTTTTTCTGCATGTTTGGAATTATCAGAGATGTTAGGCAAGTATGTATCAGTAGAGTAAAAAACTTTGGCTTGGATTTTAAGTCAAGAATGGGTAGATGTTGGCTAAGCCTGGGAAAGCTGTGTTACACAAAGTTTTAAGTCATGAATGTACTGCTCTGATGGGGGTTTTAGTAAAGTGGAATGGAGGTATCTTTATTCATGGTGAAGTGAGTAATAAAATGTTTGCTGGTATGTTTGCTCATGTCCGGGAATTTGTTAGTGAATAATTTTGTAGATCACTGGAGAGTTAGAAATTAGTTATTTATGTTTCTGCTTGCTTCCAAGGCAGTATGGGTGAGTTAAATGAGGACAGTGCACCTACTACAAGAGTTCCAAGCATTTAGGTGAAGGCATAACAGAAGTCGGTCAACATATTACCTTCCGTAAGTGTATTTTGTGGGCCCTCTCTGCACTTCCTTTTTTTGTGAAAACCTTTTGTATATTGTTTATCTTTATGATCTTAGTTTTTTCTTCATCTGAGATTGACTAAATTACTGTTTGACTTGTCCTTTTACAACTGCCTCAGAGTTTCAGAATTCTCAAAATAATCCTACAATACTGCATTATCTGTTGTTACAGCCTGATTATTAGTATGTTTCTTAAAACCATTGTGTGACACATGCACTTTTTTTAACTATATTTTCTGAGTGTAGATCAAAACATCTATCTGTTTCTTCTGTCATGACTGATTCTGTAAAGATAGCAGAATAATAGTAACAAAGGTACTGCAGAGTAACCAAACTCATGTGACACTGTTACAGCCACATATGCATTCTAGAAGATGAGTATTGTTATAGCATGTCTAGACTCCTGCACTAAAAATCCTTGATTTGTATGTGCTATAATGAGTCAAAGTGGACATGCAGAGAGAATGTACAAGCCATATTTGAGCTGCATGTTCCCTGTTTGGTAACAGGAATCAACAATGGATTGTGAAAACAGTTATTTCCTAACTCTTCTAGTCTGAACAATGCCTGCAACAGTAATGAAGGAAAATAGGTTAAGTAATTAATAAAAATGAGGTGGGTGATGATACAATAATTAAATTTAACCCATATCATTTATATTTTATTGTGATATTTCAAGGAATTTTATTGACTCATTAGTAAACAAAAAATGTTAGAATTTTCTGGTAAAACTGTTACAATCAGACTTGTCTGTTCTTTTTAAGAATGAATTGCAAGAGTTTTACTACTGCCAAAGACTGCACAGACAGATAAGCATATTTAGCAATGCAATAATTAATGATTTAAGGCACATTCTCCCCCTCGATGTTAAATATTAAATAGCAAGAATGATGCCTAGTACTTGTATTTCATGTTTGATATAACTGGATTTAGGGATCTAAAATGAATGTAGCACAACTGCTTAAGGCAAAACTCACTGAGGCTTTGAGTTAGCCTCCAAAATAAAAATCAGTATTCATTGTAGGAACACCTATTCCACTAATCAAGTGAAATAAATGTTTATTTTGGGGAGGCTATATCTGCTACCACATTAGCTCAAAGGTCTCTGGTTTCTTCAATTTTCTAGCACAGATAATTAACTATGAGATCACTTTTCAGTGAGGCATGCTTTGACATATTGCAGGAATATCACTCAAACTGAGTTTATATGTGCTATAGCAATTTCACAATAAAAATGTATGAAACAATGTAGCCAAGCAATTGGCTGCAGATTATCTATAAAGGCTCCGTGAGGAATGAATTTGCTTATCTACTTATAATTTATTGTAAATTATTTTCATTGTATATTAGTCAGTAAAATATTATGTTTGAATCCTAATTAATACAGTTTCATAGCAAAGAATGAGCATCTGGTGTGAGAAGGTTTGTTCTTACCTTTAGGAGGCTGATCCAATCCCTGATTATTTGACCAGTCCACTTCAAAAGCATAAAAGCAGGACATAATCCAGAAGTCCAAAAACATTGGGCAGAGACTGTTTAACTGATCTGCCAACCAGAAATCAGCAAATCCCACTTTATGGAAAGGGGCAGTTACTATCCTGTACTGTATAAAGAAAAAAAAAACATATAATATGTTAATAAATTGTATCAGGTGTATATTTTTCTACATAGCTGTTTATGATCTAGACATTTTGAAATTTGTGGAAAACTGCCTGCTTGAACCTATCTAGAAAAAAAAACATCTTTTTTAACACAAGGCTGTATTTCACTGATATCTATGTTCAGGCATTTCAACATGTCAACAAATATACACTTTGAAAAGAATTAGGACATAGAATTGTTATGAAGGAATCTACAATTTTCACAAAACAAAAAAAATACATACTTTGATTTGAACTATCCGATTCAGTTTAGTTTTCCATTACCTGCGTTAACGTCACATTCTAATTAATTCTCATTTCCGTTCTGTATTTTTTGTTAAGACCAAATCATTGCAGGTTTATTAGTTTTAGAGCTCCAGTGACCTTTGTGTGTGTGTACTTATCTCTTTCTGGGAGGGTCACTATATTAGTAAAGCATAATCTTTGGGTTACTTCCTACCCAACCTCCTTCATCTAGGGCAGCATTTTCTCCAGCAGTTAATGTGCCTCTATAGAAAGAAACGCAGATCTTACACTGGCATTTCACAGATTTTTTGATGGTGCATAAGATGCGTGTATATGGGCAACTTTGTTAGAATATTACCCCAAATCTTCATGCAACATAAGATGAGCTACACATGAAATGAACCAGATTAACAATATATCACTATCATAAACTGAAAAAGATAGTGTGTAATAGTATAGGAAAGCATTATAAATAAACCTATACAGGTGAAATGAGGGATGTTAGCTTTACTGTTACAGTGACCTATCCTCAAATATCTATTTTTATGATACATTTACCCACTACTATAATATCTTCATTATTCCAGCAGTAAATCATAGCTTTTGGGTAGTAGCCAAAGTAGTGTCCATTTGGAAGATGGATACAGGAATAAAACTGCCCTACAATATAAGTAGCCTTGTGATTTGTGTATGGTACTTGGACATGCATATTATATAGTGATTCCTTTTTGAAACAGACACTAAAATATATGCTCAGAGGTGTCCTGGTGTGGACTCTGTAGGTACTTCCTGAGGCATACCTCTCAACCTCTCAGAGCAAGACATCTGGACAAAGCCATAAATAATGGGGGAACAAAAGCCCCAAACAGGAACAATGTTTAAATACTGCTCCTGTGAACTTAGAAAGTTGATAGAACAACAGGTTTTGTATTAGCATGAATTGTCTGAAGGGTGTAAAATCTCAAACTCAGATATCTGGCATTGTTTTCTGACTGCAATATTTATTGAATTGCCAATGATTTGCTAGGAAAAACACAATTTTATGAAAAATGGACCAAAAATCTGAAGCCAAACTCTGGACATTTTGTAAAAATCTGTACAGTTGAGAGGCATGTCTGAGGTATATAACAATGTATACAAATATTGCTCCAAGAGCATGGGATTATATCAGTCATATGTTTTGAAATAAAAGGCGAAATAAAACAGATACCCATTACATAGTTAGAAGCATTCTTATATAGAGAGAGAATAAAATCATAGGATAAAGTGGTTTGCATATCTAATAGGCTGACATAATGTTGTAGGCAAGTAAAATGTAAAACCATTATCAGATGGAATTGCTAATATATCACATTTACCTGTATAGTATATCTGGGGATACTGAACTGACCATTTTGCAAAGTACTAGCAGTGTTACACAGAACAAATAAACCATACCATATAGTAAGTCTAAAGACATTTTAATATTGTGGCAATGGAGATAAGGTTGAGTGAATATGCCACAGTAGAAGATGCCTATATGTATATATGTACAAATTCAAATAAAAATACAAAGTTCGTTGAGTACATACGCATGTATTTAATTAGCATTACCAATCTATGTAAACAGCCTTTTAAAACTTGTGTTAATCTCAGATGCACCTGATTTATTTTTAATATTTTTACTCCTAAGGAAGTTTTCTATATTCCACTGCAAATAGCTTATTTCCTTATGTGTGACATAAATCTTTGTGTCTTTCCAATTTTAATTAGACCATACTGTATTTACTGTGTTTGTTTCCTTTGCAGTATACCTGCTTGTAATATTTGATGTGGTCTGATTAAGTACAAATGGAAATATTGCTTATTTTCATAATTACTATCAAACACCTAGCAACATCTCCTGTATGGTATGATAAAATGGAAATTGACAATACATTTTCCTGTCTCCCACCATGGTATTTCACACAAAACCTCTTAATAGCATGTAGGTTTCTCAGTTATGAAATATGAATATAAATATGAAAATATGACTAGTAAATGGCAAACAGTAATTAATTTCTCCACTGCAGGATATCTTACAGTAACAGACATAGTATAATTTTGTTAATAAATCCTTGCCCTTTATAATGCTGCTGCTTATTATTAGCTGGTAAGTTACTTAAAGAAGTCAGACCCAAGAAAGATATGGATGCCATACGGTGTGTGGCTGTTAATTAGAAGTATACAAAAAAGGCACTAAAGGCTTGAGTGTGCATAGTGTCCCATGTGTCGGCTTCTAAAATGGCATTTACAAAAGATTTCTAAAGTATGCTATGGTCTTAATGCAATGAACTATAAAAGTATCATTCAGATGCTATTTATATTTGTTTTAACAAAGGAAAGACAGCCAAACAACCATTTAGAAAATGCATTTATTGACGAATAGGTTTTGTCTTTCCTCTCAGATCTCAGTGTCTAATAAACTGTTCATAACATGGGGGGTGACTAAATTTGATGTAAAGTTTGTGAAACAATATATTATTCAACTTTAATAGTAAAATGTTAGCAATCCATCTCTCTGTGGACATGTTCTTAACCATTCTTTTATAATGAAGCATTAAACAAAGAAATGTCACCTTAATTTTAACAAGAATTGACAGAAGAAAAACAAACCTGCAGACTGCTTATACAGTGGAAAAGTTACAACAGTATAAAGAAAGCATAGTAAGGAAAAATGGAGATGCATGGAGTTAGTGTATTAGAAGGAAGAAATACAGAATATTTGGGACAATGCAGTAAATGTTAAGTTAAAGTATATAAAGAATAAACTGTATAAAAAGTCTGTGGCTAGGAAAAGGAGAAAAAGATGGCAGAATTGTCTTAAAATGAGCAAGAAAATAAACAATAATATAAGAAAATGTTGAAGAGAAAGAGTGAAAAAAAAAGATATAGGTAAGACATTGCTTACACCATGAAGGTGAAATAAAGCAGAGAGTGCATTTACTTGTATAAGAACATTACAAACAATTATTGGAAGTGGCAAACTATTTAGTACAAATCACTTTTCAGCTTGGTGCATTTGTCTGCAACTAGACTTCGCCAGAACTAATATGACTCAAAAAAATGATTGCACCTGAAATACTATTAAATTATAGTCATGTGAATCCAATAAATTATATTTAAAACTAGAAACTTTAAACTATATTATATAAACTACAATGTGATTACTTTTTGATATATATATATATATATATATATATATATATATATATATATATATATATATAAAATTGCCCCCAGTCTGCACATCTTTAAACTTTAAGTCAAAGAATAATAGTAGAATTTCAACAAATATTCTTATGGAGGGTGGCAATTTAAAGTGCTTCATGTATAAGGAGTGGAATCAAATAGAGGGTGTTTCACTAATTCAGAAACTTCGTAAATAAATACGTAAATAACATGAGCTAGTTTTGTAACTTAAATACCGAACAAATGGATGTTATGTAAGCTTGGGCTACAGACTTTGCTCCACTTAACTGAATGGAAACATTGAAAATCACTGTGTTAATATAAATGATGTATCTGGAAATCATGCAATTAAAATTTATACCATAAAGACCTTATGTTTTATTCCAACTGGATTCATTTTACTTACTAAAATCAAGTATGTGTGGCATAGTTTCTGTTTATAAAGTATAGATTTATAAGTACTGTATATTGAATTTCTGGATACCATACCTATCAGCAGAACACTTGTGGAGTTCATTCATATAAGAACTATAGTGGCTAGTATTCACAGGTAAGTGCCTTTGGACATGCAGTGCTAAGATTTGAGATTATCACTACATGAAGAACCTTAGAGGTACCTAAACAATATTAAGCAGGGGATAGCACTTGTATGCTGGGCAAAGGATTATATGCAAAATAGTGGCTGTGATTCAGAAAGGATTACCACGAGGGGAAGGTATTTTCCCCTTCATGGTAAGCCTTTTTGATTCAAAGATCAGCCTACCATTGAGATTTTCACTAGCAGAAACTTGAACACAGATGGTGGTCTTGCTGGTAGATTTGCATGCTAATGTGGCAATAAAGGGGAGCAACCTATGCCCGCAACTCCTTCTTTATACTGCCAAGCAATTCAGAAAATCACTTGGCTCTATACAGTTTCACTGTTGGAGGAAAAAATGAACACTGTCAAAAGATGGTGCTTATCCATTCAATACTATGGAAACAACCCCAGTGCTGGTAAGTTTAGCAGTTTAGAGAAAACATGGGATGGGGAGTGTTAGTGTGTGGATGTGTGTGAGTGTGAGTGTGAGTGTGTGTGTGTGTGTGTGTGTGTGTGTGTGTGTGTGTGTGTGTGTGTGTGTGTGTGTGCGCATGTGTATGTGAGCGAACATGTGTGTGTGTGTGTGTGTGTGTGTGTGTGTGTGTGTGTGTGTGTGTGTGTGTGTGTGTGTGTGTGTGTGTGAGTGTGTGTGTCTGCACCTGCCTGCCTGCCTGGGTGCTTGCACTAAGGGGGTTAGGTATGGAAGTGAGAGTTTGGATATGTATGTTGGGGCATGTATGTGGGAGAATCCATAAGTTAGTGTGTGAGTGTATGTGTAGTTGTGTAAGGGGTGCCTTTGCTAATGGGATGCATGAACTACTATGGAGAACACTACTGCCTTCAAGTCTGACAGTGCTGGCATTATCTAAAATGTGATTCAGAGACATTCTAATGAGCTGATAATGAAGCCTTTCTCAATTGTGTTCATAGCTGTCTCTGAATTGCATTTCTCACTGCCAGTAATTGACCTACCTGAAGCAGGCAATTTCCATGAACTTCAGCTTATTTCTGAATCCTAGGGAGAGAAACAGGGGTAACAGGAAGGATAGCACTAGGCTGCTTTATAGCAAGAACAGTGTTGGAGAAGTATTTATGGTTACTGTGATGGATATTACAGTAATGTCAAGCTAGTATGAATAAGCTGTGTGTGCTTACATGGCAATGAATAGCTACAACTAGCGCCTGGATAACACACTAGTGTGGGTGTGCACAGCATTGTGGCAACCTTGTTCAACATATAAATGGAGAGTAAATGGGGTAAACAGGAAATCAGAAAAGTATAGCCAGCAAGGACAGGCAAATAGAAAAGGATAATGTAAGGTATGAATGGTCTGAGAGAAGGAAGTATAACTTTTTTTGTGGAGAAAGATCTTCCTTTATTAGCCTTATATAAGAAAGGTAGGTGGAGTAGGTAATAAGAAATGACTGGGGTTGGGATAGAGGGAAAAGGGCAGATAGCAAGAGCAGACAGGCAAACATAAAACTTGAACATAAGCATACAAAATATGAGAAACTCAGTGGAATGACACATATATAGGGTGGACAAGTGGCAATGGGAAGGTCTGAACAACAAACAAGTAATGAGAAATGATAAGTATGAAAAGGAGCATATGAGGATATGTATAATGTAAAGTCCTGGTTTGGTTGCTGCTGGGCAAGACCAGAGGGCAACAAACCCTGTCTCATGCACCTGAGTAGCTGAAAATGTGGGTAGTTTACTCTGCCAGAAGTCGGATGGCTGTGTGACTTGACAAGCCATACCAAAAGGTATTTGATATTTCCTGTTCAGGCACCCAATTGCCAGTCCACCTTAGCAGTGACATATCTGGCACACATCTGACATATGGCAGTAGTGGAGCAGTCACCTGTCTCTGTGCCAGTCTACCTCTACAAGTGCAAAGCATAAGAGTGAAACTACATACTTGGGCACCCCATCCATCTTCTGGTGAGAAGCCTTCATTCACCCACTCCTGAAAGGCAGACACAGAGGGCATCAGTGACTCCTCCAGTTCACCTCTAGCAGAACAGCATCTCACTCATACTTCTCAACTGTCCAGATTTCTGCAGAATATACAGATTTTGTCCTCCTATTTTTGGTCTGCTCCTCATAAAATTTGTGTTTTTCTGAAACATCACTGAGGACTGATATCACTAAATAATGACAGATATTTAAGTGTCAGGCTTCATATTCTTCAGAAAATGCACGCTAATGAAAAAACAGTTTTTCTAGCACATTTCTGGGTTTTTAAGTGTGATATTTAAAATCTGTCAATGGTTTTGGGACTTTGATCCACCATTTTTGGCCCTGTCCCAATTTCCTGGACTAACAGGTTCAGAGGTATACCTTCACTCACTACTGAGATGCAGACCTGGTGGCCACTGACAGTATGGCACAAAATCAACTCGTTGACACAGACCAAGGTGGTCTGAGCCACTCCTCTTCCTTCCTTTTCCACAACTGAACCTGTAGAAGGATGACAGAATGGAAAATCTCAATAGAATGTATCAGTATAATACAAATGTAGATGTGAAGTAGACAAGCACACATCACATACACCCCATGTTGTCTGGCTGGATGTTCCCACCATCTGTGACAAACAACCATACTGAGTTCATCCTCCTCCACCACTGGAAAACAAAGCATATACTGTTAACTATCCACATACAACAGGTAAGATGGTAGAAGACAATGGTACTGAAAAATGTTTACAGTACATTTTGGTCTCCTGAACACCTGCTTTCCACTGATGAAACAGATCAGGCTGGCATCATTTCAGGTCACTGTAGCAATGCTGGCACTACTGTCCTGATGCAAGTGGCATCAGTTAGCATTGATGCTAGCTCATGCTAGGCATCCACTTTGCACAGTGTCCGAGCAAGTGCTTCCTGAAATTTCTGTACAGGAAGAACAGTGATATCCTGCTTTCCTTGATACAACATATGGTGCTCTACATACTCCACAGCCTGAAGTTGCCATGGCCTCTCAATCAGCTCCACTAGAGGTGCAAAATCTAACCTCACTTATATGGGAATATGTTTTTTTTTTTTTTTGAGTCATGGTAATGATACCGTCACATGACTGTAGCTCCAGACTGCAGTGCTAAATGTGACTGTGACACTGTCCCATGTCTCCATGAGTGCACAAATGCTGTGTGCATGAACAAGGATGTCACATGATTTGTGTTTACTGTGATGTGCATGGCTTGTACAGACATCTAAGGATAGCATAGTGTGCACTGGCAGTGATTCACAGAAAGTGGTGATATCTGTCCTCATTAGTGTAACCACTATGCTAACTGGTACTTAGTGTGATTTAAAGGGGTACTGCCAGTTCCTGCAAAGCTGCATATTGCCATACTGTGTTTGAAATAGAGGGATTATGGTTAAATCAATGTAGACAAGGACCTCAGCAGAGTTAAAGAGGGGTCCTGCCTGGTAAAGTATTTTAGCTGCTGCAACAAACCCTGTGGTGGATGTGAGAGTTAGGCAGATATTGTGGTGTATGTACAATCTGGGAAACCATAGCACTAACATGGCAATATGCTATCTGCCAATGGCTGGGGGTGTGGGAGTGTTCAAATTATAAACATGGAAAACCATGGGAGGGCTATGCCAGATGTATCAGGTTCCATGATCATTTGTAGAGACATGGCTATAGTATGTAAATATGGGGAAAGCTGTACATAGCATGAGTTGCAGATGATATCCAGGTGCATAAAAGGTGGAAGGGAGGCTGTGGACATCATCATTATGCACATCTCACAGCTTACCATACATACCCACTGTCTGACATATTTTGGCCACAGGTATACAGCCACATATCTACCCCTTCCCAGTTATCTGTGGGCACACAGTCTGTCCCTCCTAGTCATAAGTATTGTCCAGATTATGGGCAGTGGCACTTATCATGCTCAGCATACAAGATGCTCTATCAGGGTATGGGCACATAGTCCCATAATTCTACAACTTTCCTGTCTCAAAGTGCATCAGATCTAGACAACTTCCTCGTTGCATGACTTATAGACCTGTCCATCTAGCATGTCTGCACACCTACCAGCCAGGTAATCATGAAAGAAGACACCACAAAGAAACTACTGGTAGAGCTGAAATGTGTGCCAAATATGTGAGCTGACTGAGTGTTGCATGTTATAAATAATGCCCTATTTTTTAGAGACCAGCTGTCAGTTCGGAGAATGGAGACCCTTCCTGCTGATGTACCACAGGCCCTATTGACCAGGTGAAGTTTTGGTAGCAACAAGTGTATAGTCTGTCATTCTCTTCAGAATTTTCTTCATGATCTTCCCTGCCAATTCTGTTAAGCTGACAGGCCAATGCCTTCTCTGATTTCTTTTGTTTCCTTGCCTTTTACAAGAATACTAAATTTGCTGTACTTTAGTCCTCAGGCACTTCTGCACTGGCCTGTGATCTGTTAGGGATCTCCATCAGTCCTTGGGCACTTCTCCATTGCCCTGTGATCTGCTAGAGCTCTCCAACAGTCTTCGGGCACTTCTGCAATGGCCTGTAATGTGCTAGAGATCTCCATCTGTTCTCAGACACTTCTGCACTGGCCTGTGATCTGCTAGAAATCTCCATCATGGAATCTGCCAGCACAATGGAAAAATTCCAAAGTATTCTGGAAGGTAACTCATTTGGTCCTTCTACTTCATTGTCCGAAAGGGCAGCTAGCTTCCGACCACTTCTTTCCCCTTTTACATGATGTATGTCCACTGTTCAACCCACTATGCCTTGCCTCCCTCCCTATGTGGTATCCTGCTATTCCTTTCCTTTGCAAGTATTCATAGGTACTCACTACACTATTGACCTGTGAGGATCTTAACAAGCCTAGCCTTACATTTCCATTGTAGCTTTTAGCCCTTATATTTTGCATACAAATAACCCAGATATGAGCCAAATAACGATATGTTAGGACATTTACGTTTCCTCAAGTCATGAGGAATGGGGTTGATTAACTGGAGGTGAATTTGTGGATACCCATCAAGTCATCCAAATTACATTTGAATAGAATAGGAGAGGTACTTTACATGGAGTGGAAGACAGTTCCATAGATGCAGTATTCTCTGTGATAACAAACATATCTTTCCAACATATTCTATTTATTTTGCAAAAGAGATTTAAGTTCCTTTGAGCAAGTGTTTATGACACCATTTGACTTGCAAATGGGTAATAGGTCTCACTGAATAAAGTGTGTTGGAGCTGTATAGACAAGACAGAGGTCACTTGTCAGTAGCCTGTATGAGAACAGGAACAAGGCTTTTAGATGCACTGCATACTTTTAATGATTTAGACAGCTGATTTTTTTATTAAGAAAGCAATGTGGTCATTCTAGTTGTGAAAAGTGTTTGGACAAGTACAGACTGAAAGGGGATTTATATTTAATGATTGGCTTAATAAGTGCCATGTCCAGGGGAATGGGTACATCTCAGAATCTAGACGCTCTACCTTTAGGTATAAGCAGTGTAAAGAAAAAGGCTGCCCGTACAACAGTGGATATGTGGTGATCAGTGGAGAATTCACTGTCAACAAAGGTTCTCAGATCCATAACTGCAGGATCAGTTTTGAGGGGTGTGTTGTTAATGTGATAGTTACAAGAGGAGTCATGCTTGCTGTAGGATATAAGTATACTCTTTTTGACATTTAGTTTTAGTCTGTGGTTTTTACAACAGCTGTTTGTTCATTTGCTAACTCTGTTCTGTGCTTTCCCACCTACTTTTGCTCCTTTAGGCCGGGCTCTCACTCTCTTCTTCCTTATTGACATAGATCTATAAAAAGCCCCTGCTCCCCATTCTATTCCCTTCTCTCAGTGCCTGTTCAACTTGCATCTTTGTTGACTTTTTGCTAATCTCCTGGTACTATGCATTCTAAACATGCTGCCTCTTCCTTTGCACCTTTTATAGATTCTGTCTTTTGCCATAATGTTTAGGTTCACATTGCTGTGTAGTCAGCATGGCCTTTTCCTTTTAGCCTGTTCCTATAGTTGTGTACTCCCTCCGTGACCCAGTTCCCCTAACTTAATTACTTTGTCTGTCTGCTCCCAGTCTCCTAACTCATCCTTCCGTTTCATTCCCAGGAAACCATTACCCCTCTTCTAAGGTGTCATGGTCACATGATTGTCATTTTCTTGCTATTCTTACCATTTCCTTCCATTCTAAAGTGCACTAGCTTGGTCACTTATCTTAGCACCTCCTTCACCTGGACATCACTGACCTCCCCACCTAAATTAGATGATAATCACAATTATTTTATTGTCTTTCTGATACAGTCCTGTACCGGTTGGCTAAACCTCTTATGATCCAGCAGCTCAGACATGCAAAAAAACACTGATCCCCACCATAAAAAAACTCTTTTCCCTACAATTTAATCATAAGTTCACCCCATCCCCATGAAAGAATTGTTGGGGAGGCTATACGTGATTTTGTCATATTATCATGTTATGTCCCTGCAGATGTACACTGCATTACAACAATATATTTAATACGTTCCTTGTTAATGCTGAGTGTTCCCTTTAAAGTAAAATTCATTATTACCCTCAATCCAATTGAACCCAAACAGTCATCCTGCATGGCACTGTAAAACATTGTGTTATACCACAGATTTATATGGAAAATTCCTATACTGGTAGTGCTGTAGGATGCATAGGCCTTCTGCCTCACTGTTTCTACATATTCTATTCCTACATAGATATATAAAATCAGTGCAGAGCTGCAGCTAGGTCAGTTCACATCCTAGGCAAAGCCCACATCTGGCACCCCTCCATAACACCAAAAAAAATCCCTCTAGAGTTGGGGAACCAAAAACGTCTTCAACTCTTTTCTAGCCTAAGTGCTGTTATGATTCAGTGTAACAGCTTGCTAGACTTAATGTACATGCACACTCATAAACACTGACAAGGCTGTGATTGGTAGTTTGCTAAAGTTGCTAATCGGTCTTTCATTTGTAAGTTTGCAACTGATACTGCTTGTACACTTGCAAATCAGTGATAGATTGGCAATTATTAAAAGCTGATGCTTTTGCACCTTTACAGTAAGTCAAACACTCCAGATATAAGCTGTTAGGGGGTATAATTGACATAGTAAAAGAGGTGGTGATCAGTCCCTGCAAGTAGTGATTGTCATTCAAGCAACTGTGATCACAATCACTGCAGCTTAAATGACTTTATACTCTATTTGCCCCTTCTACAATGCTGAATGCACCCCCCCTAACAACTTGCATCAAGGGCAACCACTCCCTTTGTTTTATCCTTGCCGCATCTTGGCCTTGTGGATGGTGATGGGTGAGCACTGCTGTACAGCTACACACACACACACACACACACACACACACACACACATATATATATATATATATATATATATATATATACATATACACACATATGTGTGTGTGTGTGTGTGTATATATATATATATATATATATATATATAAATATAAATATATATATATATATATATATATATATATATATATATATGTATTCTAAAAAGTGCAGTATTTGTAAGATATGGTTGAGGAGAGCCACACTGCACATCCTGGGTATGGTGGTGCTGTGCTAGTATTTTTGTTGTATGCTGTCTGTGCCCACAGTCATGGCTGAAATGGGCCCTAGAACCAGTCCACCCACCCAGTTGTTGTTTGTCTTTCGTCTTTTTCCCGGTAAGGGTTCACCACAGCGGAACTCCGGTCCGCTAATGATTGGCAGTAGATTTTTTACGAAGTGCCAAACAAACTTAAATAAATAATTTAAATTATTTTCTGCTGGTTACAATATTTACCTGATCCCAAAGGCATTGGCTTTTCTCCAGCTTTGATACATCATATCATATGTTTGTCACCCTCTGCTGAATTAATTATTCCCTGCCTAGCTTTTCCAGGCTTACATGGCTGGAATTAGCACAGACCACTTCTTTCCATGCTAGACATATAGAGAGAAGTACAATTGACTGGACTGGCCATTATGTGCTGAAGACAGACACAGGATCGGACCATTTTCACTTCCTAGTGGGTCACATCCTATATAACCACTGAGTTTTTCTATCTGACTGATATCTGTAATTGATATTTTATTATTTTATTAGTCAATAAAATCTAAATAAAATACTTTTTATCGATTACTAAAGTTGCATGAAGTCTTTTTGATTAGTACAAACCTGCTTAGTTTTAAAAGATTAAAGAAGTTAATAAAGCTAGTTCCATTCGTACCACTCATGTTTTATTCATGCTGTCATAAATTTTTCTTTGTTTTGTGCACACTTCCATGAAACAATGATCTTATAAAATATATCACCCAATCAGTTTTTTGACAAAACAAGTAATTGAGCATTTGCAGTCATCCTGTATATCATCAGAATCAGTCTACCTTTTCTTCTTTTTCTAGATGAGGTTCGGAGTGCCACATCATCTGTTACCACCCTCTCTCAGCTGAATGCCATTTTCCTACCTTCTTCGATATTCATGCCTGTTACAGATCTCTTATACAATGCATCCATCTCTTTGCTGAATGTCCCTGTTTCCTATTGTCTTTATCATATATGTGTATGTAATCATACAGAGGAATTCAGCAAACTCCCTAAAATCAAGACTAGATAGACTCCTATATCAGTTAGAGGTTTTTGGAAGCACAAGCCTTGGTCATAGACGATTATAGCATGAAAGAAATGCATGCTTGAAATAGGACTCAAGATCAGACCCCCCAGATTACCATTCCAGTTGCTCTAATCATTAAACTACAACAGCTGAGAAATGGCTAAGGGTTTCAACTTCATGTTTGCCTCAAACACATAAGGCAGAGGAAGTGCAAATGCACATTTATATTTAGTCACTTACACTTTTAGATGTTTATTTTTACCCAGACCCCTTTTGTAAAACATGACCAATGCTCAATATGGAGTTCATATAATTAATTAGAGGACTTCCCTCCCCCAGTGTACTATACCATTCATAAGACATAAAGGGAAAGGAGAGAGTACATCAACTAACTCCCTGAACCAGGACTCAGGTAAACAGTGATTCAGTGAAATGGAATACCCAGTCACTGCTTTGACAAAACAACTAATTGACCAATGCACCACACACGTATTTACACACACACACACACACACACACACACACACGTGTAATCAGACAAAGATGCAGAATGGAGAAAGTGCATCAACAATTCCCTGAACCAGATTTATGTTGTGTGTGTGTGTGTGTGTGTGTGTGTGTGTGTGTGTGTGTGTGTGTGTGTGTGTGTGTGTGTGTGTGTGTGCATGTGTGTGTGTGTGTGTGTGTGTGTGACTGCGTGTGCATGTGCACATGCGTGTGTCCAAGTTTTGAGTAGAACTTGAAATGAGATGCTTTGGATCTCACTTGCAATTGCTCTAATCATTAAGCTGTTGAAGCACCTGAAAAGGTACTGCCATTATGACTATTTAAAAAGCATACAATTTTTTATCAAATAAATGTAAGTCTGTTTACCTAAATACAGCCTTATTACAGTGTTTATGTTTTCAGGATTCTCTTGAAAAAATACCAGCAAACTATACATGCAACATAAACTACTCACCAACAGCTTCAGCAGCCATATCCTTGACTTGTAGTAGAATGTTTTTGTTGGATTAATAAGCAGTAATATTATTAATCCATAAAAAATGAGCGGGTTCACTTGCACTGGCACATATATGTGTGCACTAAAAAGACAGGCTAGAATACTGAAACACCAAATTATTGCAAGAATTCCAGCAATCTGAAAAAGAAAAAGAAACCAACAATTTTGATTCAATAAACTCTGTTATACATTTTAAAACAAGTATACTTAACATAAT
Organism: Protopterus annectens; assembly: GCF_019279795.1. NCBI lineage: Eukaryota > Metazoa > Chordata > Ceratodontiformes > Protopteridae > Protopterus > Protopterus annectens. The sequence continues at coordinate 320,524,644 of NC_056750.1, read as the reverse complement.
TTCTTCGTAATTTAAATTTTTTATAGTAATACATTGTTTATTTTTTATTTATTTTGATTGGACCACTAGTATCTTTTTTTAGCCATGACCTAGATGTCTTAAGAAAAAAGCATAGAAATAAGTACAGTAGGTAAGAGAAATAAAGATGTTACACTGGGATATATACTCCATTAGCTAGTAAATCCAAAGCAGCAGAGGTCATTGTTGATAATGCAGGGCAGGGCTACAATCTAATGAACTACAGATATCAACAACAAACAGTTCAATGTTCTCCATGTAGGATGAGCTAGAAACCAGAATACCAGCAAAGGCCATACACTATGAACGATGAATTAATTTACACAAAAGAGAATTTTAATAAGCATGGCTTATAAGCCTGAAGTACAACAGACAAAAAAATGCAGTGAATGCAACAACAGCAGCAGCATTTAAACATAGAGGATTATGATCAGTTCTCTGATTGTAAGTGCATTTTTATATATTCAAAGCACAGATGTCAAGAAATTCACTCTGAAAGTAAAACTCGAGAGACGAAGCTTGGCATCTATATTGATAACACATAATAACAGATTAGAATTGGAGAGCCTTGATTGCAATCCTTTGTAGAGCTTGATGTTTTATCTCCTCCATATACTACCAGTTGCAGAAAAAAAGAAAAAAGTGTGAAACGTTTTGCTGACTTTCAGACAGTAACGTCTTTGATCATTTGTTTATGAATTCTTGGAGGGGAGGACAAGAACAGATTCAAATCAGATGCATTTTTCCCATGATAGATAATAGGACCGCAGGTTTTATGTTAATATGCATTTTATAAACAATAAGTAGTATGAAACACTAACTCTGACATTTTTGACTGATTGTAATCATCACTGATATAATAGAAAATTAAAAAAAGTTTATGAGTGACAGAGCAAGATTAGGAAACAAACATTTGGATAGTGTACAGGTATAGACAGGAGGCAGAAATGGAGTTGTTTTAACTTCTGCCACTGTTGTTTGCTGGCTGGCACTGTTAATTCTTAGCACTTACCGTGAGACCCATTCTTAACAGTGCTTAGGGGGGGGTGCTTAACAGTTGTTAAGATCATGTCTCACACTACAGAAATACTTAACGAGTTTGTATTTTTCCCAATATTGGAGCATAATTATGGAGCTCTATGTACAACATAGTTGTTAGAAAAAACCTTGTATAAATACCACTGCTGGTCTCCCCAGAAAAGAGGCGACTAGCCAAGTGGGACTAAGCTGGTCAACAATGGATAAATAAATCATTCATTCTAACAGATGGTATGAACAATGAATGTGAATATTACCAAACTTGTTATAAAAACATACATTATAATGGTATTGATAATGAACAAATACTTTCTTCATCTCTTTCTCATTGGTTTACTTAGTTCACCTAGCTGTAGATGTCTAAGGCTAGCAATTTCTGTCAATTTACAGACATTACAGCTAACATTCATGTTTTAAGATTGTCTTTGTAACAACAAGATAAGAAATTGTTAGAGATGATAAAGCAAAAGATTAATAAAAGTGTAAGATTGTTAGGAAAGGAAAAGTAGTCCTACCTTACTCTTCTACACCCCAACAAAAAATAATAAAAAAAGTCTGAATTCTGTGGCACAAAGTTAACCATTGCAGATATGTCTTTAAATAAAGAATAAGTGCTAGTAAGTTTGTCAGCTGGAACTGTGTTTTTTTTCTCCCCTCAACAGCTTTGGTTGCTTCTTTTATACTAGACAGGCATGCCTGCTTAAATTGCAAAATAAAATTTATGGCTAGTTATTATATTTCGCCTCTGATGTAGTCACTTATAATCAATCCACTTCAACACATAAATGGGACGGACAATGCAGGTAAAAAATATGCAAACTGGTTGTATTGCAGAAATTGTCAATTTGTGCCATCCTGCATTCAAGTAAAGGCTTTGTAATTTAAAAACACACAATTAGGACCCCCCCCAACCAGACCTGTAGTGCAGCATTTTCCCAAAATATAGTGGGTGGTAATCACAAACATGGTGCACAACTGTGTCGGGTTGGTGTATGGTAGAAAACATATATCAGAGCCTTACACAATTCACAAACCTCACCCAAAGATGGTGTTAAGCTATCATGTACCAGTAATGGTCTATTAATAATATAATACCCAGTTGTTAACCAGGTAGGCCCACTGGGCATACAGTCCCTTTTCCTTGAGCTTACAAACTCAGCCCTCTGCTCCAACTGCCAAGATTGTCGTTAAGTTGATTGCCATTAGAAAGAGGAATGCTGCCAAAACAACTTTTGTCATTAATAGAGATTTCTCTTTTCTTCAATGTTGTGGAGTAAATACTTTTAAGTTTGGGGGTGTGGAGGATGCAGTGAGTTAGGCTCCCTGTAAAAACTCCAAGTTTTGGCATTTTTTTTTCAGTCTATCAGCAATCGATTTAATGGTTGTCAATAGGTAAATGTGATTCCGGATGAAGTACACATTCAAGTTAGCCTCAGCCATGAATCACAGAGCTAGAATGTATGAAATATGTGTCTCCACCACAGTCACATGATTTGGGTCTGAAGGTGCTGCTCAGTTTGCACCTAAACAAAAAGTCACAACCTGAATTGTACTACACAGTTGATATATTTCTAATGGTGGTGCAGGTGAGCAGCAACATAATTTTAAAACATCTGCAAGCTGAGACAACAATCTCATGCAAATCTACTGCACATCATAGCGAAGTACAAGCAAGTGCTCACCTTACAGAGCAGTGATGAAAAAAATCTCCCTGCAGTGGGATAAATATAACAACAGATTCTTGTCATTAAAATTAACTTAATGTACTATCCCTTGTCATGAGCCTAAAATGTTGTTGATTTGCTCATTGCAGTGACTGTGGGGCAAAGGACAAACATTGTGCAGCCATCGTATACTGCCATTTTCCATGGTACTTCAAAATATAGCACTTTCTGCTTCACAAGCTGGAGAACCAAATATCAGGTCAGCACAATATGTAACCTTAGGCTATCTGACTATTTGAGCAGGTTGTCAGAGTTTATATTTTTTCAATAGTTTTTAAGTGACAACAGCAGAACATACTGATGATTGCACCATCAGAACAGATGCTCGTGTGATGTTTTGTATCTGGACAAATCATCTGCTCACCTGCTTGCCTTCTAATTACCTTGAATTACAGCAGTCAAAAACATCCCAAGCCCTGGACATGTGCGCAGTCAGTAAGAGACATACAAAGGGAAGGGACTGTACCTGTGAGGTATTGTTCTTTTGCTAACCAGTATTTTATATAAAGAGGCTCTGAGATTTGCATGCATAGACTCACCTTAATTACTTACTTTTTACAAACACTTGTTGAACACTAAGCACCTCATGAGAAATTGCAAATTCCTTAGGTTCAGTATGCGTCTGGACTGATGGTGGCTTTAAATAAAAATGGACAACCTGACTTCCTAAAAAATGCCCTTCCAGTATTATACAAATTATGCAAATTTGACAAGTGAGCCATCATTTTCAGGGATGGTGTGTGGGAGTGGGGAGTATAACAATTACTGTGGCATTTATTTATGAAATACTGCACAGTGCATGGTAGAACCTGCACTATTTATTTATTAAAACTGCTTGCTGCAGCAAAAAATCTCTGTAAGATTCACAGACAGAGGGGGAGGATAGCACACAGCAGAACAGAAGCATGATTTTCTTTTAGAAACTGTACTAGGTGTTCAGCCAGCTTATGAGACGGAGTACTCAAAGCCAGTTTTTTGGACTGGACAGCACGGTTGTGAATCTACCTAATAGTCAGTATATATATATTTTTTTATCATGTAGCTCCAGACTTGTCTGACTTCGGCTCAGAGAAATAAAATACAGTATACCATTACTGCAATCACCATTTTTCAGAAACAAAATACAACTACTGCAATATGAGTAAAGCTGTAAATGTTTAGTTACCATTCATCTCCTTCTCTCATACAATATAACATGAGCACAGCACCAGTACCAGCAATATCAAACATTGTAGAAAGGAAGAGACACTACAGTTAAAAGCAGTAAGGGCAGAAAGAGTTAATTACTAGTATTATACTACACATTCAGACAAGACTATCTGTGGAAAGTGAGTAGAATTACTTTGACAGTCATTGGTTGCTAGGAGTTTCACTGACCAAAGGTTAAACTAAATATCATGCCTTGGTTCTAGCCTTGTTTCTTTTTGTAAGAAATGGCATGATGATAAATGCACAAATCAATTTCAATAACAAAACAGTGACCAAAATTAAAAAGAAAAGAAAGTATGGAACAAGTATCTCATGTTTAAACCAAAATGCATAACAGTATACAAGGAATATGATCCATATTGAAATGAAATGTAAACAAAAACAAATCTGAGCAGCAAAACAGCAGAATGACCAATTGAAGTCTTATATTTGTGTCTGTGTTATAATATAGAAAATAAATCTCATGGCGTCTCATCTCATTACAGGTAAATGTTATCACGTAGCACAACTGTCTGTTGTTTAAAATGTGAGACAAGCTATGCAACATCCAAGTAGTACATTATGAAGCTGCTGCTTATAAATTTTACATAGTACTACAGTACATAGATTTGTTTTTGCAACCACTCGAATAACAGAAGATTGTGACTTTATGTGTGACTTAATACATTTACAAATGCTTTGTTATTGAGCATTAGTAGTGTAGGTTTTCTTTCCCACATTAAAACTTGTACTTCCTGAATACTTATTAAAAATATGGACATCAGATGTACACCCAAATAAATTACTAGTATTATTACACACCTACCTAATACCCAGACAGTGATCAAGGGTAAGAATCAAATCTTGTACCTTGTGTCTGTGAGGTAAGCAAATTAAACATTATGCCAACCCCAAACAGATTGTTACTACCACCTCACATAAATAATATTTACAGCGTGTGGTTTACCTCCATGGCTGCCATACATTAACACATCCTTATCTATCGTGATCCCATTCATTTCCCCATACTAGATATCACTACTACAGAGGTGAAAGCCAAATGCTAGGGCCATCATTTAGGCAGCCATGTAGGTGTTTTTATTCTTCTTATTTTTTTGTCCTCACTGACGTTCAGGTAGCCATGGAGGTGTTTTGTGCCCTCACTGACATCCTGGCAGTAAAAGCATTTGCATTGACCCTCAACCCACTGTTGCTGTCTGATAGATGTACGTGCCTCACTGTGGGATCATCATTCATTCCCATACAAGTGCATGCTATCATCTGCATGCTAATGAGGGTTACCATCACTTGCGGATGCTATCATATGCATGCTGATGAGGGTTACCATCACTTGGGCATGCTGTCATCTGCATGTTAATGAGGGTTACCATCAATTGTGCATGCTATCATCTGCATGCCAATGAAGGTTAACATCACTTGTGCATGCTATTATCTGCATGCTAATGATGGTTACCATCACTTGCGTCGGACAGCCAAACCTGTATCTTCTGTCCTCCAAAGTAAATTGGTGCCCCTTTTTTCCTTTTTCTTTCTTTCTTCCTTCTCATTTACACATTTTTGGTTTATCCATGCTTTATCAGTTTCCTTCTCATTTAGTTTTAAGAAATGTGTAGACATTTCAGTGTAAAAAGAGAAGAATGCCTGGACAAAAGAGCATGATATAAGTAAACATAATATGCTTTTTCTTGCTTTTGCATATGGGAATTATTGGATTAAAGCCCTTGGCTTGATTGAATAAGTTTTAAGGGGAAGCAAATAAATATAAAAACACTGAATATAATGAAAAAAAGTTTTCCTCTAGCAACTGTTCATAGTGCAAGATGAGAAGTTTGTAGTGGAAGGCAACTGTGTATCTGGTTCTCATGTTTCTATGCAGCCAATCTGATAAGAGGGCAACTAAGACTGAATACTTATTTCTTTCAATGACAAGGAGATAATGTTTTCATAAAGCATTCAAGCTGAGTTTTACATCTGAGAGAGGAACCAAGATAAGACAAAAATAGACAGCAGGTAGCATAAGCAGAAGCACAAGCTGTATCATGCATCTTAGAATGGATAACCTTCATTATAGGTTAATTCAAGTCTATGAGTGTATTTGTCAGTCTAGGACACTTGTTCATATTAGGAAGTTTAAACTTCATTCTTTGAAGATATATATAGCTTTGTCTGTTTTATTAAGTTAATGGGTTTTGGGGTGTTCTGGGTGAGTTTTCTTATGGTTTTCATTAGGTTCAAATGGATATGAGAAGAAACAGCTGTATAAAGGATCAGCCTGCCAAACATTAGTATATGCATGTAACACAAAAGCTGAAACTAGACATTTAAAAAAACTGTTATACATAACAGGTGGGAATAATAACTTCTTATCATAATGACAACACTTTCCACATTATCTTTAACTGTAAATGGTCTCACGGATATATACAAAGAAAGAAAGAGCAATATAGTGCAAATAGCTATGATACAGGAGACACATTTGGAAAGAGCCAATCATATGAATTTGATAAATAAAGGATTTTAGGATGGTTATTCAGTGGAATATCTGGGAGAAAGGAAAATTGGAGTGTTTAAATTAGTTGTGAGATGAGCTCCAAAAATGATAGAACAGGAGAAAAAAAGATAATGATGGTAGATTTGTAATACTAAGGGGCTACTGGCAAGTGAGGAGGATTAAGCTGCCATGAGTTTATATTCCACCTAAATCTGCTACAATGGAACTTAAGAAAATTCTGTGAGAAATAATCAGCTTTCAGCAGGGAATATTACTTATACATGGTGACTAGAAATTGATTTGCAAAAGTGAAGATGTGTCTGGGGGTCCCTGAGGGAAAATATAACAAAACTGAAAAAAATTGGTATGGAAGATATGAATTCATTAATAGGAGTTCATAGAGAATTTACATATTATTCTCCAGGCTACAAAAACTGGGCTAGGGTAGACATAAATTGTTTCACAGGAACATGTGCATTTAATTGAAAGTTTTGATGCACATCCAATAACTATTTTAGATCACAAGCCAATAATAATTAAAATACAATTGCAGGGTAATGAAATAAAAATGAGACACTGTCACTTCCCCATCTATCTGTTAAATAGAAAGGTATTTAAGGAATGTGTGGTGGGAAATATTCAGGAATATACATATAAAGCAAGGGGGTGAGATAAAATTAAAGTGTAGTTTAAAAATAGGGAGGAAATAAAAGAAAAAAGATATGGTTAAGAAGTAACAAGAATTATTTAGAGGGACTGACAAAGGTTAAAGTATTACAGAATAGGGGGAAACTGACAGAACACAAAGAAGCACAACAGCAGAATGCTAAAGTGAAAATAAGGGACTACCTCAATAATATGCATGAGTTTAGAAAGATTGCTGTCAAGCAACTGTGCTTTGATTAATAACTCCAGAGCACAAAAGCTTTTAGTGCAAAAGCTTAGGCAACACAAAGTACAAAAGGTTGTTGCCAAGCTTAGGGAGCCTACAACAAGGTAAATAACCCGTGATTCTGTAGTGATATTAGAAATATTTTGGAAATTTTATGAAAATCTATATAAATCAGGGACATATGGAAATCAAGAAGTACAAATGGAAAATGTTTATGGAAGAATTAAATATGCTTAGGTTAGAGATAGATGAGGCTCAATTACTAACAGTTAGGATAGGAAAGGTGATGTATAACTAATCTACAGAAAAGTTCACAGGAATAGATGGTATTCCTGTGGAAGTTTGGAAGCTAAGAGGAAGAATGTGATAAAGATCTGGATGGTTTTGTTTAACAGTATTTTAAAAGGAGGAGAAGCACCAACATCCTGGAAGGAAGCAGTGGTGGCTGTAATACCTAAAGATGGTAAAGGTCTATTAGATCCAGTGTCATACAGGCCCATTTTGATTCTAAACCATGATGTATATAGTGGCTAAAAGAATGGAAAGGGGATGTCACATCTGATAGATATGGATCAATTTGGTTTTATGGAGGGGAGGCAAACATTTCACAACATTACTAGAACAATGATGTTGATCCAGAGGGAAGCAGAATGTAAGACAACACTATTGTTGTTGGTGGGTCTTGATGCAGAAAAAGCATTTGGCAGAGTAAGCTGGGTTTTATGAGTAGGGCAATGGAAGCATTTGTATTCCCTGATAAAATTATAAGGTTGATTAGGAGGCTATATGAGGGATTGGAGGTGAACATTAAAGTGTGGGGGGTTCGTATCTGATAAGTTCTGTTTGAGCAGAAGAACCAGGCAGGACTGTCCTCTTTCCCCTTTATTTCCATTAATGCTTGCAACTAGGATTGTGTTGGTGTGGTTTGTTTTCATTTATATAAATGTATGACTGCCTATGTAGTAAGTGATGGTTTACTAAAAATGTTTCTTGTTTTAAAAAAAAGGTAGGAATTGAATAATTTATGTAATGTTGCTTAGGCTACATGATATATAGCAATATATGTGAAGTACAGTGTTTGTTATGTTAATATATTTTGTTTACTTTTATATGAATGTAAATTTGCCTATGTCACAAGTGATAATTCAATAAAGGTGTTTGGAAAAAAAAGAAAGAAAATAGAAGGGGCTCAGAAATTCAAGGATGTAATTGGTATGGTATTCAAGAAAAGTTAGTTTCATTTGTGGATGATGTTATTTTATACCTGATAAAACCAGAAAAGGACATTTCAGTGTTGTGGCACATTCTGAGACAGTTTGAAGTCTTTTCAGGATAGAAAATTAATGAAGATAAAACAAAGACAATTGCTGCAAAATATGTACCCACACATGAATTGGTTCAGCAATATCCATATTTATGTGTACATCATAAAATGGTGTACTGATGAGTATGGATGGATTTAAAAGGATTCCTTCTGTTATGGCAGCTAACGATATATGGGAAGTGACTAGACAAAAGATAAAACAAAAAATGAGAAACTGGAAGCTCTGTTTTATGGATATGGTTAGCAAAAAACAAGCAGTGAATATGTTTTAGTTCCTTTAGTTTTATTCACAGGTCAGGCATATTTTTATCAATCAGAGAAGTTGTGGATAGCAATTAATAAAGAGCCAAATGATTTTATCTGGGATGGAATGAGGCCAGGAGTCAATTGAGATAAGTTCATCCTTCCAGTAGAACAAGGCAGTTTGTTACCTGATTTGAAGGGGATTTCAGAGTATACAGTTAAGGCTCCTATACATACCACCAGCAGAATGATGTAATTCAAATTGGAAAGGGCTGATGATGAAACGGGGGGGGGGGGGCTGAAGAATCAAGGAGAGACTGAGATTTTGGATGCAGATCCTTAAGGAGAAAAACAATAACCATACAGAATATTTTATTCATAAAGTATCAGAAAGGATTATAAGAAGTAAGCCAACATGGGAATGGACAAAGGAGATTCTGCTGATAGGGATGACTGTAATTAGTGGTACAGACAATAGACAAGAGAAGGTTCGAACTTACTGGAAAAAACTGGCAGAGGAACCAAGGTATTGGGATCAAATAATTAAGGAGGAAATGTAATAGAATTGGAGGAGGCCAACATTAATTTGGACTTCAGGCTAGAGGTTGCCTTCCCTAGTAAGGACTGATATCAGAATATAAGCAAAGAGAAAGAAATAGGGGGATCCTAAGCCAAAGACCAGTACTGGTGGAGGTTTTAGTAGAATCTAGAACAAAAGTTGCTATTAAAAAAGGGGTATGTAGTTGGGCATATAGGAGGTTAGAAATAATTGGGAAGAATTATTGGATAAGGAATTTACAAAGAAACAATGGGGGGTATATGGATGGCTCCTAAATATGCAACAAAGTGTAGAAGATTTAGGATCTTTGTTTGGAAGTGTTTGCTTGGATATTTTTATACCCCAAGTTCACTCCAAATATTTTTCTCAGATGGATTGTAAATGTTGAATGTGTGATATGAAAGAAATAGATAATTGGGAACATACTTTTTGGGAGTGTAATGAGCTGTCATATTTTAAAAATTCACTGCAGAGTACTCTGACAGAAATACTGGGTGAGTAAATTGGTGTAACCAAGGAAATTATTTATTTGACCTGTGATACAGAATCAGAATTGCCTAGATATAATAAGGGCTTGCTGCGTTTAATTCTGGTGGCTATTGAAAAAGCAATTACTAGAAAATGAAAGTCAAAGTCTAAACAAACTGTGTTAGAAATAGGAATATAGAGCAGAGATAAAATAACTGGAAGTGGGATCTTTAGAAAAGAGTAGTTGCAAACTACATAGAAAAAATGGGAATTGTGTGAACAGCACATGCAGAATAATGTTTTGGAGGAGGAATGAGGTTTAAGAGAATGAAGAAAATGAAATGACCTTGTATAATATTTGCAAATGAAAATATGTAAAAATGGTTTGTTTTCATTTATATAAATGTGGGATTGTCTATGTTGTAAGTGATAACCCACCCCCCAGCACCCAATGGGTGAACTAGCACTAGCCACTCACTAACAGCCTCCTCACCTGGCTGTTCCAGTACTTAAGACACTAGCTGAAATCAGATTGATTAGATCATACTCAGGGCTTTATTTCTCTACATCTCTACAGGCTTTTCACATAAGTAATTTAGTCTTGCAGTTCTTTTATGATTCACCACCAAAATGTTTTGCTAGCAGAACGCAACAAGGGATTTTTTATCAAGTCTTACTACAAAAGCCGACATAATAAAAATATACATTTATTATAGTTAACTTTTGCAGAAAATCTTGATAAATTGGCTAAGTTTCTGGTGTCATTCAAGGGGATCCTGTATCTGTCTGCCTGGGATGACATGATTGACAGACCTCGATGCTTTGTTATAGTCAGCCTGCATCTGTCACCCCTGGGATTCTGGGTACTGGCTAAGGCTCTTGACACCCCTATAGCGCCTTTTTTAGGCAATGTTCCAAAGACCAAAATTCCACCGTAACAGCTACAAACAAATGCAATCTGAGGGTCATGCTGCTCAATGATAGAAGTCTAAATCTCAAGATGCACTCGCTCAAAGCTCTCCTCAAAATGGAGACTGTTGATATCAGTGCTGTAATGGAGACTGGGTTTAAAGAGGCAGAAAGCACAACTGTGCTCCCAGGCTACAACTCATCCCATACCTTTTGGCCCCAGAATATGTCTGGAAGCTCCAAAGGCGGTGGTGTCTCCATATTCTTAAAGGATACGCACACCTCTAGACTGGTAGCCCAACATAATGCATCCAAGATACTTCAGGTACAACTAACACTGGGTAAGACAGCAATACAATTCATAGCCTGCTACAGAACCCCAAACATGTCCCTAGACTCTCACTCCAAGTTCCTATGCACCCTGGAATCTATCAAGGTCCAACCCAATACTCTCATACTGGGTGACTTCAACTACCCTTCCATCAATTGGGAAAACTATTCAAGTACCAATGTACAGGCCCAATGTTTCCTGGAATTTATCAGTTCCAATGCCGTGGACCAGCTCATTCTGACCCCAACTAGAGGAAGCAATATCCTCGACCTGGTTATAACCAACATGGGAGACCGTTGCTCCAGACCTATAGTCAGTTCCTCCCTGGTTAAATCTGACCACAAAGTAATCACCATGGAAATCTCCATCTCACCTACACCACCCGCTAAGGTGACCACCCTGAAAATCTTCCCTAATGCCGACTTTAGGCCCCTAAAAACAGAGGTGGCTAACTTCTCGGCAAGCATGCCAATGGAAAATAGCTGCATGACTGCTGAATCATACACCAATGCACTGTATGAGCATGTACACAAATGCATGTACCTTGCCGTACCAAATAGAACTAAGATGCTCTCCTCCAAAAAAAGGAAGCCAGTCTGGTGGTCCGCAGCCATCAATAAACTCTACAACAGAAGGAAGAAACTGTTGCAGAAAAAAATAAAGTCACAAGACTGGAAAACCTTCCTTATCAATCTCAACAAAAAGCTGAGATCTCTTATCAAATCCTCTAAATCCAGCTTTGAAGGCAGAATTCCGGCTGACACTAAAAACAACCACAAAGCCTTCTATAACTATATCAAAAACCTCCAAGGCAATACCCAGATTTGCTCTGAGTTATTGCACAATGGCACCCCCTATACCGAGCCAATAGATATAGCCAACATACTGGCCGACAGATTCAATGCCAACTTTACCCCCCCCCGGGCCTTATCACAGTACCCAGAGGAAAGCCTGGCACCTACCATTTCTGCAGCACAGGTAGAAGTTGCATTGTCCAAAGCCAAGAATACAGCACACATGGGACATGATAATATCCCTGGCTGCATTCTACATGACAAAATGAACTGGCACCACATCTGTGTGCCCTGTTTAATCACAGCCTTACCTCAGGCTATGTCCCTAACAAATAGTGCACTGCTACAGTCATCCCACTCCATAAAATGGGGAGCAACTACAGACCCTGGGAACGTTTGCCCCATTAGCCTGATGAGTCTGGTATGCAAAGCTATGGAGTGCATCATCATGGACCTGCTTAACAAATATATAGTCAATCTCCAAACTCTTGACTCCACACAGTTTGGCATTGTCAAGGGGAGATCCTGCCTGCTGAACCTGGTTGACTTCTTCGAGGCAGTCACCAAGGCTGTGGATGAGGGTAAGGCAGTGCATGCAGCCAACCTCGACCTGGCCAAGGCCTTTGATACCATTCCCCACTCAGGTATTATTGATAAATTCACCAAACTAGGCATCAATTGTTACATCACTAGGTGGGTTGCAAATTGGCTTACAGACAGGACCCACAGAGTGAAAGTTGCGGACTCCAAGTCAGACTGTCGACCAGTCACGAGTGGAGTCCCACAGGGCTTGGTCCTGAGCCCTCTCCTGTTTGGCATCTATTTCTCAGAAGTCCAGGCCAACACAGAAGGACTCTAGCTGACCAAGTTTGCTGATGACTGCAAGCTAGAGTCATTACCAACTCCCCAAGTGATGCAGTCATCCTACAAAAGGGTCTCTCTCAGACCAATGACTGGTGTTGGAACTATGGCCTGAAGCTTAACTCCAAAAAAATGCGTTATCATCCCCTTTGGAAAAAACTCAGTTCCCATGAATGAATTACCCCATTGATGGGAGCCCACTGAACACTTAAGGGGCCATAAGAGATCTGGACACCCAGGTCAACAGCCATCTCACTTTTGACCACCACATTGCCACTGTGGTCAGAAAATCTTTTTACTTGGCACATCTTACAACCAAAGGTTTTGCATCCAGGAAGAATGAGGTCATCATCCCTCTCTACTCATCCCATATTAGACCAATCATCGAATATAACACCCCATTTGGCATATACCTGACCAGACACCTACAACAGCTGGAGAGGCCACAAAAGTACCTCACAAAAAGGATCCTAGGCCTTAAAGACATGTCCTACATGGACAGATTCAAGAAACTTCAGCTGTTCTCAATCTCTTATTGTCTACTTAGAGATCATCTCTGCTTAACTTACAAAGCCATGTCCAACCCAGCCCTACGTAAAATGCTACACCAAAAGAAATCCCAATCCCCCCAAGCCACACGCTCCAGAGATTACAACCTCATTACCACGATTAACAGAACATGCTGGAGGGACAAGTTCATCTCTCAAAGACTGCCCATACTCCGGAATAAGTTTCCCATTCATGTCAAGTAGAGCACCTCACTGGCCCTCTTCAAGAGGAATTTTGATGAGTGGATTGGTAACAGAAAGTTCACTCCAGGGATCACTCCGTTTGCCCTACTGGATAGGGGCACTGTGAACTAACATTGGGTGGCACGGTGCCTGGGCAGTTTTTTGGGGCTAGGCTTGTAAAGGCTCCAGGGCCATTAGCCTAGTACACACCTGCACCCCCCACACCCCCCACTACTTAAATATACCAACTTCGAGATCGCACTACAATGCAGACAATGGAAAACTTCCATGTCTGCACTGTACAGAGATTTCCACTGAACCATTCGACATTCTGATGGTTCGACATTTAGGGGTTGATTATTACGTGTTCGAACATTTCACTGTTTGATCACGTAATAAAAACCCGAACATGGACCACTGTAAGTATATATCTTTGAATTACCTTTTGCATTTACCAGTATTCACTCTATGTATCTACATTTCTGTCTTATTGTAAGCATTTACTTTTTATTTGCATTTATACCTAGGTCATGACTGAAAAAGGTCAATCAACCTGGTAAACATAGTAAAATAAATAAATGGACTGATGCTGTATGTTGCAGAATCTTTTTAGATGTGCTTTGTGCATTAAATGGCAAGAAAGAAATCCAAAGTTTATTCATATACAGAATTTAGAGAAGCCAGTCACAAATCTGATTTTGAGAGGTTGGAGGAAACCACAGTATTCAGTAGAAACTCACATGGAGATCAACAGAAAACAAAAAAACACAAAAGTGATAACTGGAGATCAGAAACAAGCCCCAGACTCTGGGATTGTAAGCCACCAGCTGTAACTACCTTGGCTTTAATGTGTGAACAGTGAATTTGGATTCACAAGTAGGGAGATAGGCCTGCATAAAAAGTGGTGGCAATGAATCTGGGAGGTAAAGGGTTGACCCTGGACAACAACAGTTGCATATAAGTACATGAGTTGGAAAGGAGTCATCGTGAGCCATGAGTATTAGGCATGAATTGTGGCCATGGGAGGGCATGACTCTGGCAACAACCACTAAACATAAGCTAATGAGGTAGAAAGGGGCTGTCCGAAATCATGAGTAATAAATATGAATTCAAGCCATTGGGGAGTGTGCCTCTGGACAGGAAGTATGAACACTGAATATGAAACCTGTGCAGAAACCCAAGGACAGGTGGTAGCATCAGATTTGATGTAAAAGTGCTGAATTTCATGAAGTTCTGATTAAATGATTAATACATTAATTGTATAAATATCATCTTTGTAATTAGTACCATTCTGTGACAAACATTTCATAATGATCATTTTATGAGTCTAAATCATGACCTTTAGAGTGTTATTGCTCAGGTCCATCTTAAAAAGGGGATTTTTGTAATTGCTATGTGAAATTGAAATATATAACTACTTTGCATGTATGTGTAAAATTAGATCTTACAGATGGAATTTTACAAGTACTGTAAAAATGGTGAATTTCAGTAAATGTTTCAAGAAAATGCTCACTAAATTAAATGCAAACTCATTTTAGTAGACGGTAAAATATTAGGACAAAGGTTCAAAATACCCACTCTAAGGAAAGGATCTCCATCATGAAATCTGTAATAACTCACAGATGTCATTTAGGAAATGCTAACCACTGTGCCATGGTATATATATATATATATATATATATATATATATATATATATATATATATATATATATATATATATATATATATATGGTTTACTATCATTTAATTGAAGTGGACTCGGCCGAATCTACTTCATGCGAAACCCGAACATGGAACATTGGCAATGTCGAACTCCGATACTGCCGAAGTACAAATCTCGCCCCTATCTTGACCCATGTTAACGCTCATCCCTAGGTCGCATTCGAGATGTATTTCGGCAATTCTGGAGTTTGGCATTGTGTGTTTTCGAGGATGTCGATCGATGATATGATCATTCGACTGAGTCAGTTTCAATTAAATGATAGTAAACCTATATATATATATATATATATATATATATATATATATATATATATATTAGAAAATGTTTCCCAAATTAAACACAGGCCCAAGGATTCAGAAAAATGCTCACCGCTCATGCTAGTCACCCACTGCAGGTTGATCAATGTGGAAAAATGCAATTCAGAGACAAGTTGGGCCACAATGAGAAAGATGTTATTATCAGCTCATCGGCATATCTCAGAATCAGCCACTAACACCATTAGGCCTGAACAAGCTATTGATTTCACTAGTGGTCCATGCATTGCATTTGCAAAGACATCCTCACACACACACACACACACACACACACACACACACACACACACACACTAGTGTAGTTTCATTCAAATTCTGTCAAATATACACAGTCCCCCATTCCTATGATTTTGTTGAACTTACCTGCACTGTAAGTACTCTTATATGAGTGAATGCATATCCACTTTATTTTATAGTGTACACTTTTTTTTCTCCTATAGTAAAATTGTATTCATCTGAGGAGTAGCTCTGCCTGCAAGTCAGTCCTCTGTGTTGAGGCCCTCATGACGGAAAAACCTCAGTAGTAGAGCATTTAATTCAAAAAGACGTAGCACTATTGGGAAACCTGCTGAGCAAAGGTTTCCCTGTCATGCTAAGCATTTCTGAATCCCAACCAGAGTGTCATGATACCAGCTTTTATTATTGATTTTGGACAAACTTTCAAACTATTCTTCCTATGAGTTTACATACTGAAACCTGAGGTGTTGTGCAGTTGTCTTAAAAGTTGATTTTGCAGACACTGTATGAAATTGTTTCCTATCTAAAATCGGGTCTATATTATAAGATCAACGGTTGAAAACATCGAACACCATAGGGTCAACACCATATGGTTAATGTCTTCAAACATCAAACTTATAAAAACAACAAATAAAAAAAAAAAAGAAAAAAGTACCCTAACGGGTTTAAGCAGGAGGGGGGAGCCCACCTGCACCCCCCACACCTCCGCTACTTAAATATACGAACTCCGAGACCACACTACATTGCAGTAAATGGAAATCTCCCCTTATGGAGATTTCCGTTTACACATTCGATGTTGTGCGCTTTCGCTGTTCTTGTGTCGACAATATCAGCTTCGATATTGTCCACTTTCGAAAATATAAGATAGACCCCTAAAATCATCTTTTGCAAAAGAAAAATCTAAGTACAGTTCAATTATTCATCAAGTGAGGCCCCATAGATGACATTCTGCAATTCTGTATACAAATGTGGAACTATAAAGTTAAAATTTTTGAGACCTAAACTATACCTGTTATTTGAGAATTGTAAGTTTGTGGCAGGGCTTAAGGGGAAACCTTGTGCTGAGATACCTGTGTATGAGCCTCTCCTACTGGCACACCAGAATGTTGCTTGCATATATATTCAAGTTAACACAAAATGTTGAATGAAAGAGCTTGAGAGATTATCTGAACTACTGACATTTTGCAGCTTAGAAAAGAAAGCTACACTTCCCCCTTGCATTCTCTTGCCCCAGGTATCTCAAAGATTTCTAAAATTCTCAGCTGTCTTAACCAGTTCCACCAATTCTAGCAACTCATTATACTCACCCATGCCTCTTTGAAGAAGTACTTCCTATTATTTATAGTGAACTGCATTCCCTAAATCCTGTGTCTTCTCTTACCTTCATTGTCCTTAATCCCCTTCAGTTCTCATTGCATGTCATCTTTAAAGTATTGTGACCCTCATCAGTTCCTCTTATCTCTCCCTTTTCACTTTTCTAATGAAAAAGAGAACAAACTCCTCAAACTGTCTTCATAAAACTTTTCCTACACTACACAATTCTTGCTGCTTTTTTGGACTCAGTTTAATGGTGTAATCTCTCTCTCTTTTCCTAGCAGTGAGTTGCTGTTGTGCTACCACTTTCGAATTCATTCTCAATTATGTCTCTACCATTTGCACATTTTACTACCTGCTTCTGTCCTGCCCCTTTCTGGAACAACCTTGTGGTAGGAGAAAAAGTTAAGTCTTTATTGAACTCCAGGTGCATTGTGCTTGGTGCTGACAGGAAAGCAACCTGGCACATTTTCTGGACTGAAGGAGTTAGTATTGTTGGACTTGTTGAGTGCCCCAAGGACTACTTAACATTGGCTTGGTGGCACATTTTAAGGAAAATCTCTTAATTGATGAGAACTTTTTTAGCAACACAGTGCTGTAGTTGTATTTTTCCCATAAACACTAAAACAATAAGCAGAGTGGAAAAATGTTATGGAGGAAGCTAGGGAGGACTGAGGAGATAAATGAAGACTGCAGCAAATAGATGAAGCCAGGAAGAAGATAATGCATTTCAGCATGGATTCACAGCAGGGAGATCTTGTCAAATGAATTACTAAGTCACCCTTTAGATGAGCAAAGGCTACTAGGCCTTATAGATTCACTACTAAACCAGTTCATGCTCATCCTCTACACTAGATCCATGCTTAAGGTGTGGAGAACTGCTGTTGTTCATCCCACTCCATAAGGACCCACCACTGACCCTAATAACTATGGACCTATGTAAGTCTAACCAGCCTTATTTGTGAGGAAATGAAGAGCATCATTATAGAATGTATTAACAATGATATCAGTACTCTAATATCCCTTGATCCAAACCAGTTTAGGTTTATTAAAGTTAGATCCTGCCTCCAACACTTAGTGGACTTCTTTGAACAAGTTTCTGATGCATTGGATGCAGATAAATTGGTACAATGCTGCTTACCTTGACCTACCAAAGGCCTTTAACACCATCCCACATTTTGTCATTATAGACAAACTAATAAAACTAAATGTACATCCCTATATAAGCAAACTGGCTCACTGAAAGATCTCAATCTATTAGTGCACAGAGTTCACTTTCACCTGAAGGGGTCATTACTAGTGGATTCCCTCAAGGAATTGTCCCTGGTGTACTTCTGGTCAGTATTGGCTATATCTGACCAAGTCTGTGGATAATTACAAACTCAGAGTTATGTTAAACTCTCCAGCTGAATCTTAAGATTCTCTAGGGTGATGTAAAACATACAAATAAATGGTATTAGGACAATGGCCTTAATCTAAATGCCAAGAAATGTAGTATAATGTCCTTTGGCAAGCATGAGCACCCACACATCTAAAACATAGCTAATACCCCTTTGAAAACTGACACAGTTATTAGGGACTTGGGCACACTTTAATTCATAATGAACTATCCTTTCACCACTGTGCAGCTGTCATTAGGGAATCCCTTTACCTAGCCAGACTGATTAGCAGGTGCATATCTGTTTCCTATTACATGATCAAATGCTAGAAATAGTGAATGCTCATTTGTCGAACCCAAATGCACAAAACCACAGAATATCGAAGGAACAGATCAGCAAATTTTTTTCCAAGGGAAAAATACACTGGGCAATTCTCCGGATTTTGCTGTTTTCTTCACTATAATGTGATCTCGGAGTTGGTATATTTAAGGTGGTGGGTGTGGGGGTTGAAGCCCCCCACTTTATGTTGCCTGTACATTTTTTTTTTTTTTGGGATCAGCAAATTTTTTTCCTGGGGAAAAAATTTGCTGATTTGTTCCTTTGACATTTTGTGGTTTCGTGCATTTGGGTTCGATAATAGATCGTTTGCTATTTCTAGAGTTTGATCATATGATATGCTGTCATATATATCATATATATTCATATATATATATATATATATATATATATATATATATATATATATATATATTCATATATCTTCTAGGTGAAGAGAAATTATTATTCCTCTATTATTCCCTCACTACACAGTCTTTATTGGACTCATAATTTAATATAATGTTCCTTTAGGTCTGTATTTGTCTAAACATATGACTCAATTCAAAAGACCAAAATGTTTCTTTACAAAGAAAATCAAGGGCATGTCTTCCATAAGCTATATAGAGTGCCTTAAAGCACTTTCTTCTCTGTTTTTTACATATGTTTGAAGAGGAACCATTACCTTACCACAAAACCTCGATGGGTCCAGTCCTATGCAACTTCCTGCACATTTGCAAAACAAATAACACCTTAAACATCTGCTTGAAGGATCAAAACATCCACTATAGCATAAATGGGACTGCTGCAGTATTCTTAACATATTTCTTTCTTTCTTTATTTATTTACTTACTTACTTACTTACTTTTCATTTGTTTACTGGGAAATTCAGACTGGGACAGAACCCATTTTCAGCAGAGACCCAGGGAGAATTGCTTCAGATGCATGTCTTTGGAATGTGGGAAGAAACGGGAGCACTTGGAGGAAACCCACACGAATGCAGGGAGGATATGCAGACACCGCACAGAAGGCACCCCAGCCGAGAATTGAACAGGAGAACCTCTTGCTGTGAGGGGGACAATGTTAACTACTGCACCACTGCAATGCCATAGAAACCCAAAATCTGGCCAGTCTACCAAAAACTCCTGTGTTACGCTGGACGTCGCCTGAATGCTCCTTGCATAGGGTAGGGCATAAAAGTGACGTTCAGGCCTACCATAATCAGAACATCTTTGCCTCCAGATCAAATGTATCTTCTCACCATTGGTCTGTTTACCTGTTTTTGTTTTCTGCCAGTTGAACGCATTTTTGTTCTCTAGTGACTACATACACCTGTTTGCAGGTAAATTCTCTGCTGGGGCTTTTGTTTATTCTTATTTTCTGCTCCTTGGGGTTAAAGCCATCCAGGAAGGGTAAATGCCAGTGTGGGAGACAGATTTCTTATAAAGATCACCACAATAAGTGCCTGTTTTGTGTAGGAGCTTCTCTTGACCATACATTTTGTTCAATTTGTCAGGCATTCATCATGAAAACTCTTTGCAGTAGAGTTCTTCCCTTTCCTTGTATCTTGAGAACCAGCATCTTAAGCTTCTCACTAAAGATACAATGGAAGGAATCTCCTGCCCTGAGGGACAGCCATTAGGAAAGGAGAAGGTGAAAAAGGTGCGACTGGAATCATCCGCTGTCCAGCCTCTGACAGGTTTTTCATCTCGGTCAGTACAAACCCAGAGGCTTGCCTGGCTGTGTTGTTGGATTTCTCTGCCATGACCGTGTTGGAGGCCAGTGAGGTTCCCACTGGTAGCATGTCCATCTTGGACATTTAAGGGGAACCATGGTAGATTTTTTTTCTGACAGGCCCAGAGGAGTTCCTCCATTTTTAGTTGGGGAAGAAGTTTTTACTACTGCTGTTGACTGTCATCCTGGTTTGAGACTTCTCAATATTTTGGAGGGGATGTTCCCTTAAAAAAAGAAGCAAAAACTTAAACATGTTTGTTCTGCTCCTAGGGATCCACAATGTGTCTGGTAGGCCTTTACTCAGGGGCTATTTACAGCTTTAATGTCCTTAAAGCCTCCTCAAGGAATTTCGGTTACTGCTCCTCCTTGGTCCTCTACTCCTCTTAAAAGGCCTAGAGTACAGGATTCTTCTGAGGATGAATTGGATTCTGATGACGAATCCTTGACTTATTCTACTCAAATTCCTTATCCTTTGAACTATGGGTCAGAGGAGGAGGAATCTATTAGTACTGATGTTCCTTTTGAGGAAATTTCCTTTGGCACCACACACTCTAGGATGATGGATTTTTTTAAGTGGGATTGTGTACAGGCCTCTGATATCCATAAGAGGTACTATGAGGTGCTGCAGTTGGAATCTTCTAAGGGTGTGGCTATTTCTCCTGTTTTGGCTGCTTTGCTGAATGCTTTTTCCAGTGCCTCTCATGTGCCTGATTCTCTGCCCCCTGCTCCAAAGAAACCTGACAGGTTTCATAGGGTGCCTGAAGATTGTTTTTTTATTATATAAATATCTTGCTACTCACCCCTCTGTGATGTCTGTAGCCTCTGATAATCCATCTCAATTGCTTCCTTCACCCAAGTTATTGCCTTCTGAAAAGGACAACAGAGCTACGGAAATCTGGGTAAGAAGATTTACACTTCTGCTACCCTAGCTTTTAGGGATATTAATTATCAGACCCTTATGTCTAGGTATGTGTTGGCTCTATCAACTTATTTCTGATTTTCCAGATTCTGATTTTCTGTTTTTTCCTTGTTAGGGATTTCCTCTCAAGTCATTTATCATGCTATTAAATGTAGTTATGATGCAACAGATGCCTCTTCTAGGGATGCCGTTTTTGGTTCAGTGATGAGGAGGTATTCTTGGCTTATGCTTCAACTTCTACATGATGATATTAAGGCTAAGTTGATGGATGCAAATCTGGATTCCAAGCTTTTTTCTGGGTAAGCTGCTGCTGGTTTGTTTAAGTCCCTTCAGGATAAGGGTAAGGCCTTACAGGAGCTTAAATATGTTTGCTACTCCTCTGCCTAAATTTCAGAGGAACTTCCCCACTAAGCCTGCCTTTGTTCTTAGGCAATCCTACCCTTCTACTAAAGGTAAGAAGAGTGGTAAGTGGGCTCCTCTTATTAAGGCGCCTACGTTTTCAGGGACTCCGAAGCCTTCCTTTCCAGACAGACCAGGTGCTATATGACTATCTGTCCATTCCCAGCCACATTGCTCTTTGTCTTCATCTTTCTCTTTCTCTTCTTGTTTGGCTTCAGATCACTAAGGATTCTTGGGTTTTGTCAATCATTCCTCAGGAGTACTTAATGGTTTGAAAATCCCATCCTTCATTTATGGGCATTCCTCAGCCTCCTCAGGAGCAACTTCCCTTTTTCCCAGAATCTCTTGACTCAGGGTACTATTCAAGAGGTGCCTGTGTCCCAAAGGGGGAAAGGGTTGTATGCCAGACTGTTTCTAGTGCCCAGCAAAGAGGGTTCTTGGCGAGGTCTTCTAGGCCTCTCTCATCTAAAGACTTTTCTAAAAGTGCCTTCCTTTCAGATGTTGTCCCTTCAGATTCTGTTTCCTCTCTTGCTCCCTCAGATCTGTATGGTGTCTCTGGATCTCAAGGATGCTTATCTCCATATTTTGATCCATCCTCTTTTCAGGTAGTTTTGCATTTCTCTGTTGCTTCCTGGAATTTTCAATTCCCTGCTTTGCCCTTTGGCCTTTCTACTGCCTCAAGGGTGTTCACCAAATGCCTTGCCTCTGTGATTGCTTTTTGCAGGCTTCAAGGGATCCAACTGTTTTGTATTTGAATGACCTGTTGATTCAGGCATCCTCTCCAGAGACCCTTTTCAAAATCTTCATTTTACTGTTTCCCTTCTTCACAGTCTGGGGTTCACTATAAATTTCAAAAAGTCTTCATTGACTCCTTCTCAGGATCAGGTTTTTCTGTTTTGCAGTATTCAGATGGTGCCAATGATGGCTTCCGTGCCCTCTCCAAAGGCCTTAACTCTCATTTCTTTCACACTCTTCTTCCTCTGGCTTCCATTACTACCAGGGAGTTACTGAGAATTCTGGGTTTCATGACATCCACCATGCCAATGCTCCCTCCGGCCAAACTTCACATGAGAAAGTGGTTTCTGAAGTCAGTGTGGCTTCAGCATGCATATCCTCTACACTTTGTAGTTCCTCTTCTTCCTTGTCTCAGACAGGAACTTCACTGATAGATTCAGCAGTTGTCTCTAAATCCAGGGATCCCTTTTCATCACCCCCTTCCCTCTCGGGAATTCTTCACAGATGCCTCAGACATGGGATGGGGGGGGTGACATTTGTCTCCGTAAAAGTTCAGGGGGTGTGGTCACCTTGTTAGCAGAAGAAGCACATCAGTATCTGTTTAAAAACTTTCATTTTGTGGCTTTCTGTAGTGCTTACTGTCTGTAGGCTAATAGATTTATTATGTCCTAGTCAGAATTGCTGGCTCTGGGCTTGTTTGTTTATACAGTGATTGTTCAAAGCACATGAACAGACCATCTTGAATTAGCTGAAGCCTTTCTTTACCTTGGCTAGATTGTGTTAATTGGCTACTGGCTAGTGGGGGCTGATTCTTTTGTGTTTTTGTAAAAAAAAAAAAAAGTTGTCTTAAGGTTGTATCTTCTGGTATTTAAGCCCTAACTTTGAGAGGATTTCTACCTATACACACTGAGAAGAGTGGAGGAGAGGTGTTGACTGCAACTCTTAGCTGAGATATATAAATTAGCCGAGATATATAAGTATGCTGTTTTTTTCGATTATTTATACTGATTATTGTTTCTAGAAATTTATATATAGCACTTTATATTGCCTGCTGCACAGTTTTTGAGTGTATTTTTATTGCTATTAACTAATCTGCACGGGTAACTGATTTGTTTGCAATTAAAAAAAGCATTCTGTAGAGTCTCATTGCTCCTTTATCTATTTAAAAACTTTCATTTTGTGGCTTTCTGTAGTGCTTACTGTCCATAGGCTAATAGCTTTAGTATTGTCCCTACCCTTCCTCCCTCCCTGTTGGTGTCTTGCTGCTATACTTGGTGGCTTTGCAGTTACCCTCCCCTACTGTAAATCTGAACTGGGACACTCCTCCCAGTCTAGTGTCATTAGCTCATTCTACCTAATACAGAGAGAACATCTGAGAAGGCCTTCTGTTTCTCCATTTTCCCTTTCAAAAAAAAAAATGCCTAAATCTCCTTGTGTTCTGACTGTGCTTCTCAAACATTTTGTGAAATATAGAATATATTTTAGGGCATTTATTATAACTGTAATTGCCTTAATATTGCTACAACTCAAGTGCTCTAGGTTGCACTGCATCTGAAGTGTTTGTGTGTTTTAGCTGCTTTTCTGTATATATAGACTTCTCTGTATATGTAGACTAGCTACTTATTCTGCTGTGTTACTGCCTCTTAAATCGTTTTTCAGTTGTGCACTTGCCTTGCTTCATTTAAAAAGTTCTAAATTGCTAATTTTGTAGAGTTTTAATTCCATTTACTGTTTAGGACTACACACTCAAGTGTGTTAGCCTTTTCTGTGTTTATTTACTGTATTGTTGCATTGTTTAACCTGTTTCAACAAAAAAAAAAAAAACACTGTCTTGTTTGCTCGTTTCCCATCTTTTCTAGCCAGTCCATATCCCAGGCTTTGCTTGTCTCAGGACTTTATTTTCTGTGCTCAGAGCTATCCAGACCTTGCTGTGGTAGAGAGAAGTCCTACTGCCTACCAGTGGGACTGGTGAGCATTGTACTGCCTATCTAACGCTAGAGAAGTGGTTTCCAGCTCTGAAATTGTAATTTTATTAGCCTTTTTGGGCTGATTTCTATCCCTTTCAACTTTCTGGCTTAAAAACGCGTGTGTTTGCACATTTTTCACATTGTGCAGCACTGCGAGACTACAGATAAACTATTCCAGGTGCCAGAAAGTCTGCTCTTCAAATTTTCCCTTAGAACTTGTTGGTTTCTCAGTAGTAGCACTAAAATCTGAACCCCTGTGACTAGCACTTGCTCTAGAACCTGCTGGAAAGCACTAGGAAGCCTGAAACTGATTCAAGCACTCAGCTCTCCTTGTCAATAAGGAGAAATTAATCATAGGCACTAAACAGCCTATAATTGCAAAGTACCTTGCAAAAGGTAAGGGAAAACAGCTCTTAAACATTACAAGAAATCACTAGGAAGCCTGAAACTGATTCAAGCACTCAGCTCTCCTTGTCAATAAGGAGAAATTAATCACAGGCACTAAACAGCCTATAATTGCAAAGTACCTTGCAAAGGTAAGAGAAAACAGCTCTTAAACTTTACAAAAAAGCATCTAAACAGGCATGTCCAAGGGTCAGCTTCCGGTGATTTCTCCTGTCCACCTGGTGAATCTGGGCAACTGCCTCATGTACACAGACAATCCTCTCCTCCTACCACCCAACACTACAACCTTCGAGAGATGCACTTACATAGCCAAACTGGAAGCAAAGCTCTCTCCGGCAAAGATTGTGCTAGACAGTCAAGAGGAGAAGGCTAACACATGCATTACACCTCAAGCAACTCATAGCCCTTCAAAACCCTCACCATCAACACCCACACATAGCAACACTAAACCCACATATGCGGAGGCCCTTAACATTAACCTGCCCAAGCAACAAGGACCTCCGAAGCCGAAACGCAAACAAACACCAGTCACAACCAAAATGACACATAGCTCATAACACCAGTGTGCCACCCAAAAACATCCCCTAAGGCAAGACAATGTACCCAACACTTTAGTCATAGGTAACTCTATAGTCAGGCACACTGATGTCCCACTCACCAGGCTGAACAAGGAGAAAATTACAGTCAGCTGCCTGTCGGGTGCCAGGATCCGCCACATAACGCATGCACTCAAGTCACTCCACAACAAGTACAAATACGACACTGTCATTGTCCATGCTGGAGTGAATGACTTGAGACGTACCTCCCTGGACTACATGAAAACAGACATGGAAGAGCTCTTGGATCATGTAACCCAGGCAGGTATGACCCTAGCCCTGAGTAGCATCCTGCCTTTGCCTAGAATGATACCACAGTATAAGGACAAAATGATTGACTTCAACAATTGGCTAAGCTTCTGGTGTCATTCAAAGGGGATCCAGTATTTATCTGCCTGGGAAGACATGATCGACAAACCACGATGCTTTGCCAGAGATGTTCTGCACCTGTCACCCCTGTGATTCAGGTTACTGGCTAAAGCTCTTGCCACCCCTATAGTGCCTTTTTTAGGCAAGGTTCAAAGGATAAAACCACCACAGTAACAGATACAAGCATGCAAAATCTGAAGGTAATGCTACTCAATGCTAAAAGTCTAAACCTCAAAATGCACTCTCTCGAGGCACTCCTAAAAATGGAGAACATCGATATCTGTACAGAAATTGAGACCTGGTTCAAGGCTCCAGAGAGCACCCCTGCAACACCAGGCTACAATTCTTAACACATTTTTCGGCCACAAAACCAAGACCGAAACACTAAAGTTCGACTGCAGAATCCTACACTAAGGCACTGTACGAGCACATCCACTCATGCATGAATCGTGCCATCCCAAATTTTTATTTATTATTTATTTTATTTTATTTTACATTTGTTAACCGGGCTGGTTTAACTGGATATATTTCCATTTTCAGTAGAGGCCCGGGGAGAAAAGCTCCATTGGCAACAAAAAATTGAAATATAACAAATTAAAAATTACAAATTAAAAAATCAATATTAATACTTAGTAAATGAACTGATTTCAACAGAAGATTATTAAAAGACAGGAAAAAATAAGATTATTAAAAAAATACAGCAGTATTAATAAAGTAAAGTAGGTATTTACAGTAGTCGGGTGACAAAATGTACAGGATAATGCAATATGCAGTAAGATACATGTAGCCTATCAGTATATCAAACAGGATAAAGACTTGCAGAGCATCAAGCAGGATAGAGTATGCCAGTATGTTGAATTCTATTAAGCAGTAACAGTCCTACTTCAATGAAAGGGAAATAAGTAGAGGTTCAAAAGGAGAAATAGCTATAGTGAAGGAGAAGATTAGTCAGGGTTGCTGCAGGGGCATAACCAATGTGTTTTCAGGTGTTTTTTGAGGTTTTGTTTAAAGAGAGGCAGTGAAGAAATTAAAGTTAGGTCATTAGGCAGTAGGTTCCAGTTTTTTCCCACAGAGTTGGAAAACAGAGAAACTCCAGCCATGTTGTAAGACTTGCTTATGCTAGCAAGAAGCTTGCTGGAAGAGCGAAGAGAATTTAGATTTTTATAGGGGATTATGGGATTGGAGAGTATAGGAGTGCTGTTAGGTTTATAAAATATCTTGTGGGCAATGGTGAGTTGGGAGAGTTTCAATTGGTTTTGAAATTCAAGCCAGCCTAGCTGCGTTAGATTCAGACAATGGTTCTAAAAGGATTTCCGGTGGCAAATCTGGCGATGTTATTATAGGAATTAGCTAGTTTGATGAGATTATTTATAAAGTAGGTTAGATATTTTACTTTCTTTACAGTGGGTTTATTGTATTTAATGTGGGAGAATCTATGGTATTTAGGTAGTAGATAGGTGGGATCAAAACTGATATTAGTTTGAATATTAGGGAGTATGGGACTATGTATAGCTGTTTGTTTTGGAGAGTAGCTAAAATTGTAATAATACAATTTTTCAAAGGAGGTGATGAGGTAGGTGGAGGTGAGAGCAATTGAAATTAAAGCTAAGAGTATTGGTTTGGTCATTTTAGTTTTTAGTACTAAAGGCAACTTGTAGTGATATGTATAAGAAGTTTTAGGAGTTAAGTCTATAATTAAAAAAGGTGGTGTTGGATAAGAAGAGAGTTTAGAGATAGGAGATAAAACTTGTTAGTTGAAAAGGAAGGGGATAAGGTAAAATACTCTAAGTATTGGGTTATAGTCACAGGTAGTAAAAAGATGTAGGGGTGTGGTTAAATTTGTAAGAAGGAAGGGAGGAAGGGATTGGTTGATTGGGAAAGAGGGTGTGGTTTAAGAAGTATAAGTGTAGGACCACTGGGAGTGGGTGGGAATTGGGGGTAAGGTAGGGGAGCGGAGTGAGCCCGCAGGGCGAACGGAGCGGGTCACAGATGAGCGAGACTGGAGGCAATCAGTTATACAGTGAGACTGTGTTCTACAAGCTTTGAGTAGGTAAGAGGCACTTTCTTTCTTTAACATAAGAGCTTTTAGTAAATATGTGAAGGGGAAGATATAATATTAGAGAGTTCTATAGCAGGAAAGAAAGGTTATCTAGAGAGTCAAATTAAGTAGCTCTATAATTGGGGTAGTAAGTGAAAATAGGATAAGTTGTCGGGTTCATTTAAATTTAAGGCTAACAAGGTTAAATTCCTTTCTACAATCCTTCAAAGGGTGTGTGTGGGGGGGTAGTTACCTGTATTAAGAGTACTAACAGGGTAACTAAGAGAAACTAGTATGCAGGGCTAGAGGAGTTTGGCTGGCAGTAAGAAACAGCTTTACATGCCTTGAGTTCTGCTGGCCTCTAGTGGTATATATAGGAAATTAAATGAGATCCACTAGTAAAGGAGCTAAAGGGAGGGGAAAAAAAGTAGTATATTAATAGCTTAACATATGGCCTATAGGGTAGGTCCACGGGTGTGCTAGCCCTTACAATTCGTACAACTTTAAAGCACTCACAAATTAGTAAAATACCTAAAAATAACTGTAGGTTGATGAGCAAGGAAAGACTAGGTAGTTCACGTAGGGTTTGCAGGTTGGGTATTCCCTCGCATTCAGATAGGATTTCTTACCCTTGCTAGGTTGCTGAAATGGGGCAGCCTGTAATTCAAGCACAAGGCTGAAAAGCTGAAAAAGAGACAGAAAAAGTAAGGTTATAAGATGGTAATTAGGTTAAAGTCTAAGCAGAGGTGGGAGGTGAAATGGTAAGGAAAGAGTGCAGGTCAGTAATGAGTGGAGGGTAAGACATAGTACAGTGAAAATGCAGATATGCAGCAATAGATACATAAACATCTGATTTTGTGGCACATAGGAAAAAAGAAGAAATAATTATGGTCACATTCAAGTCAATCCTAATTCCTATGAAATATCAAATAGAACCAAGATGCTCTTCTCCAAAAAAAGGAAGCCAATCTGGTAGTCCCCTGCTATAAACAAACTATACAACAGAAGGAAGAAACTGTTGCAGAAAAGAGGAAAATCCCAGGATGCAAAAAACTCCCTCACCAGCCTCAGTAAGAAGCTGAGATCCCTCATAAAATCCTCAAAAGCTAGTTACGAAAATAAAATTGCCAAAGATTCCAAAGACAACCACAAGGCATTCTATAGTTATGTCAAGAATCTAAATGGCAATGCTCAGATCTGCTCTGAGCTACAACAGAATGGCATTAAATATACTGATCCCCAGGATATTGCCAATATCCTGGCTGATCAATTTAGTGCCAACTTCACCCCCCTCTCACCCCCTAAAGGGCCCATCTCAATACCAAAAGATTGCCAAATTCCGATAATCACGTCCACACAGGTAGAAACCGCACTCTCCAAAGCTAAGAATACAGCATCCATGGGACCAGATGACATCCCAGGCTGTGTACTACATGAACTACAAAATGAACTGGCACCTCACCTAAGTGTCATGTTTAATCATAGCCTCACCTCAGGCTTCGTGCCCACTGAGTGGCGCACAGCTACAGTTATCCCGCTCCACAAGGCAGGATCCGCCTTGGATCCCAGGAACTACCGTCCCATCAGTCTGACAAGCCTGATCTGCAAGGGTATGGAACGCATTATCATGGAACTTATAAACAAAGACATTGGCAACCTTTAAACACTGGACCCCACCCAGTTTGGGTTTGTGAAGGGCCGATCTTGTCTCCTGAATCTGATTGACTTTTTCAAATCAGTCTCCAGAGCTGTGGGCGAGGGTAAGGTGGTCCACACAGCCTATCTGGACCTTGCCAAGGCCTTTGACACCATCCCCCACTCTGGAATCATAGTTAAACTTACTAAGCTGGGCATAAATCCCTATGTCACTTGATGGGTTGCCAACTGGCTTACTGACAGAACCCAGACTGTAAAATTAGCCGACTCCAAATCCAGCTCCAGACAAGTGACAAGTGGAGTACCTCAGGGTTCAGTCCTGGGACCACTCTTGTTTGGCATCTACTTTTCTGAAGTACAGGCAAACACTAAGGGACTCTGGCTAACAAAGTTTGCGGATGACTGCAAACTGGGAGCCATTATTGAATCCCCAAATGATGTGGATATTCTACAAAAGGGCCTTACAGAAACAGATGCCTGGTGCCAGAGCCATGGGCTCAAGCTTAATGCCAAGAAATGTATAGTTATCCCCTTTGGAAAAAAAAACATGTATCCATGAATTACCACATAGGTGGCAGGATGTTAAACATTGAAAGTGTGATGACAGACTTAGGGACACAGGTGGACAGTGGTCTCATTTTCGATAACCACATTGCCACAATAGTCAGGAAATCCTTCTATGTGGCACACCTCATCACTAAGGGTTTTCATCCAAAAAAAGGAGGTCATTGTCCCACTGTACTCATCCCTCATTAGATCCATTATAGAGTATAATGCCCCATTTGGTATGTACCTCACAAGACATCTGCAACAGCTGGAAAGGCCACAGAAATACCTCACTAAAAGAATCACAGACCTAAAGCAGATGCCATATGCTGACCATCTAAAAAAACTCCAGCTATACTCTGTGGCATATCGTCTACTTAGAGGCAACTTCTGCTTAACATACAAGGCCATGCAAAACCCTGTGCTGTTGGACATGCTCCACTTAAAGAAATCACAATCCCTCAGAGCCACACGCTCCAGGGATCTAAACCTTGTCATCACAATGAACAAAACATGCTGGAGGGATAGGTTCCTGACCCAGAGAGTCCCCATACTATGTAATATATTGCCCATACATGTCAAGCAGAGCGCCTCACTGGCCCTCTTCAAAAGGAACCTTGATGATTGGATGGGAGATAGGAAATCCCCCCCCCTGGGATCATGTCAGTTGCCCTGCTAGACAGGGGCCCAGAGAAGTAAATATTGTGGGAAGAAATATCTAGGGAATTGTTATGGCTAGGCTTGCATAGGCCCTAGGGCCGATAGCCTAGTACCAGCCTATGAACCTAAGAGATGAGGGCACTTCTGCTGGCTCTTCAGGCCTTGTATTCTCTTTTCTCTAGATGGTCTCTGAAGGTGTTCACAGACAATATCACAGTGATGTGGTATATCAATAAATGGAGGAACAAGATCTTATCTTCTTTACCAGTTGGCACTTCTGGTATGGGATCTTGCTGGCAAGTATCAAGTGACTCCTCAGGCAGTTTGTATCCCTTTCTGTCAGAAGATTGTGGCAGACACTCTGAGCAGGTCCTTAACTCAGTCCTATGAATGGATGCTTCATAGGAATGTGTTTCTGGACATTATCCACCAGTGGGGTACTCCTCAAGTGAATCTTTAAGCCTCTCCTCTAAACAGACAACTTCCTCTGTTTTGTGCCAGAGTTCCAGGTCCTCTGGTGTGGGAGGTGGATGACCTCTCATTTTCATGGAAAGGGATGTTTCTTTATGCATTCCCTCCCCCTTCTCTCATTCTGAAAGTCATGTTCAAAATTCAATAAGATGCTCCCAAAAGCTTGTTGGTTACTCCCTTTTGGCAGCGACAGGAGTGGTTCCCTCCTCTTCTGCATTTAGTCAGGGGTAATCATCACAACAAGTTACCTCACAGGGTGGATCTACTCTCACAAGATAAAGGGTCTCTCAACCATTTTCACCTGTCCACACTTCAATTGACACTGTTGGTGATAAGATTTTTATTTCTTATAGATACCTTTTTCTAAGGATGTGCTGCAAGTCCTGCAGGAGGCCAGGAAACCTACTACTAAGAAATTCTACTTATCCAAATTGAAGAGGTTTTCTATTTGGTGTCTTTCTCATAACCTGGACCCTCTTACTGTGGAGGTTCCTTTGATTCTCTCTTATTTGTGTAAGTTACTCAATGCTGGTTCAGCCTAGTCTTCTAGTAAGGCCCACTTATCAGCTGTCACAGCTTGTCTGCCTTTTTCTCATCCTTTAGTTTCTAGAATTAAGGTGAAAGAATTTCTTAATGGCGTACTTAATATTAGACCTCCCAGGAAGCCTATTACTCCTCCCTGGGATCTTAAGTTTGTTTTGGAGAAGTTGACTCAGGTTACTTTTGAGTCTGCTGCTTCAGCTTCCATGCAACATTGTTCCTGGAAGACTGTTCTTTTGTTAGCTCTTACTTCTGCTAGATGGGTGTTTGAGGTACATACCCTTATGGCTTCTCCTCCTTTTTTATCTTTCATGAGAAAAGAGTGTCCTTGCACACTAACTGTTCTTTTATGCCTAAGGTGGGTAATGAGCTATCACTTAATCAGTCCCTATTAATCTTTTTCCACCTCTCCATAAACTGACAGTGAGAGGGTGCTACATACGTTGGACGTGCATAGGCAACTCAACATTTATTTGGATAGGACTAAGGTTGTTAGAAAATTTGATCAGTTATTTGTTTCTTTTCATCATGGATCTTTGGGACTTGCTGTATCCAAGCAAACTATTTCTTCTTGGATTTCTAAGGCTATTTCTTTTTGTTACACTTTCCATGGCAAGAGCCTTCCCTCTTCAGTCAAGGCTCATTCTACTAGAACTGTGACTTCTTCTGGTGCTTTTTTCAAGGGCTTAGATACTAATTATATTCTTGAAGCAGCTATCTGGACTTCTGTGCATACCTTTACCAAGCACTAAAAGTTGGATGGTATCTCTAGAGGTAGGGGTGGTTTTGCCAGTGCCATTCTTCATGGCTTTTTAGGGGGCTTTTCTGTGCCTTCCCCCTACCAGGTTTTCTCTAGAGCTTTGGCACATATGTTAAGGATACTGCAGCAGTGAATGCAATGACATAGTATAGTTTTGTGTAAAATCTTACCATAACGGTAGATGTCCTCACTTTCACTGCTGCAGTATTCGCTCCGTCCCTCTTTCTCCCTAGTCCTTTGCCTTCCTGGATGTACAGATTACCTATTGGGTTACTTGGACTGGTGTTCCTACTGCAGCAGTGAAGGGAAGGACATCTACCATTATGGTCAGATTTTACACAACTGTATTATATCTTTGTTAAAGAATCCTTTTATGGAATACACTTCCTTAAATGTTAAACAAAGTAGCTCCCTGACCCTCTTCAAACTCAGCCTGGAAGAACAGATGGAAAATGTAAATTCACTCCTGGTATGCCCTCCTCAAATTCTCACTGATTGGGGAGGAAATTGTTTAGTTGTTATTTTCCATTGTACTGTCAAAATGAAATCTTGAGGCTAGGCTACAAATCCTCAGTTTGATAAACATCTAGTATGAAGCTTATAATGAGACTGTTGTGACCAATGAAACCCTATCAGTTATTAGTGTAGTCTGATAAATGAAATGTAAGTCAACACATTGAGCAAGTGCATGAATATTGGTGTTGTACAGATAGGTTATGAGGGCAAATAAGTCACTGAGACATCAAGAGGCACAGGTGCTTAAGTTGTAAGCCAAAGAATACACTGTTGTCTGTTTACTCATCAGGAGAACAACAAATCTGATGGTTCAACATTCTTCTGGACATGATGAAGTTGGAAAGCAGCTACCAAAAATTTTATTACTATTGTTACTTACAACTGTGTCATTGCTGGTTGTAACGTCAGCTGTGGGAGCATGTTATACAACCTTATGAATTAATCAAGGTCTTTGTAGTGGATTCCAAATTTTAGTACAATTGTCTAAAAAAGTGGCCTTGCCTATACTCTTAGTCAGGGAACAACTTCACCCCTATATTGTTGTTGTTATTATTATTATTATTATTATTGTTGTTGTTATTACATATGCTGCGGTGGTACGGCGGTAGCGTTGTTACCTCACAGCAAGAGGTTCTCCCATTCGATTCTCGGCTGGGCTTGGGAGTGCCTTCTGTGTGGAGTCTGCATGTCCTCTCTGCGGTTGGGTAGTGTTCGAAAGACATGCATGCGTAAATGGGTGTGCCTTTGTTGAAGGTTGAGCATCGAGCTGGCACCTCGGCGTTTCATAAAAATCTACTGCCAATCATTAGCGGACTGGAGTTCCACTGTGGCGACCCCATTGCTGTTGTTATTACATTTTTTGTAATTGTATTAATTTACTATGGCAGCAGAGTATTCAGTGATTAAAATTCATTAACTCAGGACATCAAGCACAATCCTACTAATGGACTGATTTTATATTTGTTAATTTGTGGTTGTGCTGTGGGTAATGTATGATGTGAAGAAGGGCTACTGACCTTGACAGCAGCAATCCTTTTATTTCTGGAAAATTATAATTATTACCAAAATCACAATCATGGTAATTGTAAACTAGACGTTTTAATCAGAATAACTGATTTTGTCTTGTAGTACCTCAAACAAAAAGTTTCTGAGCAGGGACCTTGGGCTACAGACTTTTTAGGCTAATATAGAATACACTGCAATATTTTATTTCTAAAGTTAAGCTGCTATCTCTTCAAATATGATTAAATTTCATTAAAAAATTCAAAATAATTACTAGATTAATACAACTAGCTATATACAGCTTTAAAACTCTCCACATCATTTTGACAGCAAAGATATCCATTTAAATACAATGTTCCATTCCAATGTTTTAAATCCCAGCCAAAAACTATATTTTAAACTAGTTCAAAGCAAGGAAAGATACAGGCTATTAAAAAGCATTGTAAGGCAAAGCCCCAGTACAAAATATGGTATAATATGAAGCCTGTTTTACTTCTTAGGACAAGTTTTACCTTTACTTAATGAAATAAAGAATAATTAATGGATTACTTCTAACGTCTTCAAAAGACATATAGTTTTTTTGTCACACATAACTAATGAAAATATCCTTATCTTATTTTCCACATAGAGCAGTTTCATTTCTTAATAGAGAGTACAAATATGTAATAGGAAATAAAATATCAAAGTCAACCTCCTTAACAAGAAAGAGGTACATGGTAAGGTTGTCCTTCTACAGCAAGAACCCTTTGCACAGATGATTAGGCATATAGATAAAAACTCAACAAATATAATAAAAGGTAAACTATTTTTTTTTTTGCAGATGCCTTTTAAATGTATTCAATGAATTTGTGTATTGTATCCCAGAATTTACAGGGACCTTAAAGGAATAAAGCAGTTTTTAAGCATACAAAGTAAATGTAGAAAACTAACACAAATCAGCATTAATCACTCATTCTGAGCAAATATGTATACAATATCTGTTTAATAGGAATAAAAATGCATCAAATCCTTGTGCAGACATATTTACTCAGACCCTGTAGAAATATGTAGTACTATTTTTAATATTATTTTTTGAATATGTACTCTGTTATTCAAAAGGAAAAGAATCAAACAGGAAAACCGAATAGTATAAATAAGCATACAACAGAAACACATGCTACACAAATAGTCATACAGTTTGAAATTCCACATGTAGCTCAAATCATTCTTCCCTCACTATTCATGACCCACCAGTTATTTATATGGAGCCCTTCATGACCCATTAGTTATTTATATGGAGCCATTCATGACCCACCAGTTATTTATATGGAGCCATTCATGACCCATCAGTTATTTATATGGAGCCCTTCATGACCCACCAGTTATTTATATGGAGCCCTTCATGACCCATTAGTTATTTATATGGAGCCATTCATGACCCATTAGTTATTTATATGGACCCATTCATGACCCATTAGTTATTTATATGGAGCCATTCATGACCCACCAGTTATTTATATGGTGCCATTCATGACCCATTAATTATTTATATGGAGCCATTCATGACCCATCAGTTATTTATATGGAGCCCTTCATGACCCACCAGTTATTTATATGGAGCCCTTCATGACCATTAGTTATTTATATGGAGCCATTCATGACCCATTAGTTATTTATATGGATCCATTCATGACCCATTAGTTATTTATATAGAGCCATTCATGACCCACCAGTTATTTATATGGAGCCATTCATGACCCACCAGTTATTTATATGGAGCCATTCATGACCCATCAGTTATTTATATGGAGCCATTCATGACGGAGCTCACAAAGAAGTTAGTAGGATCAGTTTTGAAACATGATCTTACACCATATTGGTTAAACCTTAATTATGCGTCAAATTGGAAGCATGTTCAACATGGTGGGTATCATCTGACCTAATAACTTTTTGAGACAGATAATCTCAAATTCAGAGAACATTTTCAACAAATCACATTATAGGTAACATTAATAAAATTTTCAAGAGGCTACCTTTGGAACTGAGGAAGGACTTCTTTTGCCTCATTCTAATCATGGCAACTTTGAATACATGGTAGGGACATTGGTCAGAAAGAGATTTCACACATTTTACAAGCTATTAATATTTATACCCTTTGCCCCAATTCACCATAATTTCATCAGATGGTCCAAAACAAATTCCGCTTATATATCATGGCATGCCTGGTCAGCCTTCTTTTAAACATGAAAGTGCTAAACCTTGTGTTTTGCCTCAATAAATGAGTGGTTCCAAGCAGCAAGTGGATTCCTTGTCATGGTTTGGTATTCCTAGTTTGTTTTCCGGATTTGTATAGATTACTTTAACTTATAAAGCAAT
Source organism: Protopterus annectens (assembly GCF_019279795.1). NCBI lineage: Eukaryota > Metazoa > Chordata > Ceratodontiformes > Protopteridae > Protopterus > Protopterus annectens. Next base: position 320,488,100 of record NC_056750.1, on the reverse strand, counting down.
TAAAATTATTACATCTGACAATTCTTATTAGAGAGGTGAATTCAAACAATATACTGGCAAAACATGTTATTTCTGTTTTTAACTCACAAAATTATTTTCCCATTTGGAATTTCTCTGAATGCCAATATTGCACTCCTAGTTGGCTAACCTATTCAGGCACCCCCCCCCCCCACACACACACACACTATATGCTGTTTATAAAATAGTTGTCAAACATAGCTGTTGAGTTACTAGAGTCTTATTACTGTAGAAAGTTATAATTACCTCTGTAAACAGATCAATTCACGATAGCCCAAACTGTTCAAATTCACTGCCATTAAGACACCCAGCATCAAGTTTGCAAAAGTAAATACAATGTAAAAAATCTCTCTTGTCCCCACAAACAGCCTTTCAATATTAAACTGACCATTGCTACTTTTAATTTCTTTTAAACTTTTGAAATATATATTAAATAAATTGTGTATGGTTGCATAATTCAACAATGCAAGTGGCAAGTGGCAAGTTCATGATTTCAGTATGTCCTTGATTATGTGTATATGCTTAGTAAGCAGAATAGTGACTCGTTGGGAAAGTCTCTGAAAATGCTTCTCATTATAAAAGAGATTCATTATACAACAGACCTACTAAAAATGGAAAGAAATATCCTTTTCAAATAACATTAATGCGTAATGGTAATAACCACTGGCAAGTCCTGATTGATGCAGAATTGACCACACAATTCATGGTTAAAGACTGCCCCGTCCCATGGATGGCTAGTGATTATTAGCCTATACACCACAACATGTTGGAGGTATCATTCTAGGAACTATTGTTGTGAGCCTGTCTTTTGTCTGTGTTCTTCTTTGCCATCCATTATTTCAGCTGTCAAGCATTGATAAATAATATATATTGTAAAAGGACATCATTAACTCAAGCTTGATCACATATCACTGTGGGGAAAGAGTTTCTGAACCAAGTTTGAATAGCAATGGTTAATGCTCATCCTATTGTTGCCTGAAAAGACAATAACACAAATAAACATCAGCTAGTACAATCAGCATAAGTCATTTATATAATTTTTAGTGAACATTATCAAATGAAACTGTTTATAAACCAGTAAACCTAAAATCTATAAATTATATCATTATGACTTCTTGATCAACATCTCATTAATTCAGATAGTTGAACAGTCTACCTAGATGTAATTTAGCTTTAGACTTAATATGGTTTAAACCCTTAGTTTCTCTTATATAATGTTGTGATTGTCCTTCTGGCATTCTGCCAGCAGTCATGGCTTAAGCAAATCTAATGGTTGTAACAATTAACATTAATAAATAAATATACAACTGTGGAATTTTTGGAATATATCTTCACATCAGTCTTCTTTCCCTCTACATTCCCTGTTAAAAATCTATTACTGGGTTGAATAAAAATCAGTTAAAAACATTTCTTAACTTACCTCAAACATGTGTTGATATGTGAGATGATTCCTTGGATTTAATTCAAAGATCAGTATATGGTTAACTCCAGCCTTCCTCCAGCCATATATGTTTATTCCTAATAGAAAGAGAAACTGAATGATCAGGAATCCACCTCTGTACATTCTGAGCAACGGCCATATGTTGATCCTTTTGGACACATGAAAAACTGGAAGACAAAAAGTAAGACACTTAAAAGGCCTATTGTAGGATAACATCAGTAAGGTATCTTAACACAGTTTATAGTAGAGGTGGTGATACAAAATACATACATACCTTAGAGAATGAGTGTGAGGTATATAATTAATATTACAGAATATAATTGTAGCATTACAATTACCTCCACATTGCATGTGTGGTCTAACACTAAATGAGCAAAAAATAGATTTTTCACCTAAAGTAAGAATTATTATTCAGAGATAATCAGACATGCCAGACAATTTGGTGCAAACAGTACACAAAGACGCAAAAAAGCAGCCTCCACATAATAACTAGCATTAATGATGCACCAAGTATCAGACAAATGTAGCTAGTGAATGAGATTCTGTAGAAAGATAGCTTGATGTATAGGCACACACACTTGAACACATAAAAACAGAGACAGAGACTGATCACCTGAACAAGTATAAGAACTCTTTTAATCTGAACATTCATAGAAGATGTTTTGTCTCTGTGTTCTCTGTTAATTCAAAAGTGTAAGTCAGATATGAGTGCAGTACACCTGTTCAGATTGTGCACTGTAGGGTTTTAATGTAAATCTTAGGGCATAGACATAGACATGACCCTGCTCCTTAGTATGAAATGAGTGGATGAGTGTACAGATCAACATATATATATGTGTGGTGTGTATAAGTGTGACTGTGTCAGAGTATATCTGTGAGATACCTAATCTTAATGTAAGTTGCATTGCATATACTGTACATAAATATGCACACATAACATGCACACATATATATATGTGTGTGTGTGTGTGGGGGGTGTATATATGCAGGGTCTATACTGGATCATTAATACAACTTAAATTAAGATTAGAAACCTCATAGAAATGTCATCAAAACACAATCTGTTGACTTTTTTCTGATGATTATGCACTGGTGAACAAACATTCGATGAACCACAGGGATTCCCTCTCTGTAAATTACTGCATTTATAAAATGGCATGATTTTTTTTATTATACTGTCAATTTTTTGGGGATACTCATTTTAGATGTACATTCATTGTATTTTAGAAACCTATATTATCTAGCTTAGGGGTAATAAAAGCAATAACATATAATGCAATAGGAAACATAAATTATAAGTAGGAAACCCAAAAGTGAGATAAGCCACACATTTACTTTATACAGCTATATATTTATTTATGTATTTATTTGACTTTGTGGCTTTGGACTACTTTATGAAAGTAGAACAGAGAAGAAGAACAACAACTAAAATGAGAAACATTAAAGTGAGTAAATGAGATTTTTGCAGCTCTGGGGTTCAAGGCTATATGATCATTTTATTTTTGGGGAATTACTCTGCTTTATTGGTGGATTTTTTACATTTCTGTTAAATAGATTTGGGCTTTAGGCTGTAGGGATGTGTGATGGGATTCACTGGTACATACCTCATCTCTGTAGCTTGAATGTTGATAAAATGAAGCTGGCATGTTGATGCTGTGTTTCAGTTAAATGTTTGTTCCTGTTAGATTTGGTGAATGGATTTGTGTGTTTATGTGGTCATAGGTCTTGCACAAAATGTATTTTGTGTTAGTATTTTTAGTATGTTATTGTGTTATTATATTTTTGTGTGTTTATACATTGAACGCTTATTCTCAGTCTTTGATTTAAATTTTTGTTTATAATGTGATACTGCAGTTTTCAGTAGTATTTTGTTTGATACAAGGGTGATGTTGGCAGTCCATGCAGGATGAATTCCTTGCTACCATTTTAAACAGTTATCAATTAATAATAATCTTGTTGTTAGTTTCTCTTCTACATGATCCTTTGGACCCTGATTAGCTGCTTGATATTCAGATTGCTAATAACTCTGATTCATGCAGAGACCTTGGATTTAAAGCTTAACTGCAGTTGCTGTACTACTGCTCCATTTTGAACAGTGACAGCTCTGATTTCTGTAGTCTTTTTGGTTCAACTTCAGGGTGGCACTGAAGCAGTGAGAGACTGTGTTCTTGGATTACATCATCAGTCAAATGGTCCAATCAGATGTGCAGACACCAGGTGTTGAATCTACTTATAGCTTTGCCCTTGAACCTGAATGTAAGCAGTTAAAAATGAAGCCATAAAGTATGGACTACAGAATTGTAATTTTGACAGTTTTCATGAGAAGATGTCATACTTGCTGAATTCCGCCCCCATCATAGTAGAAGATATGCTCTTAAACATTTTTGCAATTTGTATTTATGCTTTTGGATTACTATATAATTGTGTTAAGATTCAGGAGTAAAGTAAGGATATGAAATTGCAGCTAATTTGGAGAATGCAGTCATGAAAAAGTGGTAATTTGCAAACTTTCACAACTTCAAAGTGTAGGTATTTCTTTAGATTGTGTAATGATTGTGATGGCTGCCTTTATCCATTATGTGGATTTTTCATTTTTCAGGAATACTGTATTTTATGTGCAAAACTGTCTTCCATACTAAACATAAAAGCATTCATTACTTATACTGCAAGGTTCAATGTGAGAAGTGGATGCCTCTTCTAATATACAAGCAGCTGACAAATGAAATGTGAAGTGCATTAATGCCTTCAGTTTATCTTTAGCTCTTACTGTTTTTGTTTGTTTGGTAGGTATGTCTTAACCATTATTGCTATTAGGAGTACCACATGAATGCTACTTCTTAGCTCAATGTCAAAACAGCTGATTTTTTTTAATACAAATGATTCATTCAATTTAAAACAGTAAGCACTTTCACCTCACAAACATAAAATAAGGAAAAAAGTGTTCCATGATGTACATTTACTTGAGTGCCTATTAACACTCTTACTCTATTTTTCTTTTTGATTGCATGTAAACATTGTTAAGCAGTCAAGCAGACTATATGCTTTCATAGCCAGTTTTAGGCATCAGCAAATCCTGCAATCGTTGGGGCCCTAACCACAACAAGCTATCTTATTTTGATATTTTGTTATATGTTTGTCAAACACACAAAAGCTAATACAGCACTTTTGTGTACTTACTAACTAGGTGGGTAATAATAACACTTAGGATGAAGAATGCCAAGGACTGACACCGCTTCTTCTACTTTAACCTGACTACTTACCTATCTACTTTTAGCCTGATGAGCTTTGGAACGTATCATCATGGAACTCATAAACAAAGACATTGGTAACCTCCAAACTCTGGATCCCACCCAGTTCAGGTTTGTGAAAGGCAGATTATGCCTCCTGAACCTGATCAACTTCTTTGAGGCAGTCACCAAAGCCGTAGATAAAGAATGTGGTTCACACAGCCTATTTTGACCTCGCCAAAGCTTTCAACACCATCCCCCATTCTGAAATTATAGCTAAACTCACTAAACTAGGTATAAATCCCTATGTCACAAGATGGGTTGCCAAATGGCTCACTGACAGAACCCACACTGTAAAAGTTGCAGACTCCAAATCTGACCTCAAAGCAGTGACACGTGAAATACCACAGGGTTCCATCCTGGGATCTCTCCTGTTTGGTATCTACTTCTCCGAAGTACAGGCTAACACAGAAGGCCTCTGGCTAACGAATTCACAGATGACTGCAAACTAGGAGCCATAGTCAAGTCCCCAAATTATGTGGACATCCTACAGAAGGTCCTCGTTGAGACAGATGCCTGGTGTCAGAGCCAGGGCCTCAAGCTCAATGCCAAAAAGTGCAGTGTCATCCTCTTTGGTAAAAACTCTGTACCCATGAACTACCACATAGGCAGCAATCTACTTAACACTGAATGTGTGATAAGAGACCTTGGGACCCAGGTGGACAGTAGTCTCTCCTTTGATAGTCACATCGCCACAGTAGTCAGGAAGTCCTTCTACATGGCACATCTCATCATAAAAGGGTTCTCATCCAGGAAAAAAGAAGTCATTGTTCCCCTCTACTTGACACTCATTAGACCCATTATAGAGTATAATGCCCCTTTTGGAATGTAGCTCACAACACATCTGCAGCAGCTGGAAAGGCCACAGAAGTACCTCACAAAGAGGATTACTAGCCTCAAACAAATGCCCTACACTGACCGCCTCAAAAAACTCCAGCTTTACTCCGTAGCATATCACCTATTCCAAGGTGATCTCTGCCTAACATATAAAGTTATGTCAAACCCAGAGCTGTTGGACATGCTACACCTAAAGAAATCCCAATCCCCTCGAGCTACATGCTCTAGGGACCTAAACCTTGTCACCACAATAAACAGGACATGCTGGAGGGATAGATTCCTGTCCCAGAGACCCATACTCTGGAACAGGCTACCCATCTATGTCAAGCAAAATTCTTCATTAGCACTCTTCAATAAAAATATTGATGAGTGGATAGGAAATAGGAAATACACCCTGGGGATCACTTCTGTGCCTCTGCTCGACAGTGGCACAGGAAAATAACTTTCTTGGGTGGCATAAGTCAGGGAACCTTGTTGGCTAGTCTTACGTAGGCCCTTGGGCTGATAGCCTAGTACCTACCTATGAACCTATAAAATTCATAGACATCCCTGGGTGTAGTAAGAGTGTCTTGTTGAATAGCAGGCTTTGTAATTTCATTAAATGTTTTATCACTGGCATAGTGCACTCGACTGAGTGAGATCCCACTGGTGGGCATTCTCTCCACAAAAACTGACATCCTAGCCAGCTTTAGGCATCAGCAATACCAGTGGCTGTGGGTTCTTATAATCATCCTTGAGTGTGTTGGAGCTCCGCAAAAGCTGCTATTGCCTGGAGGAAATATGGAAAACAAAAACAAAAAAGAACATTCATTCTCCAATTATTTACATGCTTTATCCTAAAAAGGGTTGTGACATGACTCTGTTAGGATAAAACCAGTAATCAGGCGAGATAGCCACTGACCTTCGGCAGCCCAGAGCGAGCGATCTCTGGGCTTACCTGAGATTTTAAGAGCAGACACTCCTGATCATCGGTGATAGTTTTCTCCTTCAGCAAGTTTTATGTAAAAACTGTCTGGACATCAGACATAGTAACTCTCAAATCCTTTGCCCAAGAATTCGGGACAAAGACAAAAGTAATGGCAGAATAAAAGTTCAACATCAGGAGCACTTTTTAAATATTACTCTAATTTACCTGAAAAGTTAATAAAATAACAGATTTTGCATCAACATCCATTTTTTGAATAATAAGAAGTATCAAATTTTAATGTCTGGCATTAATGATGAACTGTAATCCTGAATAATTTACCAGCAAATCAAAATTTAATGAGGGACATGGCAGAAATATGAGGCAAAACTCAGGAGCATTCTGTGAAATCATGTTCAGTGGCAGGTATGCATTGGTCTTGATGACTACTAAACAATAATCATTAATCTGGTGTGACAGTACTAGTGCCATTTGCTGAAATCGGTCTAAAAACAGGATTGCTTAATGAAGTGCCATTTACTGAAATCGGTGTAAAACAGTATTGCTATTGCTTGTGCATTTGTGTGTGTTGGGGGAGTGCAGTGTAAGACTAATAAATTGGCAGTAATTTCTTTCAATTTCTATCACAAACATCACTGGCATGTTCATTCTGCTTGTGTGTGTGTGTGTGTGTGTGTGTGTGTGTGTGTGTGTGTGTGTGTGTGTGTGTGTGGGAGGCTAGTTGTAGTTTTACTTAACAATCTGAAAACAGGTTGATCATAATTTCTTTTACTTAATCACAATCATAGACCTTATACATGATTGGTGGCTATCTTTGCTGGTTTGTCAGGAAGTGGATGCATGTAAAAGTAGATGCAAAGTGCCATAGTGGCATGGTGAATATCACTGACATTTCACAGTACTTTTCTCTGTTGAGTTCTTGGCTACAGCTTTTTCTATTTGGAGTCTGCATGCCCACCCTGTCTCCGTGCTTGTCTATCCATGTGCTCTGGTTTTCTCCAGCATCTTAAACACATACAAAGGTGAACTGCCATTCTTCCATTTTCCCAAAAGGCAAAAGTGGTGTGTGTGTGTGTGTGTGTGTGTGTGTGTGTGTGTGTGTGTGTGTGTGTGTGTGTGTGTGTGTGTGTGTGTGTGTGTGTGTAAAAATGTCATTGATTTTTATTGATATACATGCACTCAATAATGCTGAGTATATACATGACTCTTCTGGGCAGCAGTAAAAATGCAGTTAACAAGAACATTCCAACCCTTAGAACTTCTAGGGGTGTAGTGGCCCCATAATCCAGACTGTGTAAATAGATTTTCCACATGGACCTAGTGGTGACCTCTGTCCTTAACCACACACATTCTAAAAAACAGCCCTGCACAGAGGTGTTTTTGGAAGATTGCTGAATCTTGTAAGGGGGACATTGATGGTGTGGTCATTACATCTTTAATTTTCCTCACAATCAGACTTCAGAGGTGTGCATAGGTGGCCATTATAGCTTGAGTTGGGGTTGGGCACAGTGTAGTCAATGTTTCTTTTACTTTTTTCACAAACCTAAGAGGTATACAAATAAAAGGTTACTGTAGCTTATGTAGGGGCAGTGTACTGTCTTAGAGCAACAAGTTAGAATACATTACTGTGATCATTATTTTTTTCACTTTACTCATGATTACACATCAAGCACATATACAGTTAGCTGCCTTTAGGGGGTAAGTGTGAGGAGTAACAAGGCAAGCTATGTATTCTTTTAGTTTGAGTTTATTATTCATGTCACCTCCTCTTATATTCTTATAGACAATGGTCAAAATTCTAAATGCAAAGTTATGTCTAGAATCATTCTCATTAATATGTTTTGCCAATGAATTTGTTAAGTTATTCCTTCTTATGTCCGATTTGTGCTCTATTATTCTGTCCCTGAGATGTCTAGTAGATTTATCCACATAAAAACTAGGACAAGCTTGGCAGGTTGCTAAGTATACTATATTGGAAATGTTACATGTAGCAGAACACTTAAGAGCACGGGTTTTCCCAGTAACAGGATGTATAAAATTACAGTCACTATTAATAGATGAACAACTACAATTAAAACAAGGAAAAGTACATTTCTTCATGGTAAGTTGACTATTATTGCCACATTTGATGTGTTTATAGCATAACAATTGTTTTAGATTCATGCAGTTATGATAAGAAAAACTAGGTTTATCTGGAATAGTATCTAGTAACTGTGGAGCACTTCTCAGAATGCTCCATTTTCTAGAGATTATATTTTTCACACCATCAACACATCTACTATGTGTGGTAGGATATCAAAGTATATTTTCATTTGTTCTTTGTCTAATACTATCATTAATACTATTTTTATCACTAGGTAGGCAGTATACTCAGACACAATGTATGTATGTATCATCTCAAAAAAAAATACCTTGTTACTGTATTGTGAGATAATATTTTGTCAACTTTGAACATTAACCTTTAGGCATTACTTATGTTTTCCTTGAAAGAAAAAAATAAGATTGAAATTATTTTTGCTATTCATGATTTTTAAGCTCCTTCTGGATCAAATGATTGAGAAAATTCTCTAAAATGCACCTCAGAGCATCCATACCCCTATGGTTACTGGGAGCCTTATTATGTGCTGTCTTGGATAGATAAGATGTATTAAAAATATTTAAGAAAAGGTAAACCTGTGCAGCAACACTGAATTTCATTTCTTAATCATAATGTTTGTTCAAGCCATCAATAGATAAAAAGATTGTTAAAAAAAAACAAAAACTTTAACATACTTCAGAACATATACGAAAAGATAGCTTCTTGAAAAAAATGAAGATTAAGGCAAAATGGGAGAAAAGGAAGAAAAAAATAATCTGCATGGTGTAGGGAGCCCCAAGCATAGCTCTCAACCTTCCATGTCCAAAATGAGGAACACTAGCCCTCTTAATGTGGAGCAAATGGGCAAAATGTGGAACACATACTAATGGCTTGCTAACAACTTCAGCTAAGAAGGTTATAAGATGGTTAACACAAGCTGGTTTTACTTATAAAGAAGATCTTTTAATGAATTAATATGATTCACTTCTATTTACAATGGATTTCAATTAAAAAAATTCCTAACACTGAATGTGTGACAGAGTCTTTCAATGTGGAACTTTGAGGAACTTTGAGGAACATGAACTTTTTAAGACCCCAAATGAGGTACGTTCCTCATAATGAGGTACACTTGAAAGGTATGGCCCCAAGATGGGTGGAAATGGGAGAGGGGTGTGGGGGGCACTGGATGATGTGCCGGGGGGGTCTAAAACAGTAGGCAATGGATGACCCCATTGGGCACCATTTTATTTAGTTCCAGCCCTGTACACAAGGTCCTTGTAATGTATCATCATTGTAACTAAATGCCAGTCCCTTACAATGTCCCTTTGTGAGATGGGACAACATAGTGTGCTACACATGCCTGTTAAACTCTAAGGACATTGTAGTTACAATTCTGGCATCCATGCTACTCCTAAAACTCAGCAGCATTATCTAAAAGGTTAGTAAAGAGGAGTGGCAGTGACAGGGTGATACTTAGACCGAAGTTCTTCAAGGGCACCCAACTTCACATTTGAAGGGGACCTCCAAAATGCTGACACTGGTGCACTATGCTGTCTGTAGACCTATGAGTAAGTGTTTATCACAGGAAAACTTTTTTTAATATAGATTCTTAACCATATGAGGTTTGTGGAGGGTGGAGGGGCTCAAAACTGGAATATAAGTAATACTGGTTGCAGATTTTTTTGAATAAGGCTCATAGGCAGTTACTATGCATGCAGACCAGGAGACCATTAAACAGCCTGTCCAAAATCTTCAGTTACTCAAAGCACTGTCTAGTTAAGCAACTTGCTCAAGGTCACACAATAGGCAAATGACGGCTGAGGTAATCAAACCCGGTACCACAAAAAGAAGCTTAGTAACAGCTCATAGCTTTAATCTTCTTTACTAGCTGCAAGACTGCCACTCTTCCACCAGATTTAAATGATTATATTCATTTTAGTTGTATATTGAAGTATAAATCTTCAAAATAAACATGAAATCGTGGATTAAACTAGCCGATGAGTGATTTGAAAACCTTATGGCTTTTATTACGATTATAACTATAGCTTAATCATAATTAATTGTCAGCAGTCTGAAGAAGGCTATCTTTATTATATCTGCAAGATGAAATCATTTACTGTTTTTAAATGAAATCATTATTCTCTGAGATTTAGAAAGAACATAGTGTCAGCGAAGAGCTATGCAACCCGATTGGCTTTTTTTTAACTGTCCATGTTTCATGGAATGGAGGTAATGTAGAAAGGTATTCATTTAAACAAACTGTCATTGCACCTAAGTTTAGTTTAGGAGCATATTTATCTACATTCCATGGAATATGTAAAAATCAGCCAGTTGGGTAATGTCTTTTTCTGAATTGTCTTTTCTTCAAGAACTTGCACATTGTGGTGTCAACTGTAACTTTAACAGTCTTGTTAAAGTGAAGCTGGACATACATGGGCTGTATGAATTCATGTAAAATTAACCAATAATAGACATGAATGAAGCCTTTTATAGCTTGAATGTTAGTAATCAGAGGTACATGCATAAAATGAAAATGTGATATCTCTAAGTATGTGTTTTCTGCCTACCCAGGATTAGTTTTCAGCTGCATACTATGCCTAAGTCACAGCACAGATTATAACTTTTCACAATGCAGAATAAATCTAGTGAAAAAAAAACATAAGGTTATTCTACTTAAACATTATATATGAATATTACCCTGAAGTTGGTCATTCCAGTTTTAGAGGTCTGGTACAATTTTTGGCTACACACCATTAAGTGGCATTGGAAATTAGCTCTGCAGTTCAAAGACTGCTCAGATAATTGTGGGCCAACACATAACAAGTTGTGTTTTATCAAAATATATTGTCAAACTATATTGTCATGCACTGAGGTACATTATTAGGAGGTTAAAAAAGCAACAGTCTTACTTTTAGTAAGATACAAATATATCTTGTAATTATGCTATGATGCAATGTGCCCAAGGTACAAAAACAAAATATCGTACCTCTTTCTGTCTTTGATGGAATAAGTATTTCCATTGGCAAGCTATCTGATGATTGACTCAAGTCATCATGGAAGTAACTCACCAAAACAGTGAGTTTTTAAATGTAAATTTCTCCCCTTTTCCCCCAACTGTAATGTGAGCTGGAGTTTCCTTATATATTTTGGGAGGTGCATACTGCAGAATTTCATTTTTGGCCATAGGACTTACATTTAAAAACTCATCACTTTGGTGAATTATGGCTGTAATTACTTTGGAGTCAAACAATAGGAAGCCTATTCTCACAGCTGAGGAAGATAGCTGATTAACCAGCTTTTGAGCTTCTTGATGTCTAGTAGATAAGTAAACAATAAAATAATGCATGTTTATCAATGGATAATGTCATGCATTGACGTACACTGCAGAGCAAATACTTGTCCATGCTCAGCAGTACAGCATACTCGGTTACTCCCCATAATGCTTCAGATTCTCCTTCAGTATACTTTCTGCTCAGTGTCTTGCCACTAAATACATTTACTTAGATATGGAGATTGAACTATAGGCAGGTGCTATTTCTGCTGACTTAATTGTTTCATTCTTTTCAATATGCCATTATAGGTGTTGAACCGAATCACTGTAGTGGGTTGAAAACTAATTAGAAAACAGATCTATCTCTATTTACTTCAGAAATGCTATTGCCAACATATCCACTCATCAGCTTTGTATCCCTAAAGTTTAGTTCATTGTTCTGTTCTATTTTCATTCTTCATAAATAATCTCTGCTGGCATCTTACTGCTTGTAAAATATATATACATGCTACTGACCTCCTCGTTGTGAAAATTCACCCACTTGGCCGGTCTGAAAAAGGTCCATTTTGATCACTGGTTTACTATGATGAACACATTTAAATAGATAGATAGATGACTTGGAAACATCTCTGCAAAACGTAGAAATAATGTAGACATACAGAACACAACCAAAAAAACAAAAGAACTTGAAAGCTGTAGACAATGCAACAAAAGAATCCAGACACCAACTTAACGCTTTCATCCACTTTTAATTCAGCTGGACTTCATCAATAACAGAGTCACCCATCACACAAGCCCATAAATACAAAATTTCAAAAGTCACATCATAGCAAACCATTCAAAATTTAAAGGCACATTTCAATATAAATCACATTAATACAAAGATGCTAATACTAAAGGCAGTATAACCATACCTTTGTAAACTTTAGTATAAAAAGTACTTTAGTATAAAAAATACTTATTTACAAATGTTATAAAAAAACAAATAAATAATTACATAATACAAATAAAGTTTCAAGGTCTTTGTGCTTGTAAAAAGCACTTTATATTAACCATTTCGTTGAGACCTGGGGGGCTGATCAGCCACCAATAAAATTTGCCAAAGACTTTCATGACATTCTAAAGTAGTCTTAAAATTACCACTAAACAAACTGGCATCTACTTGCTCCAAAAAATAAAAAGAAAATTTCTTGAAATCCACACAACTCAATGAGTATCTGGCTAGCCCATTAGAAGGTTCTTTTTTTTAATAGCTAACGTATGTTCATAAACTCTCCTACATAAAGCTCTGATAGTTTTTCCTACATAAAATATTTACAAGAATTACAGACAGCCACATAAACCACATTTAATGTGTCACAAGTATAACGCCCCTTAGCCCAAAAAGTCCTGTTGATGTGTTTAAATTCGATAGAAGACGAACCCATAATAAATCTACATTGTCAACACTGTCCACATAGGTAAGTATCTGGGTTGTCAACTTTTGACTTATGATCTTGGCTATTACCTTCAAGAATGGGTTTAATGTTAACTGTCTTCTTGTACGTGAACAATGGTTTGTTACCCAAAATATTAACTAAATCTGGATTACCCAGAACGACCTTCCAATTGTCAAAATTAATGGATCTTATCATGCCCATTTCATTAGATATTGGAATGGGGTATGCCGACCTATAATTCACTCTTTTTTTCTTGTGCAGCCGTAAGAATAATTACCATAGCTGCAGACTCAGACTCTCTTTTGTTCATACCTTCATTACCCAAAATTGGTCGTGCTATGTTGTCTCTAAGCCCCATAACTTCAGAAATTATGTTATCCAACCAGAGTCGTAACACCTCTGTTGAAAAAAACAAAATAATTTCCTGACCTCATTAATAAAAACCAAATGGTCACTAGTCAAATGACTCAAACGTATAAATTGTCCTATAACTACTCCACGCTTCATGTGACTAGGATGTAAACTATCTTTGTGTAAGTACTGATTCACAAATGTAGATTTCCTATAAATCTGACTAACAAAATCCAGGTTAAGGGAGTCTATTTTCAAATAGATATCCAAAAAATCTATCTCATTACCAAGATGTTCAATGGTCAACTTAAGAAAGTTAGTTGAATTGTTGAAATCACAAACAAATGTAGACAAGGACTCCATATCACCCCTCCACAAAAAATTTAAATCATCAATGTAACATCTATAAAAGACTATGTTGTCAGCCATGGCATGTGTGGTAAGATGTTACAATTCCCACATGACCATGACTAAATTAACAAATGAAGGGGCTACTCGTGACCCCATGGCCACACCTTTGGTTTGTTGAAACAAAAAATCTTCAAACTTGAAAAAATTATTCTCAAGTATATGTTCCATGAGGACACAAACAGTATTTACCATGTCATTGTCAATGTTAGTATACTGGCTTAAATACTCTCCTAACAAATTCAAACCACTTTCCTGTTCAATACATGTGTATAATTAATTCACATCAAGTGAAACAAAAGTAAAAGGAAAATATTCCCAGTTAACCTGAGACAAAGGCTCCAACAAATGCCAAGAATCACGTAAAAATGTTTAGAGTTTTGTACAACAGGATTTAAAATGTCGTCTAACCAAATAGACATAGGTTCTGTCTTAGAAAAACTGGCTGACACTATTGGTTGAAAAGGCAGATGTTCTCCATCTTTGTGCACTTTAGGTATGCCAAATAGTGTCGCCAGTTTAGGGAACTCCACTTGCAAAAAACTGTAGGTAGAATGATCAATGTTCCCCTGACTGAATAAATCAAACAGAATAATGTCTACATTAGTAAAACTTTGCTTAATAAACTCCGGGGTAACAACCCTATAACATGTCTCATCCTCCAACAAACTTAAAAGGGAAGAACTGTAGTCTGCAGAGTTCATGACTACTACAAAACCCACCTTATCAGCCTTTATCATTCGCAAATCACAATTGTTGGCTAAACATTTCAAGGCTGTTAACTCACTGAGTGGGAGATTCTGCACACCTGAATAGTTAGTACACAACATCCTACATTGTTTTTCACACAAGTTGTTGTAAAAGCCTGTAATGTGGGATGTAGCACTGGGTTATAGACACTTCTTCTTACCACAGTCATTATTGTCTAAACCTTGTATACCATTAAAAATATATTTGAGGTTTAATTTACGTGAATAAAGTTTTAAATCCATGATGAGTCTAGACGTATTAACAGTGTTAGCAGTAATAAATAAAAAAACACGCATCAAAACAGAAACAGTATCATTTCTAAGTACAGAATTACTGAGATTCAAAACATTAATTTAAAAGTCTAATTCTTCTTTCGACCCTTCAATCCCACTTTGTTCTTGATTTGGCTGTTGTTCGACCATTTTGGGGTTTTCTTGCTCCCTGCACTGTCCACTAAAAAAGGACCTGGGACATTATTGGAAGAGTTTGAAGAAGTAGAAGGAACAACTGTTTCTATATCACTAGTCCCTGTATTGTTTTGCCCAACACCAGAAACAGGAAATTGAGAATCATAAGACACATTGATAGTTGTATTAACAATAGTATTTGCCTGATTCTGTCAGGACTATCTTTAAAAGTTTTTACAGGGTAGGCTGTGTTGGCAACATATGCTGCATGGTCCCTATTCAATTTACCTTGCTTTTGATTGACAACAGAAGCTCTATGCCTACTAACTTTAGCAGGAATACCATGATAAAAAGTAGAAAAATTAGAAAACACTTCAGATGTTCTAACTTTAACATCCAATGTCTCCATTTCAGCCTTCAGTTTTTCTAATTCAGTCTTATAGTGTTGCACCAGTGTATGCATAAAAGTGAGTCCATTATTATTGAAAACCTCAACCAATTGTTTATACAATGGATCACCATGCTGAACACCATTATGAAATTTAGAAAACCTCAAGCCTAAAGAAACACAGCCCAAATTAATGTTCTATTCCAGGAAGAAAATTTCCAACTGTACAAGAAACAGTCTTAATGGCTAACTTTTCTAATGAAAGAAATTGTGTTTGCAGCTATTTAAAGCATTATCCAAACAGTCAGCATCTGATGCACGTACTTGTAAATTAGAAGAAACACTTGCCAAATCACTGAAAGGATTGGAAGCTTCACCAAAAACGTTGTGTAACAAATTACAATCCTCGTTGACATTAGTAGTAGTGGAAAAACCTTCACTGACGTTACCGATAGTAACCGTCATAGAAGATCCTTGTGGAGGAGTCTTAGTAACATTAGAATGCTGACAAACATCATTATGTGACATTTCCTCACCTTTCTTGTCACTATATTGACTCTGTTGTCAATTAAAATCAAAGTAAATTGAAGAGGGACCTTGTAGCATATGCTGCCAACACAGCCTACCCTGTAAAAACTTTTAAAGATAGTCCTGACAGAGTTAATCAGAATCAGGCAAACACTACTTTTAATACAACTTCTATCAATGTGTCTTATGATTCTCTAGACACATCGTGGATTTAAAACTTTATTCATGTAAATTAACACTCAAATATATTTTTGATGGTATACAAGGTTTAGACAATAATGAGACTATGGCAAGAAGAAGTGTCTATAACCTAGTGCTACATCCCACATTACAGGAGTTTATTAAGCAAAGTTTTATTAATATAGACATTATTCTGTTTGATTTATTCAGTCAGGGTAACATTGATTATTCTACCTACAGTTTTTTGCAGGTGGAGTTACCTAAACTGGCGACACTATTTGGCATACCTAAAGTGCACAAAGAAAGAGAACATCCTCCTTTTCGGCCAATAGTGTCAGCCAGTTTTTCTAAGACAGAACCTATGTCTATTTGGTTAGACATTTTATATCCTGTTGTACAAAAGTCTAAATATTTTTTACATGATTCTTGGCATTTGTTGGAACTTTTGTTTCAGGTTAATTGGGAATATTTTCCTTTTACTTTCGCCTTACTTGATGTGAATTCATTAAACACGTATTGAACAAGAAAGTGGTTTGAATTTGTTAGGAAAGTATTTAAGTCAGTATACTAACATTGACAATGACATGGTAAATACTGTTTGTGCCCTCATGGAACTTATACTTGAGAATAATATTTTCAAGTTTGAAGATCTTTTGTTTCAACAAACCACAGGTGTGGCCATGGGGTCATGATTAGCCCTGCCATTTGCTAATTTAGTCATGGCCATGTGGGAATTGTAACATCTTACCATACATGCCATGGCTGACAACAGAGTCTTTTATAGACGTTACATTGATGATTTAATTTTTTTGTGGAGGGGTGATATGGAGTTCTTGTCTACATTTGATTGTGATTTCACCAATTCAACTAACTTTCTTAAGTTTACCATTGGACATTTTGGTAATGATTTTTTGGATATCCATTTGAAAATAGACTCCTTTAACCGGGATTTTGTTAGTCAGTTTTATAGGAAATCTACATTTGTGAATCAGTATTTACACAAAGACAGTTTACATCTTAGTCACATGAAGCATTGAGTAGTTAAAGGACAATTTATACGTTTGAGTCACTTAACTAGTGACCATTTGGTTTTTATTAATGAGGTCAGGAAATTATTATTTTTTTTTCACCAGAGAGGTTACGACTCCATTTGGTTGGATAACATCATTTCTGAGGTTATGGGGCTTAGAGACAACATAGCACGACCAATTTTGGGTAATGAAGGTATGAACAACAGAGAGTCTAAGTCTGCAGCTATCGTAATTATTCCTATGCCTGCACAAGAAAAAAGAGTGAATTATAGGTTGGCATTCCCCATTCCAATATCTAATGAAATGGGCATGGTAAGGCCCATTACTTTTGACAATTAGAAGGTCATTCTGGGTAATCCAGATTTAGTTAAAATATTGGGTGACAAACCGTTGTTCATTTACAAGAAGACAGTTAACATTAAATCCATTCTTGAAAGTAACAGCCAAGATCATAAGTCAAAAGTTGAAAACCCAGGTACTTACCCATGTGGACAGTGTCGACAGTGTAGATTTATTATGGGTTCATCTTCTATCAAATTTAAACACATCAACAGGACTTTTTGGGCTAAGGGGCATTATACTTGTGACACATTAAATGTGGTTTATGTGGCTGTGTATAATTCTTGTAAATATTTTTATGTAGGAAAAACCATCAGAGCTTTATGTAGGAGGGTTTATGAACATACCTTGGCTATTAAAAGAAAAGACTCTTCTAATGCGCTAGACAGACACTCATTGAGTTGTGTGCATTTTAAGAAATTTTCTTCTTATGTTTTGGAGCAAGTAGATGCCAGTTTGTTTAGTGGTAATTTTAAGATTACTTTAGAATGTCATGAAAGTCTTTGGCAAATTTTATTGGTGGCTGATCAGCCCCCAGGTCTCAATGAAATGGTTAATATAAAGTTCTTTTTACAAACACAAAGACCTTGAAACTTTATTTGTATTATTTATTTTTTTATAACATTTCTAAATAAGTAGTTTTATACTAAAGTACTTTTTATACAGCGGTAGAGTTGTTACCTCACAGCAAGAGGTTCTCCTGTTTGAGTCTCGGTTGGAGTGCCTTCTGTGTGGAGTCTACATGTCCTCCCCACGGTCGAGTGGCCTCTGAAAGACATGCATGAATGGGCGTGCCTTTGCTGAAGGTTGGGCTTCGGGCTGGCAACTCGGCACCATAAAAAATCTACTGCCAATCATTAGCGGACCGGAGTTTCCGCTGTGGCGACCCCTAACCGGGAAAAAGCCGAAATGACAACAAACAAACAAACTTTTTATACTGAAGTTTACAAAGGTATGGTTATACTGCCTTTAGTATTAGCATCTTTGTATTAATGTGGTTTATATTGAAATGTGCCTTTAAATTTTTAATGGTTTGCTATCATGTGACTTTTGAAATTTTGTATTTATGGGCTTGTGTGATGGGTGACTCTGTTTCTGATGACATCTAGTTGAACTAAAAGTGGGTGAAAGCACTAAGTTGGTGTCTGGATTCTTTTGCTGCATTGTCTACAGTTTTCGAGTTCTTTTGAACTCTGCAAAAAGATGTTGCTAAACTCTGACTTTGATTCTGTAGATACAAGTTAATAGTAAGCTCATTTAAAGCAGATTCTGTGCTATTTGTCACATCATAAAAACTTACTAAGTCTAGCCCCTTCCATGTTCTAGACCTCTGGGGTAATAATGTCTCCTCTAAGGAACTTCATAAATGTTTATGTGTCTACCTTGACAGTAGTGTATCTTTCTGCAGGCATGCTGAAATCTTACCATCAAGATGCTCAGTCAACTTAATGTAACCTGTAAAATGACTAGCCATCCCACCCCCAGAATCATGCAGATCTATCAATAAAAATGTACTTATCCGAATGCTGGAATATGCTGTCTCATGTATTGCTATTCGTAATACTCAAAATACTACCTTACTACAAAACGCACTAAACACAGTGGGCAGTATATCACTCCTGCAGACTCTGTAAGTCATCACTTTTTATTTTAACTCTCATTTAGTCCTGAACAACAGGAGGCTCATCAACACTCCTTGCTTCCTGAAGGCTTTTAAGCCAGGCAGCCACTTGCTTCCCAAGAGGTCTCCTTCAAAATCTTCCACTGAAAACAAACCTCATAAAATTTGCAATATTACATAAACAATGTGAGTTAAAAAATGTAAAATAAGGAAGCTCTTTGCTAGATAGTCATCTACACATTTAAGTTATTATCAAAGGTCTATTTTGTGATGGTAATATTATATTGCAAATTTATGAAAGAAAATTTGTATTTTGTTACCGAAATTTATTAGCTTTGTAGTCAATGGATTATATCTCTGAAGTGTGCAAGACACACACAAGCTACGATTAAGAGAGTTGTTCACCTGTTGGAGATATTTCAAATGATCAAAAAGATAGTTATACTTGGCCCACCAGTAGAAATCAGTAGAAACAATGTTCAGTTTTATTCAAGAATTAAATTGAAATTTGTTTCTACTGATTCCATGTTGTAGCACCAGTGTAACTTTATCTGTTAATTTCTTTGTTCTCACAGTTACGTTTTTGACTACTGCTATGGTTGTTTGCCAGATTTCAAATGGTGTGTGGCAACAATGATTAGCACAATGTCGTTTCTGAGATATTGTACAATCTATGCAAATGAGGCATATATTTTCACAATATTTCAAAACAAGATTAATCAGATGACAAGTATCAGTTGCATCAGTGTGAGTGTGTTAATATTCTGCATAAGATGCCACTATTTTTGTCATCTGTAGATTACACAACTTTTATGATATTAATGCACAGGGATGACAATATTGCTAATATACATAAGTATTTTGCCAAACAGACATTATATCTCTGAGCAGCATCAAATTATCCCCATGTTTTAATGTTATTATTTTGCTAACAACAACTGCTTGCACATGCCTTCTTCAACATGACAACATCACATTCCATTTTGCATTACAAACATAACTATGGAAATATTATATCCCAAACCAACCAGTTCAATGTGCATACTTAGCAAATCATGTCATTTTGTAGATGCCAGCTGGCTGCCTTTGTTTTATGTATGTACCTCTATCCACACTTCAGAAGTTAAACTTTGAAAACATTGAGTATATTCATCTCAGGAACATGGGGAAGTGTCCTGTTAGGATACGTATTCCCTTACAGAATACAGAAGAACTCTGAATTCCTGATGAATATACTCATCCAGGAAGCTTACACTCCCTGTCACAGAAAAAGCCATTGTTCTCTTCAGTGGCAGCTGGTGACTTCCAATCAAAGGGGGGGGGGGTGCAGGAGACAGTTGAATGGGTGGGGCCAATGGGAAGGGGTGTGGCCAAATAGAAAGGGGTAGATATATGCTAAAAACTGCAAAAACTGGGACTTTAATTAAATATGCTGCCCTGGGTGCCACTGCCAAACTGTCATTATAAGAGTCAAATCAAGACAAAATGAATTGTAGAAGAAAAAAATATTTCAATGCATTGGCTACATGACCGCTTATTTAATATCTAGATGGAAACAAAAAGGTTGCGAGGCATGAAACAAATAATTACTTTTTAAATACATTACTGGAATGCCAGACAAAATCAACTATAAAAAAACAAGCAGCGCTCAACTCAAACCACTTCTCCTTGCACTGCAGTTCTAATTCTAATTTATATTCAGCTTTATAAAAGTACCAAGTAACATGCTGAAAGTAGCAATTTCTGTGATACCCCTACTTGTAAAAATGTTTCTTATTCAAAAAAGATTTGCTGTCTGACAACAACTATCTACTTTTTTCATGGAGAAAACATGATCAAAGTAAAAAATGAATAGCAAATAAGAAACAAGCTCAAGATAAATTGCTTAAAGGATTACTGCTCACACATGATAAATTGGCATTCTGTTTAGTTTACAGGTAAAGCCTGCAAAGATGACCACAAGTCTCCAACAAATGTAATGAGCTTCTGAAAATACTGTAATCCTGTCCTTTATTACAAATACTGCCATATGCATTTCAATACCTAAGGTTTATACGCTATCTAGTTATGTAAATATTCTCTGCATGGCAACAACAAAAAGGCTTTCAATGTTGGCATTTTTTTAACAGTATGCTTATTAAAGCTTACTTGCATCTTACAGTCTCAGGCAAGCATATCTGATGGTCCTTAAAGCATTACTACTTAAACACAGAGCAACAGGCACTGCAACGACATGCATTTTCTGAATAAGAAGAAACATAAAGCAATAGTATAAAAATATGACAGAAAAACAGAACATTCTTCAAAATCATGGACAGCTGAAAAGCCACTGTAGTACTTGTGTCTACCTTGGATGGGGGGATACTCTGCACACTTACACTGCATAACTGCTCATTGCCTTGCTTGGATACATCCAGAGTCACTACGTGGGGGAGTGGGGTGCAACAAGTATGTCACAATTTGAAATGTCTCCGGCTGGCAGTGATGGCCTTGATACATTTGTCATACCTCCCAGCCTCTGGGCAAGAAATCTGGACAAAGCCATAAACAGAATTGGGACAAAGGCCAAACAATAAGAAACTTTTTAAAATATTGCTCTTATAAACTTAGAAAGATAATAGAATGGTAGGTCTTGCATTAGTATGAATTTTCTGAAGGGTATGAAATATGAAACTCAAATGTCTGTCATTATTTTCTAACTTCAATCTTTAATGATTTGCCACTAATTTGCCAGAAAACCACAATTTTATGAAAAAACGGACCAAAAATGTGATGCAAAAATATAAAATAGCCACACAATACAGCTGGGAACCTGTCAAAGAATGGGTACTTTTTTAATATTAGTACTGTTAACTTGATCAGCTGACAAAATAAGAGAATCTACATGCATTTCTGAAATTAAAAGTAGTATATAACTCTGATCATTACAATTATTTATTAATTGTAAACCCTCCACGTTTTCTACCAAATTTGCCATTTTGCGGAGGGATTATTAGGGGGAGAGCAACATTTTGAGCCAAAATCGGGGACAGTTGAGAGGTTTGATATACCTAATTCTATAAAGTGGCTTATTTGTGTGTACCTCTCATCTTCTTAATGCGGGAAATCTGGACAAGGCCAAATAACTTGGGGGAACATACAAACAGTGCTAAAAATTGCTCTTGTATAAACTGCCTGTCATTATTTAGTGACTTCACTATGACTTGGCTTGACTGATTTGCCAGAAAAACACAAATTTTATGAGGAACAAACCAAAATAAGAAGCAAAAATCTATTCATTCTGCAAAAATCTGGACAGTTATGAGGTATAGTTCAGCCGGGGCTGTCTGAGTTTGCTGCCCTTCCTCCCCTCACAAAATCATTCCGTCCCCCTGCAGCTATTCCAATCTCCCATTACTTGGCTATTTCGCTCCATTCACCATAAACACTGTAATGTGCATACTGCTTTACTTCTACAATGATTTGAGTTGCATTTAAGTTTTATTTTGCATTTTACAGCACAAACACTAATAGCATTAAAACTTGTCTGCCCTTGAAACTCTCATTCATTGAAACAGCATTGAAACTCACATTCAAAGAAAATACATCTGGCCAGTGGCAGATAAAGATTAACTTTGGGCTGTTTTCAAATCATAGGCCCCTTGCACAGGAAACACACGTGTTCTTTGATACACCTTCCTGATTGTATTAAATTATATTCCTTGTATAATCAGTACAGCTGTAAGAGGCCGTTTTAAATTTATTGTTTTGAATAGTAAACAATGAAACAAAACGCATGTACTAATAATGACAAAACTGCCCAGTTCAGAACATTTCCACCATAAAAGTCTACTCAAATATCTACAATCCACCAGTATCAGTAAATATGCACAATCTCTGCAGAAGTAAAAGTAATCTAAATAATTCCACATTAAAGAGATCTGTAACTAATGAAGAGGTTGCTGCTAGCAAACAACTTTATATTTCATTGTTTCATCAACAAATAAAGTGCTTGTTGCCATTGAGGAATAAATTGCCTATGTTACATTAAAAAATTGATAAGCTAGTAATATTGCAATAGGGAATGGGTGGCAAACTGATAACAGGTTCATCGTTACTAGGTATCTGTGCAAAAGAGGACATTCTCACGACTGCCGCATCCACCCCATTTAAAAGTACAACACAGTACAGTATCAGCAATGCATCTATATACTGTGGGAGTAGAACTCACAGCCTTCTGCATCAAAAGCAAGTACACTACCTGTTGTGCTATTAACAATACAAGCAGACTCAGCATAAGCAGCATTAAACTTCTCTTCAAGCTCTCAGTTCCTTGTAAATTCCACTCAACACTCAACTGTATTTCTCAACTTTGAAGCACAATAAATGTGGAAAAAGCCAAAATTAATTGGAGGGGAGACAAAAGCCCAAAAACTAGGAATACATTTTAAACATTGCTTGTATAATCTTGGAAAGTTGCTAGAATAAAATGCTGTGTTACCACCATGCATTTCACTGCCAAGTCTTGGGCCCAGGACCCTCTGCACTACAGTCAGAGCAACATACCACTATGCCAAATCAGCTGTTTCTTGAAAGACAGGTAGACTGAAAGTTAAATGGCTATCATTTAGTGAATTCAGTTCTCATCATATATCTCAACCTCTAAGCACAAACTCCTAGACAAAGCCAATAATGGGGGAATTTAGCTCCCAAACATATTCAGTGAATTCAGTTCTCACCATACCTCTCAACCTCTTAGTACAAAAAACCTGGACAAAGCCAATAATGGTGGAATATAGCCCCAAAAATAGGGACAAATTTCAAATATTGATCTTATAAATAGAAAATTTCTAGAATAAAAGGTTTTGTGTTATCATGTACTTTCTGAAGAATATGAAGTCTGGAATTCAAATGCCTTTCATTATTTAGTGAATTCAAAATCCAGAAAACCACAAATTTCACAAGAACAAAAATGTTGTTGTTGTTGTGTCTTTCAGCTTTTCCCGGTTAGGGGTCGCCACAGCGGAACTCCAGTCCGCTAATGATTGGCAGGTGATTTTTACGTGCTGAGTTGCCGGCCCTAACACACAACCTTCAATGAAGGTACGCCCATTCACGCATGTCTCCACAGTAGACGCTCTAGCTGAGAATCGAATGGGACAATGTCTTGCTGTGAGGCGAACAATAATATGAGGCAAAAATTTCACAAGTGGTGGTGGGTAGGGAATTCAAGCTCTTGCTACCTGCTCCTTAGGTACAAGGTTTGATTCTAGCCACCAGGTATATTTCCTGAGTTCTCTGGGGCATTTCACACACACACACACACACACACACACACACACACACACACACACACACACACACACACACACACACACACACACACACACACAACCTGAGTAGCACATTGCTGCAAAGTATAGCCAGCAATGTCCATTGATAATAATCTTTCCATTGCTTCCTGTAATGTCCGTTGATAGTCCTTCCATTGCTGCACAGTAAGACCATGAGTGCAAAGTCCTTCCCCTTCATGTGGCAGCAAGCTGCTACCCAGCCTGCAGACATTGCAGTCCAATCCCCTTCCAATCTATGCAGTTGTAACTGCATAGATTTCTGGGATCTCTGCTGTTGAATGCTGTCTTCATAATCCAGACTGTCTCACCAGTAGTCTGGATTCTGTGTGCATGCTTTGACTTCTGTGTGCATGCTCTGGACTGGTTCACCACCAGTCTGGATATCTCGGGAAACTCTGTGAGTGCACATGCGCAAAGTTCCAGGACTCACATTTGTTTTTATTGTTCTTTTCTTTTTACAGCTGGTTTTCTTTTCCTTCTTTTTTTTACAGCTGGGGGGCTGCAGTCCTGCAGTCCAATAGCATGAGGCACGCCTGGTTCTCCTATCAAAAACTATTCAGAAGTTATTATACAGAGTTATCTGCCCTCTCAAAGCTGTTGACTTCTATCAAAACTACAGGCATAAATATCAGACAGTATGCACCATTATTTTACAAAGGTTTATTTTTCCCTAAGTACTGCTGAAAGAGCTTTACCTATCCTTGCCCCAGTCATCACCTCCAACTTTAAAAGTCTCCCCACTTTTTCTTTGTGTATGCACTTTTCTATTATTGCATTAGCTTCCCTTAGTATAACTGCTTTGCAACTATTGATTCCCCTCAAAATCCTTTTTATTTCAGCCCATTATTACTCTCTTTTCATTAATCTTCTAAACCATTTTCCCTACTTCCTGCGATATCTTATAGCTTTATAGGTAGGTACTAGGCTATTGGCCCAAGGGCCTAAGTAAGTCTAGCCAACAAGGTTCCCTGGTTTACGCCACCCAAGAAAGTTAATTTCCTGTGCCTCTGTCAAGCAGAGCCACAGAAGTGATCCCTGGGGTGTATTTCCTATTTCCCATCCACTCATCAAGATTTTTCTTGAAGAGTGCTAATGAGGAACTTTGCTTGACATAGATGGGTAGCTTGTTCCAGAGTATAGGAAGTCTCTGGGATAGGAATCTATCCCTCCAGCATGTCCTGTTAATTGTGGTGATAAGGTTAAGGTCCCTAGAGCATGTAGCTCGGAGGGATTGGGATTTCTTTTGGTTTAGCATGTCCAACAGCTCTGGGTTTAACATAGCTTTATATGTTAGGCAGATTTTTTGAGACGGTCAGTGTAGGGCATCTGTTTGAGGCCAGTAATCCTCTTTGTGAGGTATTTCTGTGGCCTTTAAAGCTGCTGCAGATGTCTCGTGAGGTAAATTCCAAAAGGGGCATTGTACTCTATAATGGGTCTAATGAGTGCCGAGTAGAGGGGAACAATGACCTCTTTTTTCCTGGATGAGAACCCTTTTGTGATGAGGTGTGCCACATAGAAGGATTTCCTGACTACTGTGGTGATGTGATTATCAAAGGAGAGACTACTGTCCACCTGGGTCCCAAGGTCTCTTATCACACATTCGGCATTAAGTAGACTGCCGTGTATGTGGTAGTTCATGGGTACAGAGTTTTTACCAAAGGGGATGACACTGCACTTTTTGGCATTGAGCTTGAGGCCCTGGCTCTGACATCAGGCATCTGTCTCAGCGAGGCCCTTCTGTAGGATGTCCACATCATTTTTGGACTTGACTATGGCTCCTAGTTTGCACTCATCTGCGAACTTCATTAGCCAGAGGCCTTCTATGTTAGCCTGTATTTCAGAGAAGTAGATACCAAACAGGAGAGGTCCCAGAACTGAACTCTGTGGTACTCCACTTGTCACTGGTTTGAAGTCATATTTGGAGTCTGCAACTTTTACAGTATGGGTTCTGTCAGTGAGCCAGTTGGCAACCCATCTTGTGACATAGGGATTTATACCTAGTTTAGTCTTTATCTACATATGCAAATGAAAAATATTGCATTGAGTATTGTTTTCAATTATTTAGCTTTAACATCTGATTATATTTCTCTTTATCCTTATAAATGTACAGCTATCCATCCATCATAACTACTTATAATTTGTCAATTGAAATATCTGTTTATTTACATAAAGATTGTCCTTGAATATATGGTATATGCAGTGACTAGGTTTGTAGCAAAATGGTCTTTGAAACGGTCTACCCACCCAGTTAATAAATGAATGAATACGTAAATAAATGAATAAAAACATGATGCATGGATGAATGACTTACTCATGGAAAATGTGATGACATCTGATCTGAGACAATTATTCAAAATATGCAGTGAACACATAGTGTAAAATAAAACTATACAGCCATTTCATTTTCAGCTTTGGTGATATCTAGGAATTACCATAGTAACAAACAATCAGCTTTTGAAAGTCATATTATTTGGAATATAACATTTGTTTTATTCTTAGTTGTGATTGGAAAAGAATGCTTTCATATTTTTCTGGGTACTCTACAACTGCTAAAACAATTATGTGATTTGTCTAGTCATTCAGTATCTGAATAATGCAATACTGAATTTATTTCAAGAATGCAAAATACATATGGTACACTTTTCATTATATTTCATTTGCTGAGCTTCATAATTAAGCATTTATATTATTTAGCCTGTACTACAGTGTGTGATCAGATATCACAGTACATGCAAACATCACTTATTGTAGTATATTTGTAACACAGCAAGTGTTTTTATATGGAGCTGTAACCATCACAAAAATACAGTAACAATAATACAAATGCTATGCATATGTTCATAGGTTCATAGGTTCATACTAGGCTATCTGCCCTAGGGCATTTATAAGTCTAGCCAGAATGTGTTTGGCTTTCGCCACCCATTTTAAATTTATTTTGCTATGCCCTTTTTCGAGGTTAGTATACTGTGCCTCTGTCTAACAGTGACACAGAAGTGATACTCGGGGTAAACCTATGATCTCCCATCCACTCATCAAGATTCCTCTTGAAGAGAGTCAGTGAGGGACTCTGCCTATCCTG
This sequence comes from Protopterus annectens, assembly GCF_019279795.1. Taxonomy (NCBI): domain Eukaryota; kingdom Metazoa; phylum Chordata; order Ceratodontiformes; family Protopteridae; genus Protopterus; species Protopterus annectens. Next base: position 320,460,390 of record NC_056750.1, on the reverse strand, counting down.
GACTGGGATTTTATTCCAGAGTGAAGGGAGCCTCTGGGTTATGAATCTGTCCCTCCAGCATGTCCTATTTATTTCAGTGCTGAGGTTCAAGTCTCTCGAGCGCGTAGCTCGATGGGATTTGGATTTTCTGAGGTGCAGCATGACCATTAATTCTGGGTTGGACATGGCTTTATACGTCAGGCACAGATCGCCTCTGAACAGGAGGTATGCCACTGAGTAGAGCTGGAGTTTCTTTAACCGGGCAGCATATGGCATCTGTTTGAGCCCTTTGATCCTCTTGGTGAGGTACTTTTGGGGACTTTCCAGTTGCTGCAGGTGTCTGGTAAGGTACATCCCAAAAGGGGCATTGTACTCAATTATGGGCGTGATGAGGGATGAGTGAAGAGGCACGATGACCTCCCCTGATCTAGATGTGAATCCCTTCATGATTAGGTGGGCTATATAAAATGTTTTTCTAACCACTTTGGCCACGTGGTTGTCAAATGAGAGATTGCTATCAACTTGGGTCCCCAGGTCCCTAATTACTTTTCTGAACTTAATGGATTACCACCTATGTGGTAATTTGTGGGCACTTTGTTTTTGCCAAAGGGGATGACTATACACTTTTTGGCATTTAGCTTGAGGCCATGGCTCTGGCACCAGTTGTCTGTTTCTATGAGGCCCTTTTGGAGGATGCTTGTGTCGGCTGGAGAGTTGATTATGGCGCCCAGTTTGCAGTCATCTGCGAACTTGGTCAGCCACAGTCCTTCCGTGTTGGCCTGTACCTCCGAGAAATATATACCGAACAAGAGAGGTCCCAGGACTGAGCCTTGTGGGATACCACTTGTAACTGGTTTGGAGTCTGACATGGCTCCAGAAATTCTAACCATGTGGGTTCTGTCCTTGAGCCAGTTTGCAAGCCATCTAGTGACATAGGGGTTTATATTTAAGCTGGTGAGCTTATCTATAATGCCCGAGTGGGGTATTGTATTGAAGGCTTTTGCGAGGTCCAGGTAGGCTGTGTGGACCACCTTCCCCTCGTCAAGGGCCTTGGTGACTGTTTCAAAGAAATCAACCAGGTTTAAGAGGCAGGATCTGCCCTTAACAAAGCCGAACTGGGTAGGATCCAGTGTCTGTAGGTCCCCAATATCTTTATTTATGAGGTCCATGATGATCCTTTCCATAGCTTTGCAGACCAAGCTAGTCAGGCTTATGGGGCGATAGTTTCCAGGATCCGTTGAGGCACCACCTTTATGGAGAGGGACCACTGTTGCTGTACGCCACTCTTTGGGCACATATCCTGTAGTAAGGCTGAGATTGAACAGTAGTTTTATGTTTGGGTTTAGCTCTTCTTGGAGTTCATGTAGGACGCAGCCCGGGACACCATCTGGTCCCATTGATGCTGTGTTTTTTGCTTTGGAGAGGGCGGCTCTTACCTAAGCATCTGAGATGTCAGGGGACAGCACTCTGCTGGGATAGATATTTGCCCTTTGGTGGGAGGGGAGAAGTTTGTGCTGAACCTGTCAGCTAGGATGTTGGCAATGTCTGTGGGTTCAGTGTATTTTTTGTCATTTTGGACTAATTCTGAGCATATCTGGGAATTACCACCCAGGTTCCTAACATAACTAAAGAAAGCCTTGTGATTATCCTTAGTGTCCTGTGCAATTTTTATCTCGAAGCTGGCCTTAGACAATTTTATGAGGGCCCATAGTTTTTTGCTAATACTGATCAGTGATGCCTTCCCTTTTTGGGATTTTGCTCTATCATTTAGTAGCTTCCTCCTTCTATTGTATAGTTTGTTTATGGCTGGGGTCCACCAGACAGGACACCTGCCTTTGGAGGATTGGGTCTTGGTTTTATTTGGGATCGCATGATCCATGCATTCCTGAAGGTGTTCATAGAATGCGTTTATAAAGGATTCTGCGGTCTGGGCCATATTTTCCACAGGCCCGGGGCTTTGAAGGATTCCACCTTGGTTTTGAGGAGTGTGAAATTTGCTTTAGAGAAGTTTTTCACTGTGGTTTTCTGGGCAGAGGTTGGGGTCGGGATGTGAATATCCAGTGAGATTAGTTTATGGTCTGATCTTACCAGTGAGGGATACACTTCTGGTCTGGAGCATAGAGTCCCCATGTTGGTGATGATCAGGTCCAGTATGTTTTCCCCTCTTGTGGGAGTGGTAACAAGTTGTTCCATAGCATTTGAGTTTATAAATTCTAGGAACCTTTGGGTTAGGGTGTTGGAGCTAGAGTAATGCTCCCAGTCTATGTTTGGGTAGTTGAAGTCGCCCAATATAATGGTGTTTGGAGAGACCTTCATAATTTCCAGTGTTCTCAGGAAGGCCGAGAGGGGTTCCTGGGTTTGGGAGGATGGTCTGTAGCAGGCTATAAACTGGAAGGCAGTTTTACCCACTGTTAGTTGCACATGGATAGTCTCTGATGCTTCGTGCTTTGCCACCAACCTGGAGGTGTGGGTATCTTTGATGAATATCAATACTCCCCTCCTTTTGTGGTTCGGTCCAAGTTTTGGGGCCAAATTGCATGGTATGAGGTATAACCTGGTAGTGCTGGGGTGCTCTCGGGAGCCCTGAACCAGTTTCTGTTACTGCACAGATATCGATGTTCTCCATGCTAAGGAGAGTTTCGAGTGCGTGCATCTTGAGGTTTAGACTTCTGGCGTTGAGTAGCATTACTCTTAGTTTCTTATCCCTTGTGATACCTATGGAGGTGGGTTTGTCTTTTGAGCCTTGCCTAAAAAAGGCACTATGGGGGTAGCAAGAGCCTTTGCCAATATCCGAAAGCCCAGGGGTGACAGGTGCAAGCCGTCCCTAGCGAAGCATCGTGGCTTGTCGAGCATATCATCCCAAGTTGACAGGCATTGGATCCCTTTTGAATGACACCAGTACTTAAGCCAATTGTTGAAATTGATCATCTTGTCTTCATATTGTGGCATCATTCTTGGTGAGGGTAAGATGCTACTCAAGGTCAGGGTCATACCAGCCTGGGCTACATGCTCAGAGAGCTCCTTTATGTCTCTTTTCATGTAGTCCAGGGAGGTACGTCTCAGGTCATTCACACCAGCATGGACAATGACTGAGTCATATTTGTACTTGCCTTAGAGTGACCTGAGTGCTTGTGTTATGTGGCGGATCCTAGCGCCCGACAGGCTGCTCACTATGACCCTCTCCTTGTTCAGCCTGGTGAGCAGGACGTCAGTGTGCCTGACGATAGAGTCACCTATTACAAGTGTATCAGGTGTGTTGTTTAAGGGCTGTGACTGTTCGGCACACTGGCTTTGTGAGCTATGTGTTGCACGTGTTTTGTTTTGGGGTAGTGGTTGCTTGGGTGTCTGTTTTGGAGGTCTCTGCTGCTTAGGCAGATCTTTATTTAGAGCCTCCGAGTATGTTTTTGTGTGATTATGTGTTTGGTTTGCTGTCGTGGTAGGTCTATGTGAGACTGGAATTGTAGTGAGTGTAGTTTCCTTCTCCTCCTGACTGGTTATGCCAGTAGTGAGTTGAGAGAGCTTGGCCTCCAGTTTGGCTATATGGTTGCATCTCTCACATGTGTTATGTGGTCATACAGAATGTCTACATGGTACTTGCATCACAACCATAAAACTAAAGCTGCTGTTAAAAAAGAAATAATTAGTAGGTCATTTAGAATATTGCTTCATAACTATAAAAATAAATCAGAAGAGATAAGAAAAGATTCAGAAGAGGGAAGGGAAATTCTGTATGCAAAGGAACATCTATATAGCTCCCAAACATATATCAAAGGCCTAGAAAGTTCAGGATTTTTGTATGGAAGTATTTGTATAGGTATTTTTATACTCCAAGCAGACTTCAGATATATTTTTTTCTCTCAGGTAGATAGCAACTGCAGGAGATATAATGGGAAAGAGAGAGGCAGAAACATAGCTAGGGTAGGGCAAGCGAGGCAGTGGGGGCCATGGCATAAAGTGCTGGGTGGGCACAATTGGCCAGCCATCATCCCAAACAGTCTTAAGTGCATTACTGGCTTTTAAAATCCAGTATTGCATTTGTGGTAAAACCTGAGCACTGCAGCGCTCTGGTTTTGGTTTAAACTATAGCAACTGTTTGCTAGAATTTAATACTATAGTGTTCCATGCAGGCAGGATATAAACTGTAACAAATGTTTGCTACATTTGTAGCAAGCAGTTTGCTATGGTTTAAATGACTTTTTTTAAGTAATACATTAGTATTATATTGCTCCCTGTTGGCAGGGTATAAACTGTAGCAATTGTTTTCTGCATTTTTAGCAAGTGATTTGCTACAGCTTAAAAGAAAAAAATATTATTTTTTTTGTTTAAATGTGCTAAGTATGCAGAAGGAAGGTCAAGGGCAGGGTATAGAAACCAGATCTCAAATGCTGGGTCAGGAGGGAAGGGGGCATGTCATGTAACTTGCCCCAGGTTGGTGTGCCAATAGAAGGAACGGTATTTCATTTCTCTTCAGTGGAAGAGCTGAAGGGGCATGGCTCTAACTGTAATAAGCCTGGGGGGAATCTCAGTCTAATAAGCCAATGGCTACAATATAGCCATTGGCTTATTATAGCAAAATGTGTTTTTTTTTTTGGCTCCTCAATAGAAGAGTTAGCTGGGTGGGTGGATGCCAGTGTAATATGCTGATTTTTGGTTTGTTACATTAAAGTATGTTTTCCTTTTTCTTTTTTGTTCTTCACTTGAAGAGCTATGGGGGTAGGGTACTAGTGCCGGTACAGAAGACAATCTGGTGAATATTATTTGACACAGCAGGAAGATAGCAAGAGGAAATGAGGGCATCTAGTAAAGTGATGAATAGTTTGGGAAAACCTGCTGTTGAAGAAGGTAGGATAGTGGCTCCAAATCGAGAGAGATGGTGACAGTTGATGCACCACACTAACTTGATATAGAAAATGGAAACCCAGGGTTGATAATGCTGATAATAATTTTACTGTCTCCCCATGTCATCATTCCAACTGTGACATTAATAGAGGTGTTTCTTTAAATACCTCCGAATGAGCCATCCATCCACAACCCCTTTTCCTATTTTTGCAGATGGGGTTGGAGTGTCACCCCAACAGTGACAATCATCTAGAATGAAGGTTCACATCATCAGGTGGCTAGCCCTGCTTCCACACTACTTACACACCACAAACTCACAAGCACAGTCATACCTATGGCTCAGTTTGAGTGTCCAGTCTACCTACTGCAAGTTTTGGAATGTGGGAGGAAACCAGATCACCCAGAGGGAATCCATTCAAACAGAGAAAGGATATGCAGACTGCACAGAAGGTAGCACTGCTGAGAAATTAACCAGAGAACCTTTTGCTTTGAGATGAAAACACTAACCACTGTGCCACTCTAATATACCATAAAAAGTTACAGTCAGTAGGAGTGCACAAATTTCCTGTAGTGTTCATGTAATGTAAACATTTGAAGACTCCTTGAGCTTTTCTGTTGAGATCACTTAAGCTTCTATCACTGCCCACACACACAGCTACTGAATATCACTCAACTGTCACACTGTCATATATTGCAAATTCTTATAAGACCGGTCTTGTGAATCTGTCATCACACATATCCTAAATCTGCAGTTTTTTATTTATATCATCATTTGTGATTATTTAGACATGTAGCAGAGTATTGCAAACCAGAGACTTACTACTTTATTTCTTCTAAGTATAAGCGGGGAAATGAGATGAAGATGATGTGTAACAGATACAGGAAGTTATCTATGTTAAAAGCAATGTGAGATCATGGAAAAAGGACACACAGAAACGGCAGTTGATTTTATTTGTATATTATTTGTTAAACATTTCAGAATATTTAATGCCACTAAATCATTCAAAGTCATGAAAGTTTACCTTCTGTCAAAAAATACAGATTTGGTTATCTTCTTCAGCTTCTGCCATTCTGTCACATGACCCAGACAACATGATCCTAATTATTTCATCAATATTTAAAGCTGCTGTGTATGGGCTGCTTGTTTACAAACAGCTTAAGAAAGAGAAAGGTAACAAGAGAGTGACCAGAGATAAGGATCACAACTGTACCTGTAACACATATTAGTGTGGTTAGTGTCATTATCAGTCCACACTGTACTCCAACACGAAATGTTGTCCAGACTGGTATTGGCTAGAGAAATAAATAAAACAAAGTTACACTCACATAATGATTCAATATTTTATCTGCATTCTTTACTGCTTGGTAATGGCTAACAGAATTCTGTCCTCCATTATCCTCACTCTTAATGTAAGTCCATGTGTTATGACTCTCTTTAAGGCTGAAAATGAGCATTTCAAGGACTAAACAACAATAAAAGCAATCAGTCTTCAAAATCTGGACAAAAAGAATTTTGAGATATAATACTTCTTAATTAATCAATATGCTCATGATATTAATATATATTACAACTGACCTGTGTTTAAGTAGATAACATATCTTTGTATTTCAAAATACCAAAGACTTCACTATTGCAGAGTATATAATACTGCATTCATTGCCAACATATTTTAACCCTAATACAAAAATTGTAGGGGTTCATATTTATGGATTTTTTCACTTTAAATGGATGTGAGAGAAGTGCAAAAATGAAAAAAAAACCCCTCATATTTATAATTTTCACCTCCTCCCTAACCTAGTGCATACCCAGGGAGGTACTGGCAGAGGGCATGCAATACACTATCCATGGAACATATTCCCTCACTTTTGCTAGGTTGTACCTTCCAAGCATGCCTGCCTCTCCCCATGTGGTACAAATGGTGGCCTTTTGGATCTCCATTAGGAAGATCGCACCATCCTGTGTGCCTTTGAGTGCATGCAAACTCCATCTTTCCTCAGAGTGGTGAGCAGGCCACACTCCTCAAAAAATTTCAAATCAGTCTTGACAGCTAGACAGAGACCCCCCTCTCAGTTGGTTGATGCCTAGTAGGGAACAAACAGGCCAGTTAACTAAGAAAGGGTGTGTGTGATGGTTGGCAGACAGAAAAGGCAAAAAAAAAAAAAAAATATATATATATATATATATATATATATATATATATATATATATATATAGATATATATATATAAAATGTTAACTTTAAATTTTGGCTCACTGTTACAACATATGTCATAACCAGTTCCAGAAAGAACAAAGTACTATAGAAAGTATAAGGTATGTGCACAGAATCACATAGTAATCATAAGCTGCAGAGACTAGCCCTAAAATTTTATTTATTTAACATTTGTTTACAGGGAAAGTCCGACTTGGAACGAGCAAATTTTCAGTGGAAGCCCAGGTTGAAACACCCCAGAACATGTCTTTGTAACATGGGAGGAAACTGGAGCACCCAGAGGAAACCCACACAAATGCAGGGAGGACATGCAGACTCCACACAGAAGGTTCCCCAGTCGAGAATCGAACAGGAGAACCTCTTGCTGTGAGATGACAATGTTAACCACTGCACCATTGCGCCATCGATAAAATAACTAGTAGAACTCACTTATGTCTCATCTCCAGGAGTTCTTTGCACTACCACCAGAAATAAATAAATATATATATATATATATATATATATATATATATATATATATATATATATATGAATACACGTATACAAGTTGCACTGTTCTCAAACCTTGCTTTAAGTATGTATTTCCAGTTGTTTAATTAGTCCCCTTATTATTATTATTATATAATCCAGTAATTCAGGCAATTTGCAGACCCCAGATCTTTCTGCTTTTGATAGATGAATGGTAAAAATAAAATTTTAAGGCATGTGAGCTCTATGAGTGTAGCATATCCACAAATATGTATTTTGAGATGTATATGAGATTGCAATAACAGTATTATTTACCAAAATACTCATAAATGACAGGAAAATCAATAATGTAAAGAAAAACATCAGAAATGCATCAGTTATAGGCCCTTTGTGACAACAAATATCTCAACAATCTAAACACTATGGTAGCAATACTGAATAATCATTTCACTTTTTATTTGAAAGAATTAATGAGCTCTATTTACACAAAATTATATCTTAATCAAGTTGCTCTGAAATGTCTTCAGAAGTGGTAAAGAAAGACGTATATAAAGTAAATTAGGTGAACAGTATGGGGCCAGCCATGGTATCTGGTAAATAATCAATTAATATATTTGTTAACTCCTTGGCAAAGGCTATTCAACTTGTTACTAAAAGAATCAGTATTGCCTAAGAACTGCCAGAAAGTATTTATCACACCTATGTATAAGGTGGTGCTTTTATCTAGTTTTGAATTCCTGGCTCTATAAGTCTAATATGAATCATGGCAAAGTGCTTTGAACATCTTTCAATTACAATAAAAAAGCAAACATAGATCCAGTTATTGAATAAATTCCACAATGGCTTCACTCAGAACTGATCTGCATTAACCAGACTGATCAGCTTTTGTGAGCCAGTTAATCAGCCATAGATATGGGAATCGCAATAATTACTATCCTCAAAAGCTTTATTTAAATGTAAAGGAACTGTTGACATCCTGATAATAAAAATGATAAGTACATACAATACAAGATGGGTAACCTGGCTAAAACAGTGAAAACAAAGAGTGGAGATACATGGTCATGATTATGTTTATCTAAGAGGGTACAGTAGAGATCAGTTTATTTTGTCTAAGGGGGTACCCCATGGACAGTGCTGGGTGTGACTCTATTTAGCTATTTATTTTAATCTTCCCAATTAATAACTATGTGATATCAAAATATGCTGTTGACTTTTAGAATGCTACTTTTCAAGCAATCAGTAAAGATACAGGAAATCTGAACAAGTATTTTGATATCAGCATCTGGATACTATCAAATGCCTTAGAATTTCATATAAAATGCAGTGTTTTGTCATTTTATACTGGCCAAACAATAGGTATCCTATTGTTGTGTGATACAAGAATGGGTGAGTTGTACTTTCTTAGGTTTTACTGCTTGAGACCATCAATGCTCATAGTTACGTAATGTGTAGTGTTAGGTTCATATGTGTGTACTAGGCTAATGGCCCTGGAGCCTTTACAAGACTAGTCCATAGGATTACCCTGGCATCGTGCCACCTGACCTTAGTTCCCAGTGCCTCTGTCAAGTAGAGCCACTGGAGTGATCTCCAGGGTGAATTTTCTATTTCCCATCCATTCATCAAGATTTCTCTTGAAGAGGGCCAATGAGGTGCTCTGCTTGACATGTATGGGAAGTCTATTCCATAGCATGGGCAGTCTGTGGGTTATGAACCTGTCCCTCCAGATTGTTCTGTTGTTTGTGGTAATGAGGTTGAGGTCTCTGGAGCGTGTAGTGCAGAGGGATTGTGATTTCATTGTATGTAGCATTTCTAACAGAGCTGGGTCAGACATGGCTTTATTAGTCAAGCAGAGATCGCCTCTAAGTAGGAGATATGAGACAGAGAATAGTTGGAGTTTTTTGAGTCTGTTCATATAAGACAAGTGTTTAAAGCCTAAGATCCTCTTTGTGAGGTATTTTTGTGGCCTCTCCAGTTGTTGTAAGTGTCTAGTGAGGTACATGCCAAATGGGGCATTGTATTGGATGATTGGCCTAATGAGGGAAGAGTAGAGGGAGACCATGACCTCTTTCTTCCTGTATGCAAAACCCTTAGTAATGAGATGTGCCAGATAGAAGGACTTTCTGACCACAGTGGCAATGTGGTGGTCAAAAGAGAGGTTGCTGTCAACCTGTGTTCCCAGATCTCTTATGATGCCTTCTGTGTTCAGAGGACTACCATCGATGTGGTAATTCATGGGAACTGGGTTTTTCCCAAAGGGGATGATGACACATTTTTTTGGCATTGAGCTTAAGGCCATGGTTCTGACACTAGTCATTGGTCTCAATGAGGCCATTCTGTAGGATGTCAACATAACTTGGGGAGTTAATTATGGCTCCCAACTTGTAATCATCTGCAAACTTTGTCAGCCAGAGTCCCTTTGTGTTGGCCTGGACTTCAGAGAAGTAGATACCAAACAGGAGAGGACCCAGGACCAAACCCTGTGGAACTCCACTCGTGACTGATCGACAGTCTAACTTGGAGTCAGCTACTTTCACACTGTGGGTTCTATCTGTGAGCCAGTTTGCAACCCACTGAGTGATATAGGGGTTGATGCCTAGCTTAGTGAGTTTTTCTATGATTCCTGAGTGGAGAATGGTATCAAAGGCCGTGGCCAGATCAAGGAAGGCTGTATGAACCACCTTGCCTTCATCCACAGCTCTGCTGACTGACTCAAAGAAGTCGACCAGGTTGAGCAGGCATGATCTACCCTTCACAAAACCAAACTGTGTGGGATCCAGAGTTTGGAGGCTCCCTATATCTTTGTTTATTAGGTCCATGATGATGTGTTCCATAGCTTTGCATATCAGACTTGCCAGGCTAATGGGGCGATAGTTCCCAGGGTCTGTAGTCACTCCTTCTTTGTGGAGAGGGATGACTGTAGCAGTACGCCATTCGGTAGGGACAAAGCCTGAGGTGAGGCTGTGATTGAACAGGGCACACAGGTGAGGTGCCAGTTCACTCTGTAGTTCATGTAGAACACAGCCAGGGATATTGTCAGGTCCCATAGAATCCGTATTCTTGACCTTGGACAGTGCTGTTTTAACCTGTGCAGCAGTAATACACCCTGGCAATCAACAGATATTGTGATTGGTCCTTTGGTGGGGGAGAGAGGGGTAAAGTTTGCACTGAATCTGTCGGCCAGTATATTGGCAATATCTGTTGGCTCAGTATAGGAGGTGCCATTGTGCAACAGCTCCGAGCAAATCTGGGTATTGCCATGGAGATTCTTTACATAACTATAGAAGGCCTTGTGGTTGTCTTTAGGGTGAATGTATTAATGTTCATAGTTACGTAATGAGTAGGGTTAAGGTGAGAGTGTCAATGGTCATAGTTACATAATGTGTAAGGTTAAGGTAACAGTATCAATGCTCATAGTGATGTAATGTGTAGGGTTAGGGTAACAATGCTCATAGTTAAGTAATGTGTAGGGTTAGGGTGAGTGTATCAATGCTCATATTTTTCTCCTCCTATCTCATACATCCTGATCTACTTGTTTAAGCCTTGATACCGATTGCATAACATGCACCTCTTAGTGTAACATACCATATATGTAAAGTCACCTCTGTTATCATATTGTAAATTTTATTCTCTCTTTTGATTGTATATTAATCACTATTCTGTTGTATTTGTAATTGTTTTTACTAGGCTTTTGTAACTATAACTTTAATAATTTGTAACAAGATATTTCACTGTAATTTTCTGCTTGGAGCTTTTCTCCCCAGGACTCCATTGAAAACGGGTTCTTTGTCACCCAATGGACTATCCTGGTAAACCAACTGCAAATAAATAAATAAATAAATAAATAAATAAATAAATATTTATGTAATGTGTATGGTTAAGGTGAGAGTATCAATGCTCATAGTTGCGTAATGTGTAGGGTAAGAGTGAGTGTATCAATGCTCATAGTTATGTAATGTGTAGGGTTAAGGTGAGTGTATCAATGCTCATAGTTACATAATGTTTAAGGTTAAGGTGAGAGTATCAATGCTCATAGTGATGTAATGTGTAGGGTTAGGGTGAGACTATCAATGCTCATAGTTGCGTAATGTGTAGGGTAAGAGTGAGTGAATCAATGCTCATAGTTATGTAATGTGTAGGGTTAAGGTGAGAGTGTCAATGGTTATAGTTACATAATGTGTAAGGTTAAGGTAAGAGTATCAATGCTCATAGTGATGTAATGTGTAGGGTTAGCGTTAGGGTAACAATGTTCATAGTTAAGTAATGTGTAGGGTTAAGGTGAGTGTATCAATGCTCATATTTATGTAATGTGTAGGGTTAAGGTGAGAGTATCAATGCTCATAGTTACATAATGTTTAAGGTTAAGGTGAGAGTATCAATGCTCATAGTGATGTAATGTGTAGGGTTAGGGTGAGACTATCAATGCTCATAGTTGCGTAATGTGTAGGGTAAGAGTGAGTGAATCAATGCTCATAGTTATGTAATGTGTAGGGTTAAGGTGAGAGTAGAATCAAAAGCACATAACTGGGGAGACAGCACGATATAGTCAAGAAGGCTTTATTAAACACAGTAATTAACACCAACAAAATGGATAACTCGTTTTCATCCAAACCAAGTCGGACTTCATCAGATAATGCACATTAACCTGATAAGTTCCTTTTAAAAGTAAATTTAAAAAGTTTCAACCAATCATGCAAAACCAATTAGTTTAAGTCATTCATATGAACGTATTAAGTAAATAAAACTCTGACATTTCTTAAAATTATTCTTTTCAAGTGTCAAAAGCGTTCATGATATATTCACTTATATTTACTCATATTTTGAACATGTTTTAAAATCACTTAAACATTATAAATATAAATAACTCACTTAAAAAATTTTGTGTAAAAATGTAATAGCTTAAAACAATATGTACAACATATTGTACAAAATGTAATAGGTTAAAAATGGGCAAAAAAATGAGCAAATAAAAAAAGCAAAAAAAATGTAATAGCTTAAAACAATATGTACAACATATTGTACAAACAATATGTAAAACAACAGTGGCACTGCACAAAGCATCTGAGACCATCCATGTGCAACTAACAGTGGGCAAAACTGCCTTCCAGTTTGTAGCCTGCTACAGACCACCCTCCCAAACTCAGGAACCCCACTCGGCTTTCCTGAAGACACTGATGAATATGAAGGTCTCTCCAAACACCATTATATTGGGTGACTTTAACTACCCAAACATAGACTGGGAGCACTACTCAAGCCCCAACACCCTAGCCCAACGGTTCTTAGAATTTATAAACTCAAATGCTATGGAACAACTGGTCACCACTCCCAAAAGAGGGGAAAACATATTGGACCTGATCATCACCAACATGGGGACTCTATGTTCCATACCAGAGGTATACCCCTCATTGGTAAGATCTGACCATAAATTAATCACTATGGACATCCATATCCCGTCCCCACCCCCAGCAAAGGAAACCACGGTCAAAAACTTCTCAAAACCGAGGTGGAATACTTCAAAGCCCCAGGGCCAGTGGAAAATATGGCCCAAACCGCAGAATCCTTTACAAACACATTCTATGGATACCTACAGGAATGCATGGATCATGCTATCCCAAATAAAACCAAGACACACTCCTCCAGGGGCAGAAGACCTATCTGGTGGACCCCAGCCATAAATAAGCTGTACAACAGAAGGAGGAAGCTACTACATGATAGAGCAAAATCCCTGAAAGGGAAGGCAACTCTGATCAGTACTAGCAAGAAACTACGATCCCTCATAAAATCATCTAAGGCTAGCTTTGAAAGAAAAATTGCACAAGACGCTAAAGATAATCACAAGGCCTTCTTTAGTTATGTCAGAAACCTGGGTGGAAACTCCCAGATATGCTTTGAGTTAGTGCAAAATGACAAAAAATACACTGAACCCACAGACATTGCCAACATCCTGGAAGACAGGTTCAGTGCAAACTCCCCCCCCCCCTTCCCCCCCAAATGAGCAAATGACTATCCCAACAGAATGTAGCCTCCCTGACATCACAGATGCACAGGTGAGAGCTGCCCTCTCCAAAGCAAAAAACACAGCATCAATGGGACTGGACGGTGTCCCAGGCTGCATTTTATATGAGTTCCAAGAAGAACTGGACCCTCACTTAAAATCTCTATTCAGTCTCAGCCTTACAACAGGATATGTACCCAAAGAATGGCGTTCAGCAATAGTGGTCCCACTCCATAAAGGTGGTGTCACAACAGACCCCGGAAACTATCGTCCTATAAGCCTAACTAGCCTGGTTTGCAAAGCTATGGAGCGTATCATCATGGAACTCATAAACAAAGACATTGGGAACCTCCAAACACTGGATCCTACCCAATTCGGCTTTGTTAAGGGCAGATCTTGCCTCCTGAACCTGGTCGATTTCTTTGAAACAGTCACCAAGGCCATAGACGAAGGGAAGGTAGTCCACACAGCCTACCTTGATCTTGCAAAAGCCTTCGACACAATACCCCACTCGGGCATCATAAATAAGCTCACCAACTTAAATATCAACCCCTATGTCACAAGATGGGTTGCAAACTGGCTTAGGGATAGAACCCACATGTTCAGAATTGCAGGTGCCATGTCAGACTCTAAATCAGTTACAAGTGGCGTCCCACAAGGCTCAGTCCTGGGACCTCTCTTGTTCGGTATATATTTCTCTGAGGTACAGGCTAACACAGGAGGACTATGGCTGACAAAGTTTGCATATGACTGCAAACTGGGGGCCATAATCGACTCGCCGGCTGACACAAGCATCCTCCAAAAAGGTCTCACAGAGACGGATAACTGGTGCCAGAGCCATGGCCTAAAGCTAAATGCCAAAAAGTGCATAGTCATCCCCTTTGGGAAAAACAAAGTGCCCACAAATTACCACATAGGTGGTAATCCATTAAGTATGGAAGAAGTAATTAGGGATTTGGGAACCCAAGTAGATTGCAATCTCTCCTTTGACAATCACACTGCCAAAGTGGTTAGAAAGACATTCTATATAGCCCACCTTATCACAAAGGTGTTCACATCTAGATCAAGAGAGGTCATTGTGCCCCTCTACTCATCAATCATCAGGCCCATAATTGAATACAATGCCCCATTTTGGATGTACCTTACCCGACACCTGCTACAACTAGAAAGACCCCAAAAGTACCTCACCAAGAGGATCAAGGGACTCAAATAGATGCCCTACGCAGTTAGGCTAAAGAAACTCCAGCTCTACTCAGTTGCTTACTGCCTACTCAGAGGTGACCTGTGCCTGAGGTATAATGCCATGTCCAACCCTGAATTAATGGACATGCTCCACCTCAAGAAATCCAAATCCATCAGAGCTACACGCTCCAGTGACTTGAACCTCAGCACAGAAATAAATAGAACATGCTGGAGGGACAGATTCATATCCCAGGGGCTCCCCTCACTCTGGAACAAAATCCCAATCCATGTTAGATAGAGCCCCTCAATGACCCTCTTCAAGAAGAATCTTGACGTTTGGATGGGAGATTGTAAATTTACCCCTGGGATCTCTTCTGTGTCACTGCTAGACAGAGGCACGGTAAACTAACGTTAAATGGGCTATCTTCTGTGACCTACTATACAGAGGCACAGTCAACTAATCTAAAAAGGGTGGCGAAAGCCAAACACACTCTGGCTAGGCTTGTAAATGCCCTAGGGCAGATAGCCTAGTATCAACCTATGAACCTATGAACCTATGTAAGTGCTACCATCTAGTGGCCAAAAAATAGAACACTTACAAAAGGCACATAAAATGTAAGTTTATAGACAAGCGGAATGTCAGCCTGAAACATAAGGAACATAGGGTTATTGTACCCAACTGGTGTCAGTGACCCTCATGTTATGCTTAACCTGCATAAAAAATAAAATATAAGTTTAGAGTACAATATAAATTTAACATTAGTGCACGTTTTTACATAATAATTAATAGATCACAATTTATCTGCCCTAAGTTTTAAGAGGGGGACAATACTAATATGCTCGTTGAGCCTCGGTGGTCTCCCAGAATCAAGAGTGACCTGCCAAAACAGTTCCCGATACTCTAGATGGGCCTCCCAAGGGCCACCTCTAATATCCATAAGGAACTTGCTCAACTATAAAAAAATACAAAGTTAGCACCAGTACAAGTCAAAGTATGCGTGTACAAGGTATTTTTCTCATTAGATGTCCTGATGTCATAGTAGTGCTCATATATATGCTTCCTTAGTCTGTGTGATATCATTAGTAGTGTCTTTTCCAGCTGCAGCACTAATGGTGTTGTGCACTTGGCTTCCTGCTCATTTTGCCAGGCATTTTGTATAGGGAAAACGGAGTGCAGACTGAGGAATATAATGTTTAAGTGGTTTTAAAACATGTTCAAAATATGAGTAAAATAAGTGAATGTATCCTGAACGCTTTTGACACTTGAAAAGAATAATTTTAAAAAATGTCAAGAGTTTTATTTACTTAATACGTTCATATGAATGACTTAAACTAATTGGTTTAGCATGATTGGTTGAAACTTAAATTTAGTTTTAAAAGGAACTTGTCAGGTTAATGTGTGTTATCTGATGAAGTCCGACTTGGTTTGGATGAAAACGAGTTATCCATTTTGTTGGTGTTAATTACTGTGTTTAATAAAGCCTTCTTGACTATATTGTGCTGTCTCTCCAGTTATGTGCTTTTGATTCTACTTGGTTTTGGTCTTTTTGGCACGCTTTCCTTGGAACTGTGGTTAAGGTGAGAGTATGAATGCTCATAGTTACATAATGTGTAGGGTTAAGGTTAGCACACATATAGAAAGGATGCATATTTTGTTAAAATGTGTTACTTTGTTTTCATTTCAGGATCAAAGATACCTGGAGGAAGACCAAAACATTTTGTTGTCATTTAGTGATCATTTTTTCTTTGAGGTACAATGACTCTAGAATGAGATTATTACAAAAGAAGATATGGGAGGGTGCAAGGAGGCTTCTTCCCTAAAACACTTATTAGGAATTCTTCAGTTGCTCAGTTTGTAGAAAAGCATACAGTACCAAGAACTTGTGATTAGATATTTTGTGTACATGTACTCTCGGTATTATGCTCTTCTTTCTAAACTTTATAGTTGTGAGTAGTTGGAATATTATGACTTGCAGATTTGGTAATACTCTGTCATCAAAATCCAGTTGTTGTAAAGAAATGAAAGGTTTAGAACTTGTTTTGCAGCACAAGTTAAGCTTTAAATTAAATGTAATAGCTGTTAAGAGCAAAGTGAACAAACTTTAAGGCCCACCTTTTAGGACTCATAGGATCATAGGAGATTACTAGGCTGTCAACTCGGAGGTCATTTTAAGCCTAGCCATTCCAACCCAATGTAATACCATAGAGATACTAGTCAATACTCAAGATTGCATTTAGTGATGACTGCCCATGTCCATGAGGGTTGTGGGAACTCTCCCCAGTAAGAATTTACTGTGCCCCATCCACTCATACAGGTTCCTATTGAACAGTGTCATAGAGGTACTCTGTTTCACATGACTTGTCACTGGGAGATACATCTGTCCCTCCAGCATGTCCTGTTTACGTCTCAGGTCATATTTAATTCCCTGGAATGGGTAGCCCTAGACCCATTTGATTTACGGATATGTAATAAGTTCATTAGGTTTGGGTCTTGGGTTGCTCTGTAGGCCAGACATAAATCTCCCCTAAGAAGTCTATACGATATGGAGTATAGTGACAGGGGTTTTAATTGGTCTGTGTAAGGCACATACCAGAGGCCCTTCATCTTCTTTGTTAGAAACCTCTGAGGTCTCACTAATTGCTGTAGATGCTTAGTACGGTACATACCGAATGGAGCATCATACTCAATTATGGGCCATATAAGTGCCAAGTATTGGGGGGGGTTACAACTTCTTTTCCTCTCGAGGTGATGCCTTTACTAATTAAGTGAGCTACGTGGAAAGCTTTTATTACAATTGTAGACACATGGTGGTTGAAGTTAAGGTCGCTGTCAACCTGTGATCCCAGGTCCCTTACCACTTCATGGGTTCTTAGGGTATTGTTGATTTGATAGTGTGAAGGGACACTGTTTGTGCTGAAGGGAATGATGATGCAGTTCTTTGTATTCAGTTTGGGACCGTGACTAATACACCAGTCGTTGGTCTGGAGTATACTGACGTCATTTGGAGATTCAACAATTGCACCTAGTTTGTAGTCATCTGCAAACTTGGTCAGCCACAACCCTTTAGTTTTGATCTGAGCTTCTGAGAAGTATATACCAAACAGTAGGGGGCCCACCACTGACCCCTTTAGCACCCCACTGGTAACAGATTTGGTGGTTGATGTGGAGTCACTCACTTTGATAGTGTGTGTCCGGTTTGTGAGCCATTTGGCAACCCATCTTATAATGAAGGGGTTTACATTCAGTTTTCTAAGTTTATCACTAATCCCTGAATGTGGGATTGTGTCAAATGACTTTGCCAAGTTGAGGTATGCTATGCGCACAGATTTGCCCTTATCTGTGGCCTTGGTCACATTTTCAAAGAAATCCAACAGATTCAACAGGCAGGATTTGCACTTCAGGAAGCTGAATTGGGTAGGGTCCAGAGTTTGGAGTTCACCTATATCTTTTTTTATGAGGTCCATAATGATACATTGCATGGCCTTACACATGAGGTTGGTCAGGCTTATGGATCTGTAATTCCCCGGGTCTATGGCTAGGCCACCTTTGTGGAGGGGAATAATTGTAGCTGTTTTCCATTCGACAGGAACAAACCCTCTGGTTAGGCAATGACTAAAAAGGTACTTAGTGGCGATGCTAGTTTATGTTTTAGCCTGTTTAGAAGACAGCCTGGGATGTCATTTGGTCCCATAGACCATGTTCTTTGCCTTGGACAAGGCTTTTAGGACCTGCTCTTCAGATATGTAAGGTGGGGGGAAGTTTGGGGGAGGGTTTATTGTAGGTTAGGTGGGGATAAGGGCATGAAATTTTTGCCAAATCTATGTGCTAGCAGGTTCGTTATCTCTGTGGGGTCAGTGTGTGTGATACTGTTGGCCACCAGTTCTGCACATGCTTGGGTCCTACCCTTTAGGTTACTTACATAGCTGTAAAAGGCCTTATGGCTATCCTTGGCAGTACTTGCTAGTTTTTTCTAAAAGGAACTCTTGAACAATTTGACAAGTTGTCTGGTTTGCCTGTTAAGGCTGAGGAGGGTGCTTTTCCATTGTTGGATCCTTGTCTTTGTTTTCTTGGACAGCAACTTTTTGCATTTATTGTAGAGTTTGTTGATGCTGGAAGTCCACCTTGACAGCTTGATTTCACTTGGGGGTCTGGCTTTGATGGTTCGGCTGAGTTTATACTGTAAGTGTAAATTTCAGCATAGTTGCCACTTCCAGCTTGGGGTGGGGCTTGGAATGCATTCATACCGTCACCTAGGATGGTATAGTTTGCCTTGGTGAAGTGTTTTAGCCTGATTTCACCCTTTGTGAGTTCTGGTGTTAGTGTCAGTTTGAAGGTGACTGATTTGTTGTCAGTTTTAAGTAACGAGGGTCCAACACATACCTCTCAACATCTTAGAAAAGAAATTTGTACAAAGCCATGTGTAAAAGTGGGACAAAGGCCTAAAAATAGGGACACTTTTTAATATTGCTCTTACACACTTAGAAAGTTTATAGAATAACTGGTTTTGCATTAGCATGAATTTTCTGAAGGGTATGAAGTCTGAAACTCAAACACCTGTCATTATTTTCTAACTTCATTCTTTAATGATTTTCAACTAAATTGCCAGAAAACCACAATTTTATGAAAAACAGATCAAAAATATAAGGCAAAATCTGGACATTCTGTGAAAATCTGTATAGTTGTGAGGCATGGTCCAACAGTTGCAGTAGTGCACCTGTTTGACATGTTGGTGAGGACCAGATCTAGAATGTTTGTTCCTCTTATCGGGGTATAGACAGTTTGCTCCAGGGCATTTGAATTCACAAAGTCAAGGAACTTTTGTGCTAGTGAGTTTGGGCTGGAGTAGGTTTCCCAGTTGATGGTGGGATAATTTAAATCCCCCATAACCATTGTGTTTGGTAATATTTGAATTGTCTTCAGTTTGGTTAAGTAAGCTTTGTGGGTGCCATGACCCATGGAATGGGATCTATAACTGGCTAAGACTTGAATGGGGATCTTACCCACTGTAATCTGGACCTGGAGTAACTACATAGAGTTGTCCAGTCTAACTAGATGTCAGGTGAATTTATCTCTAATATAGATTGAAACACCACCTCCTTTGGTTTTCACATGTTTCGTTTGCGGTCTAAAAATGTGGAAGACATTGTAGCCTTGCAGGGCCGGGGTACTCTCTGAGGCCTTAAACCAGGTTTCTGTGACTGCACAGACATCTACATCTTCTAGTGATAGAAGTACTTCCAGGGAGTGCAGCTTTTGGTTTAAGCTCCTAGCATTTAGCAGCATCACCCTTATTTTGTTCTGATTGCTTAACTTCATGTCAGTAATGTTGTTTTCATGTCAGTAATGTTGTTTTCATGTCAGTAATGTTGTTTTCAAGATCTTGACTAAAAAAGGCACTATGGGGGAGGCAAGAGACTTTGCCAGCAGCCGAAAGCCTAGGGGTGCCAGATACAAAATGTCTTTGGCAAAGTAGCGAGGTTTGTCGACCGTGGCTTCCCAGGCAGACAGGAACTGGATCCCCTTGGAATGACACCAAAAATGAAGCCAATTATTGAAATCAGTCATTTTTTTGTTTATACTGTGGCATTATTCTAGGTGAAGGTTGTACGCTGCAAAAGGCTAAGGACATACCTGCCTGGGACACATACTCAGACAGCTTGACCATGTCTGTCTTCATATAGTCCAGTGAGGTATGTCTCAGGTCATTCACACGAACATGAACTATGACAGAGTCATAACAGTACTTGTCACTGAGAGACCTCAGTGCATGATCTGTAAAACATTGATAAAGCCTATAACAGGAAATAATGCAAACCTTTGGATACCTGCACAGCCTGAAGTTAGCCTGTTAAAATCTATGAAAATGAAATCTACTAAGAGTCAAACATTAAAGGATAAAGATTGTCAAAACTCTTGGCAACTAAGGTATACAGTGATAAGCTTATAAGAGGCAAACTCTATAATAATTATACAGCCTTCAACATTCAACGATAAAAAAAAAAAAAATTCTCCAATTTTAAATCATGGTGACATGACAAAACTCAGTTCAGTATTAGGTGGGACATTTAAACAGGACAGGTTTATCACACAGTCTACAGGCTAGGTGATAAACTTCCATCTAGTACAAAAGTTCTAAATGCCTTATGACAGTTAAACTGAGTTTTACTCATGCTGCATTTGGAGACAGAAATATAAATTTGACATTAAAGAATCTGTCTTCCTTGAAATTCTCTTACCTAGAATAAAGGAAAATTTAAACAGAACAAGACACAGAACTAGTATTACAATGCATTTGCCATCCAATTAAAAGGTAGACTTAAAGTAAGACCCTTATTTTTGATGAAACCAAATAAACCTTTGGTTTCAGAGTTAATAGGTCTGTTTATACTTGGCTATGCATATTAGTGAAAGTGTTGAACAGACTACTGTCATAGAGTAAAGGCACATACAGCTGGGGATATCATTAATCATGAACTTAAACTCCCATAATATGTTGCAGTGATTCAAGACTGAAGATCTGTGACTAATTACTTTTTACACATACAACCTCTGCTATGAATATAAACATGCTTGCAGAATTTAATGTTATTCAAAGGATGTAAATATTTATTTTATTTTTATTTATTTAATATTTGTTAACCAAGAAAGTCCACCTAGGACAGAGCCTATTTTCAGTGGAGGCCCGGGGAGAAATACTCCAGATGCATGTCTTTGGAATGTGGGAGGAAACTGGAGTACCTGGAGGAAACCCACATGAATGCAGGGAGGACATGCAGACTCTGTACAGAAGGCACCACAGCTGAGAATCGAAGTGGAGAACCTCTTGCTGTGAGGTGACAACGTTAACAGTTGCACCACTGTGCTGCCCAAATAGTGTGGGTCCTCGGGCCACAAACTCATGGACCTGTTCTCTGGAGTCCGGTGCTCTACCACTGTATCAGGGTAGTAAAAGTAACAGAAAACATGCTACTTGTAACACAGTGCATCTTCTGGACATCTTCACAGTTGTTTGAAACAATACACTACAGATGAATAGGAAGCATATGGGAACAGTGGATCCACAAAACTGTCCAGTTTAACATCAATCTATTTCCCTGCTAATGCAGGATTTTAGATTTTTATCTATGTTCACCCACCGAGTGCATTTGCTTGTGCTCAGTACTTAAATGAATGCTAGCTAATTTCTTCAGGGATCATTGTTTGGTTGTTCAATGGTACCTCCTTCAAGTATGTTACACTATATCCTTGCCATGTTCTACACTGCTGTTACCTTTTTGCCAGTTTGTGTTAGTAACTATGAGACACTTACATTTTAGACTGTTTACACTCAGGTTATACTTTCCAGGCCCTGCTCCATATTTCATAATTTATTTGCTGCTGACCACTGGATATTATAATATTATAATTTAGGAGTAGCACTGTGAATTCTAAGGTGTTGTGGCATTCTGTTGAATGGACCTCTTCTGACATTTCTTCTGCTAGTTGATTATGTATACATCTCAGACCTCTTAATTCACTTTCATGATTTCTCACATTCCTGTCAGACTCTTTTATTTATCAAATCCACCTACATAATAAATTGTCTAGGCTGCACATTTCACGTTTTTTATTTTTCATCAGTTAGTTTCTTGAGTGATAATTAAATACACAGGGAATTTCTGGGTCTCTATCTTTTCTGACAAGACTTAAAGCATGCATAAACTGCAAGCACTGTTGGTGACTATCTGCTAGTTATTTTTGCCTGCCTACTCTCCCTTTCCTTGGGTGGTTTTAAGCTACCCACCCTTACTGTAAATTGAGCTTTATAAGATCTTCCCTTTTTACACTGCTGTTGATATTTTGAATTATTTATTTGTCTTTCCTTGTGTTTATTTTGAAAAAAGTGCATTCTGCCTCTCATTGTCTGTTCAACTGATTTATTTGCTATGAATTCATTATCTAGCTAGCTGTTGGATAACGTATTGTATTTTTACACACTAGCACACAGTTTGATGTGTTTTTACATCAAAAGAACAGTGGATTTTCCATCTGGTGGCACTGAGTGATAGCCTGGTCTGTGCAGATTGGGGAAACACACTTGAAATTCCTGCATATAGTTGCTTTATTAGCTTATCTTGTTTTAGTGCTTTTATAAATTCTGTTCAGTTGAGTGGCTCTTGGCTCATTTCAATAAAGAAAAGTACTTTTATTGAATAATCATACTTTTATAAGCTGTTAAAAGTACACTGCTGTATTTGTATCTTTAAGTTTATTTGTGGTTGCACTTCACTCCGGACACTCCTTTATTGTGCTTTCATATTAGGAGGATTGGGATTATTCATCTAATGGCAGTAGATGTTTACCTGATCGGTCTGAGTTGTGATGCACACAAAAGAGCTGTAAGTATAGTCATTGTATTGGATAGATGGATCAGTCAGTTTTCTGTATTTCCAGTGCTGGTATAAATTTGGCACATTTGCATGGAGCTGCTCGCTGTGCCAGTGCCCTGTACAGATGCAAACATCTGGAAACATTGTTTATTTTCATTATACTGTGAATTTTTGTTGTGCTAGTTACCTTAATATATCACCCAGGACTATTGCTGCTCAGAAAGCATCTGATTTGGCACTGGGCAGCATTGCTGGTTAGGTTAGCTGCAGATTACTCCACGTAAGCACCCTTACCTCATCCGGTTACAAACACTCTCTACTCCTATCCTTTTAAGTACACATTAGGACCTGAAATCATGGATGGGTACTTTATTGCTATCTCTGCATTCAACTTGGTGGACATGGGTTTCCTGAAGCAATGTAACAATTGCCTTGTGTACACTGACAACCACTTAATTCTCAAACATACAAATACAGTATATGAGAGATGTAGTTACACATTGACATTGGATGCTAGACTCTGACATACAGACACAAAAAGCAACAAACAGGTTGTCAGTGACTCACGCACATCACTCACCTCAATCATAAAGGACCACACACATATACCCACATATGCAGAGGTGCTCACATGTAACTTACCCAAACTTCAAAGGCCTCTCAGGTGCAGTTCTTAGAAACTTTGCATGTACACAAATAAGACAGTGCCCATCACAACACATAAAGCCACATCTCATTGTGCCTCAACTATCAAGGCCATAAGGAGAAACTATCTACGACCCAATATTCAGGTCATAGGAGACACCATTGTGAGACACATTGATGCCCCTCTTACCAGGCTGGATAAGGGGATGGCTACAGTTAGTTGTCTGTCAGAGGCCAGGATTCACTGGGTAATGCAAACACTCAGGTCACTTACCCCTAAGTAACCAGTAGGACTCAGTTGTAGTCCATGTGGGTGTGAATGACCTGAGATGTACCTCCTTGGATTATATGAAGAGAGACGTGATTGGGCTCTCAGAATATGTGTCACAGGCAGGTATGAGCCTAGCACTGAGCAGCATTCTACCACCCCCAAGGATGGTGCCACAATACCAGCAGAAAATGATTGACTTTAACAACTGGCTTAGTTCCTGGTGTCATTCCAAAGGGCTCCAATGCTTGTCAGCCTGGGTGGACATGGTTGATAGGCCACTCTGCTTTGCCAGGGATGATCTTCACCTGTCACCACTAGGCTTTTGGATATTAGCCTAAACATTATCCACCCCTAAAGTGACTTTTTTAGGCATTGCCAAACAGACAAAGCTTCCCCAAATCCAGATTTTAACAAAAGCTACTCAGGGCAAGCTAAAGGTGTTACTGCTCAATGCTAGAAGCCTCAACGAGAAACTGCACTCCCTGGAAGCTCTCCTCACCCTGGAGAATGCTGACATCTGTGCAGTTACTGAAACATGGTTCAAAGCCATGAAAAGCACTCTGGCAGTGCATAGTTGTTATGCCTTTCATATATTCCAACCACCCACTAAACATGAAAGAGTAAAAGGCAGAGGTGTATCTATCTACATAAAGGATAAGCACACTTCAAGGCTGGTCAAACAATATAACATGCTTGAGCTACTCCATGTCCAACTAGCCAAGAGAAAAATCCCTTACTATATTCTTGACAGCTACATGTCCTCCACCATGAACCAGGAAACCCATACATCGTACCTGACATTACTAGAATCACTCACCATCCAGCCCAAGACCATACTCCTAGGAGATTTTAGCTATCCCTCCATTAATTGGGAGGCATGCATGTCCACTAAGATGCAGGTCAAAAGATTTCTTGACTTTGTAAATTCAAATGCCCAGGAGGAGCTAGTCTGCACTCCCACTAGGGGAACAAATATCTTAGATCTGGTACTCACAAATATGAGAGTGCTGCACTCTTCCCCCAATGTTATTTTGTCACTGGTAAGATCAGATCACAAAGTGGTCTCCCTTGAAATAAAGGTAAAGCTAGTCCCTCCACCTAACCCCAAAAACTTTAAAAACATCTCTAAGGTAAATTACTCCTTATTAAGGGACAACATAACTAGTTTCCAAGCTTCCCCAAATCCAGAAAACACAGAAACCTCTTGCAGAGGAATACAGAAAAACTATGTATGACCATAAAAACAGCTGCATAGAAAATGCAGTACCAGACTGAAACAAACCCAGGTCAAACTGCAGAAATAAGTCACCTTGTTGGACCCCTAGTATAAATTGGTTGTACAACAAAAGAAAGAAAATCCTGTGAAGACGTAAGAGGGAGTGTGAACAACACAGAAGTAAGTTCCTCATTAGTCTAAACAAGTGAATCAAGGAACTCATCAAGTCTCTGAAAACAGACTTTGAGGTAAAAATTGCCTCCAAAGCTAAGGATAGCTGTAAGGCATTTTTCATTTATGCCTGCAGTCTTAAGGGCAACATCCAGCAATATGTGAAATTACCTGTAGATGGCATCACCTTTACTCAGCCAGAAGATATAGCAAATCTGTTGGCTGATAAATTCAGCTCAAATTTCACCTCCTCATCACCCCACTTCTCCCCCAACAAATACCCTCCACCACTCCACCGCCAATTATTACCAAAGAGCAAGTTGCCACTGAGCTCTCTAAAGCTAAAAACACAGCTACAGTGGCATCTGAAAATATACCAGGTAACCTCCTAAACAGCTTAAATCATGACTTATCAGGCCCATTAGGATCTCTGTTTAACAATAGCCTTTGGACTGGCTTTATCCCGATAGACTGGAATATGGCAGCAGTTATCCCTCTACATAAAAGGGGGCCATCCACTGACCTAAGAAATTACAGACCCATAAGTTTGTAGTTTTATATGTAAGGCCATGGAAAGGATAATCATGAACCTGATAAATAATGACATAGGAGCCTTCCAAACACTGGACCCAACCCAATTTGGCTTTGTCAAGGGCAGGTCATGCCTACTAAATCTGTTGGATTTCTTTGAGAAAGTCACTGAGGCCATGGATGTGGTTAAAACAGTCCATACTGCCTACCTCAACCTAGCCAAAGCATCTGACACAATTTCCCACTTAGATATTATAAATAAACTAACAAAACTGGGCATGAATGCCTATGTCACCAGCTGGATAGCCAATTGACTTACAGACAGGACACATGTTTAAAGTGGGTGAATCCAGATCTAGCAAGAGGCCAGTTACTAGTGGTGTGCCACAGGGCTCAGTACTGGGACCACTCCTGTATGGAATATACTTCTCTGAAGTCAAGGCAAATGCAGAGAGACTCTGGATGACAAAGTTTGCTGCTGACTGCAAGTTGGCGGCAATCATTGAATGCCCCACTGACGTAGCTATCCTTCAGGAGGATCTAGATCAGACAAATGATTGGTGCCAGAACCATGGCCTAAAACAAAATTGCAAAATAAATGCATTATCATACACTTTGGGAAGTCAAATACCCATGCAAATTATAATATCAATAGCACACCCCTTACAGTAGACTCAGAGGTGAGAGATTTAGGTACACAGATAGATAGTAGCCTGAACTTTGGCAGCCATGTGTCCACAGTAATGAGGAAATCCCTTTATGTGGCACAACTTTTAAGTAAAGGTATAGCATACAGATCCAAGGACATTATAATCCCACTGTACTCAGCCCTCATTACACTAATAATCAAGTGCCATGTACCATTTGGCATGTGCCTGACTAGTAACTTATAGCAGCTGGAGTGAGGTTCCTCAAAAGGAAAATATAGGGTGTTAACAACATGAACTATGCAGATCGACTAAAAACCCTGTCCCTTTACTCTGTCTCCTACTGACTATTAAGGGGTGACCTATGCCTGACCTACAAGGCACTCACCAATCCAGCCCTGATGGAGCTGCTACACATCTACAAGGCAAACAGCATGAAGGTTACCCGGTATAGGGTGGAGAGACAGATATGTGTCTCAGAGATTGCCCTTCTTTCGAACAGGCTTCCTATTCACATTATGCAGAACCCTTCCCTGTCCCTCTTCAAACACAATTTGAACCAACAGATTGGGAATCACAAATTCACACCTGGGGTAGTGCATGTGTCCCTTATTGACAGGGTCAATTTGTAAGATACTTAATACACTGGCACAAATCCATGCCATCCTCTTACCCTTTGCCCATATATTGGGTAAATCGAGTTATATTGGCTAGGCTTGTAAAGGCCCTTAAGCCGTTAGCATAGTAGTCTCCTATGAACCTATATGTCAGACTAGTCATCTTATATGTTCATCTATAGTCTTAGGCATGAAATGAGAAGTTAATACTGAGCTGTTCATATATATTGAATCAACTTACTGTCAGAGTATCACTTATTTTGTTTTATGTCAGATGAGGCTTTAGCGGGTCACTACGTTGTGGGGAAACTTATTAGCTGGATTTTTTTTTTTTTGTTATTGGAGTAATGCTGATTTTAAGTCCTGCTATATATATTTGGACCATTGTTTTGCCTGTCACTTTGTAACAATTGGCAAGCATTTCATCAGAAGTGTGAGACTTCACATTGCAAGTCCTGACATTTAGAAAAATAAACTGGTTTAAAAAAGTAAAGTTCAACAACTTGCTATTTATTCAAGCAAATTTGCCCTTATATAGATGGCTGTGCCCATGCACTCTGACACTCAGCTGGTCACCACTGAAACACAATGACCAACCATGGCTGAGTTCATTAAACATTGAACTCAGCAGAAAACTGAAAACAAATTATGTGCAGAGGACATACTCCCACTCAGTCTCGCAGTGTTTGTACTGCACTTGTTACACCCCTACTACTTATACAGCAACTCTGAGGTCACACAGCAATGGGAAAAATAGAAACCTCTGGAACATTCTCTGTGCTGATCTTGCACTCAGTCTAACCACACAATGTTATTTCTTCACTGAATTGTGAATTGGCAAAATTAGCTAGCTTTTTCACAGTTTGACCAAAAAAAAATGTTTGCCAAAAGAAAGGGATACCAAAAAAGAAAGAATCACAAAACACTGAATGACTCATGAGTGAACTACAAAATATTAAGTACTTCTCTCCCACTAAAAATTCCTACATCACGAAACCAGCTACAAAACTGAGATCAGGTGTCGTCTTGGTAGTGATATTATTAGGGAAAGGTTTTTAGTAATGTAATGTGAGGGTTAGCGTTATGGTTAGGGTTAACATACATGATTAAGGTGGGAAGAGAATAATTTGAAAAGTGAAATGTATTGAAGTAGTAGTAGAATTTAGCAGAGATGTGAAACAGAAGCATAGCTAGTGTTGGGCAAAGGAAGAAGTCACACCAGATGCAAGGTGTTAGATGGGCACAATCGGCAGATCAATATTTTAGGTAATTTTTGCTCATCATGTAAACATAAACTTGACAGTGTGATGATACCTGGTGTTCCTCTGCAGGAGAGATAGGAGGAGAGGGTGGCTAGGAAACTGAAACGTCATGTTGTTGTTTATGGTTGTCACTGTATCTCAGTTCATTCCTTGTATCTTTGCATTCAGAGCTATTTTAATGCATCAAACCCATTAAGTGCTGATCCTGTTTTATTGTGGCCTGCCATATTAAAATGATCTTGGAGGTCTTGTTCCCAGAATCTATTTCAAGCCTCTCCCTCTATACGAGTCATGCTAGATATAAGGAAATGAGTTTTTTAACTGCCGTATAAATAGAATGGTAGTACTCTGAGTCACAAGCATAGGCATTTTCTTTTCACTTTTTTTCCTTAATTACTCTGATTTGTATTCTCAGATCCACTAATAACAGTAGTTTATAAATCCTCAATAAAATAAAGTAGCTGATGTGTAGGTTTTTCTAAGGCTGGCAATTTGCAGTCCAAACACTTACAGATCCTGCTCCACAGTCTGCCTGAGTTGTCAAAGCCATCACTGTAATTAGGTACAATTAACTATCTTGTCTTGCTCTAGTTTCAAATAACAATTTTAACAGACATGTAAACTATTTCTACTATTCATCAATGTCTACAGTTATAAGATGTGTGTGTTTTTTTCCCTGAATCTTTATGAATGAATTACTCTGATTTGTATTGTTCTCAATCCCTCTTCCAGACCACCACAGTTATCCTCTGATGTCCTAAGGGGATACAGTATCTGTCAGCTTGGGATGACATGATCGACAGACCTTGATGCTTTGCCAGAGATAGTCTTCATCTGTCACCAATGGGATTTCAGCTACTGGCCAATGCTCTTGCCACCCCCATAGTGCCTTTTTAGGCCGTGTCTCAAGGACGAAATTCCCAACGTAAAAACTCCATCTAAAACCAGCCTCAAGGTTATGCTTCTAAATGCTTGGAGTCTTAACATGAAACTGCGCTCACTTGAAGCAGTTCTCACCTTGGAAGAAATAGACGTTTGCACAGTCACGGAGACCTGGTTGAAGGCTGTGGAGAGCACCCTCGCCATATCAGGCTAGACCACCTTCCACACATTCAGACCACAAACTGAAGGTGTGAAAACTAAAGGAGGTGGTGTATCAATATGCATTAAAGATAAATACACCTCCAGATTTATTAGCATGATTCCCTGGAGATACTTCAAGTGCAATTAACTATTGGTAGGACACCTATTCAAGTCATTGCCAGCTACAGGACCCCTTCAATGAATCAGGACACCCACTCTGCCTATTTGGATCTACTTGAGTCTGTCAAGATATATCCAAACACAATGGTTTTGTGCAACTTTAACCCATCCATTGACTGAATAAATTACTTGTGTGCAAACTCACTTCCCCAAAGGTTCCTTAGCTTCATTAACTCCAATGCCCTAGATCAGCTGGCTGACACCCCCACAAGGGGTGCCAACATTCTGGATCTGGTGTTTACCAATATGGGGACCACTGTAGCACCCCCACTGTGAGGACTTCCCTGGTGAGATCTGACCACAAATCAGTCTCATTCAAAGTAACTATCACACCTGACCCCCCCCCCCCAAGAAGCAACTAAACTAAAAAACTTCTCCAAAGCAGATTATAAGCTCTTACGGGATGGTATAAATAACTTCACAGTACCTCCTCCCTCAAATGGAATTGGCAACTATGCCGAGTTCTACACAAATACTTTATACAAACACCTGTATAACTGCATTGACTCAGCCATACCTGATAGGACCAAATGAAACTCCTCAAGGAAGAGCAAACGTGCCTGGTGAACAACTGCCGTTAACAGCCTTTACAATCTTCTTCTTCTTCTTTTAGCTTTTCCCGGTTAGGGGTTGCCATCATCTGTCCACTCATGATTGGCAGTGGAATTTTTATGGTGTTGAGTTGCCAGCCCGGCACCCAACCTTCTACAGAAGGCACACACACACATGCACACACCCACACCTAGGGCCAATTTAGAGTGTCCAATCCACCTACTGC
The DNA here is from genome assembly GCF_019279795.1 of Protopterus annectens. Classification (NCBI taxonomy): domain Eukaryota; kingdom Metazoa; phylum Chordata; order Ceratodontiformes; family Protopteridae; genus Protopterus; species Protopterus annectens. Next base: position 320,429,946 of record NC_056750.1, on the reverse strand, counting down.
ATGTCTTTGGGATGTGGGAGGAAACCAGAGCACCCAGAGGAAATCCACACGACCACAGGGAGGACATGTAGACTCTGCACAAAAGGCACTCCAGCCGAGAATCGAACCGGAGAACCTCTTGCTGTGAGGTGGCAATGCTAACCGCTGCACCACCGTGGCCACCATTAGCAGCCTTTACAATAAGATTAAGAAATTGCTGTCTAAGAGTAAGAGGGAGCAAGCCCTAAACTGGAAACACTTCCTCCTCAGCTTAAACAAGCAAATAAGACTTCTTGTGATGTCCTCCAAAGCTAACTATGAATCCAAATTAGCTTCCTCAACTAAGGACAACCATAAGGTGTTCTTTAGTTACATCCATAACCTAAAAGGAAAGGCCCAGATTTGTGTTGAACTGGTAGTTAATGATAACACATATACTAAGCCTGTGGACATTGCTAACCTGTTAGCTGACAGGTTCTGAGAAAATTTTCACTCCCCTGTCCCCATCACAATTACCCCATGACATCCCTACCACCTGTCCTCTACCTTGTATCTCTACAGAGCATGTCATGAATGTTCTCTCTAAGATCAAAAACACAGCATCTGTGGAGGGTTCCTATTACGTGATCGCAGACGCATTTTGTCAAATGCATCTTGATCAAACATAAAAGAACAAAAAGGCAAAATAGCGAAGTGGCTTTTAAGTGAATTCTTTCCCTGGGAAAGAATTCGCTTGGCCACTTCCATTACTTTGCCATTTTTGGCACTGTAGTGCGATCTCGGAGTTGGTATATTTAAGTAGGGGGGTGTGGGGTAAAGCCCTCCACTTTATGTAATGTTTTAAAGTTTTTTTTTTTTGGAACAGCAATTTTTTTCCCTTGGAAAAAATTGCTGTTCTGAGGTTTCGACATTGTAAGCTTCTGCTTACATGGGGTCAATTAATTATCGTTCACTTTTGTAAGCATGCAGTGATATAATATAGACCCTCTGTGGAACCTTATAACATCCCAGGCTGCTATCTGGATGGGCTCAAACAAAAATTAGCAACACTATTGGGTACTCTTTTCAATCATAGTCTAAGCACCGGCTTCATCCCTGTTGAATAGAAAAAGGCCAACTTTATCCCCTTGCACAAAGGTGGTGCTTCCGCTGACCTCAGGAACTATAGACCAATTAGCCTTACTAGCCTTATCTGCAATGCCATGAAGTGTATCATCATGGACCTTATCAACAAAGATATAGGTAATCTCCAGACACTTGACCCTACTCAATTTAGATTTGTCAAAGAGAGATCATGCCTGTTAAACCTGGTGGACTTCTTCGAGACAGTCACCAAGGCCTTTAACAAGGGGAAATCTGTGCATACGGCCTACCTAGACTTAGCCAAGGCTTTTGACACTATCCCCCACTTAGGCATCATTGACAAACTCACCCAGCTAGGTATCAACCGTAATGTCATTAGATGCATTGCTAACTGGCTCCCTGATAGAACCCATGTAGTCAAAATAGGGGAATCTTCCTCCAAAAGCAGACCTGTAACCTATGGTACTCCATAGGGAACAGTCCTGGAACCTTTACTGTTTGGAATCTATTTCTTTGAAGTACAAGCTAAAACTAAAAGTCTGTGGCTGACAAAGTTTGCTGATGCCTCCAAATTGGGAGCGATCATAGAGTCTCCAAACGATGTCAATATCCTACAAGAGGGTCTTAAACAAACAAATGATTGGTGACAACGTCATAGCCTCAAACTCAATGCAAAAAAATGGGTTATCATCCCTTTTGGTAAGAGCGATGTTCCTGCTAACTACCACACCAAGAACAACACCCTAAGTACACACTCAGTGGTGAGAGACCTGGGCACACAGGTTGACAGCAACCTTACCTTTGATCATCATGTCCTCCACAGTGGTAAGAAGGGCATTCTATATTGCTCATCTCATAAGTAAGGGCATTGCTTCCAGAAAAAAAGAAGTTATAACCTCCCTTTACTCCTCCCTCATCAGGCCAATAATTGAGTACAACGCTCCTTTTGGTATGTCCCTTTGCAAACACCTGCAGCAATTGGAGAGACCTCAAAGGTTCTTCACAAGGAAAATTCAAGGTCTTTGGCATCTGTCTATGAGGATCATCTTAAATCACTGTCACTTTATTCTGTTTCATACAGACTACTCAGAAGCAATCTCTGCCTTGCTTATAAGACAATCGTTGACCCTGCTTTGTTGGAAATGTTGCATATCCATAAGTCAAATGGTACAAGAGTTACTCACTCTAAAGGCCTTAACTTGGTATGTGACATTAACAAAACTTGCTGGAGGGACAGATTTGTCTCACAGAGGTTACCACAACTTTGGAGCAGACTCCTGCTTCATGTCAAGCACAACACTTCATCGGTCCTCTTCAAATGCAATTTAGACGATTGGACGGGTAACCATAAATTCACCTCAGGGGTTCCATCTGTGCCCCTCTTGGACAGGGGAGATAGGTGCTGATCGTGGAAATAAGGGTAAAATCTGGCTAGGCTTGAAAGTGCCCAAGAGTCATTTGCCTAGTAAACTCCTATGATCCTAAGATCATGAGGTGTCAAAACTGTCACCATGTACTCAGAAGTTAACTGGCCACTCTTGCTTCAGCTTCAAATATATTTCATCAGGCATGAAAACTACTTCTGCTATTCACCAGTGACTCCAGGAAGAAGACGTCTCTTTTCCTGACTGTTGATAAAAGACACTTTATTTTCATAAAAGTATGTTATAATGTCTGTCATGTTATCTCTATCTTTATAATGCAATACTGTACAAAAACTGGTAAAACTTTCTCTTCTTGAATGTTGTATTTTTTTCTTTTTTGACTGAGGTGCAAATATCTTTTAGTATAACAGTTTCCCACATCAGGTGTATTGAGCTACCATGCTCATCCCCCAGCCCTGTGGTATTCCTAGCTACTCCTTTGTTTTTTGTTTTTTTTACTTTAGTATACTAAAATCCTTGAACATGAAAAATTATCATTCATTATCTTTGCTGTGCATTTTACCAGGATCTGTAAAATATTTTATTAGACTGCAGCAATACATTTACTGATTTTTTTTCAAAGGCAAATGGCCTTTCATTTTTAAGAATGGATTGTGGTTAAGAAGCCTACACCATTTGCAAGGATATAATGTATAAAGATCACAGCAGGAATGCTGTCTGGACAAGGAGCATAGAGTTTATGTGTTGTCACAGTGTTTCTTAACTTAACTTGGGAAAAGAATAGTTTATAGAACCAAAGATTTGTGCTTTTGTAAATAAGTATTTATTCAGAGCAGGGGATAATGCTTTATTACTAACTTATTGGTATGTTACTATTAAAAAGAAATTTAACATAGCAAGCAGTCTAGTGTCCAGTAATTTGTCTGTGAATTACATATACTTTGATACTGTATTGAGTTTTCTGGTAACTCTTTCTGTGTCTGAGGAACACAGTATAAATGCATATTTTGCATTATATAGCAAATGTAGGCTTTTAGGTCAGCTGTTGTGCCCTTCTGTTTATAGATATCGGGATCTCATAAAATTCCATAGTTGTGCAACTATATGGAGACTTTCAGACAACCATAGAGATGGTTGCTGTCCAGCTACATTTGATTAGCAAGGCTTTAGCCCAAATTTTAATGTATGATGGATGCAATATACAAGAATGTGGTCTTCAAATACATATTCCCCCGAATTTACTAATCTTCCGTGCAGGACTAATCTAGTCCTGCATGGAAGCGACAGTTGAAGAGGAGGACGGCAGTGCACCATGCATATTAATGAAGGCGCACTGCCTGAACTCCAAATGCTACATGGAGCGTGGACGAATGCAGGGGGTGTGTCTGGGAACAGAGCTCTCAGAATAAACACGCCCTTGCAAAGTAGAACAGAAGAATGTGTAAATAAATGAGTGAGACAGCTCACAAGTGTCCACATATCCCCACCAACAGACCCCATGTGTTCAACAGCAACAGTACATCAAAATAAAATGAAGAAACCCTTGTATGTTTTGTTGTTAAAACCCCAAGTACAGCTAATCGTAGGTGCGTGGGTATGCCCATCGCTTAGCTATGGTTAAAGCAGCAGAAAAGGCTGAGGAGGATAACAAGGAATATATATGCAAATGAAGCAGCACAGTAATAGTGTAGTGGTTAGAGCATCCGCCTAACAAACAGGCATTCCCGGTTCGGGTCCCACAGCAGCACATATAATTTTCCATGTGGAATGTGTATATGAACATATTTTCACACCTTTATGCTGTACAACCTACATAATAACATGTAAACGTGAACTGGAGTACTGCATTAAATGTTTAATTAATTCAATGTAATGAAAGTGTTAGTGTCATAATGAATAAGGCACTAATAAGCAGGTTTAAGCACAAATAAGCAGTAGTAAACATATATAAGTACCAGTAAGCATGTTCAAGAGCATATGCATGGGTGCAAGCAGTGCTTACATACATTAAGCATAGTAGAAGCTAACTGAATATAAGAAACCATAATTGGAAGTTAGCACTGCTTACCGTCGCGCAAACTCGCACACACCCACTCACAACCGCTTAAAAGTGCTATAATCACTCTGAATTCAATGGCCTGTATTCTGGCTAGCAACAAAATAAATGGCCTCTACAAAGCTCGAACCCAGGACCCTACATACCATAGCCAATGTGATCTACAACTAAGCCATGGCAGATATACATATATCTGATGTTATCACAAACATATCATCCAGCACAGTCATGCAACAGCATAGGAAATGTATATAATTATGTAGATGTATGTGCGTGTGTATGTACAGATTATATATATATATATATATATATATATATATATATATATATATATATATATGAAGAATGAACGTTGTGACAATAAAGCATACAAAAAGAATGTGAAGGAAAACAACAGCAACACATGTATTATTTAGTGCTGTCATCTTATGTCATATCAAGCTGGGCAGGGGTGAACAAATCACTGCTTCACAAACCACAGGCAGGATACTACCAGTGGGAGTAACATTGTCGACCTGCTAAGTCTACCTTACAAACAATTACAGGGTAGTCCCTGGTGGGACTACCCAAAAATTGAGGGTTGTTTGGATTATCATCCATTACACAAGCCCGATGCCTGATGATCCATGGGTTGAGACAACATACATGTAGGGTCCCTAACGCTGGGGAGAGGGCAATGTGTGGAGGTGTGTTATGGCTGGGATAGCAACTGGAGAATGGATGGTTTGTGTGTATGTGGAACTCGGGTGGGGTGGAGGAACCATGGGTATGAAATATGGATCCAGGTGTGTCAGGGTTGGATGGCCCAGTTCTAATCAGACTGCCTTGTGGAGGTCAGCGAGTTCATTATAAATATATATGCATATACACATACATACAGCTATATGTAGAAGTACATTCCTTGTACCACATTCATTCCGTTTGCAGACATAAATAACATGAAAGTGCTCCTACAATCCCCTACAGTAGATAGAAACTGGATGGGAAATGGGAAATTCACCCCGGGGATCACTTCTGTGGCTCTGCTCGGCAGGGGCACAGGAAAATTATTTTCTTGGGTGCCGAAAGCCAGGGTACATTTTTTGGCTAGGCTTGTATGGGCCCTAGGGCCGATAGCCTAGTACCTACCTACCTATAACCATATATGTAATAGGTTCATAGGTAGGTACTAGGCTATCTGCCGAAGGGCATTTATAAGCCTACCCAAGGTGTGTCAGCCTACGTCACCCCATTGATCAATTTACTGAGCCTCTGTCAAGCAGAGCTATTGAACTGATCCCAGTATGTCCCAATCTTTGCCTCCCCACCCCCAATCACATTTGGCTTTGGCTAGACGTCTTATATTAAGAGGTTGAGAGGTATGTTGCTCGTGTATGTTTAGTTGTGTTGTTTGGCCTCTAAGGCTCACGTCATGACTGAATGGAGTCCTGACTCATTGGGACAGTCTGCATACTTGGTTAACAGATGTTAAATAAACATTTATTCATAGTTCATTACAGAAAAGATGGTGACCCCCTCTCTGCACTATGGCTTATATATCCTGAC